>NC_062296.1:79204870-79505816 GCF_902655055.1 Lutra lutra | reverse complement strand
GGCAAAGCTGTGTAGGCTGATACCACTGCATCGTAGAAATGTAACTGGCATATTTTCTCGAATTATCAATTTGCTCAAAATATTTTGGAATAAACACATGGATAAAACATTTACATACTTTTTTTCAGATGTCATATGCATTATTTTAAAAGGAAGTTAAAATCTATTTTATCAGATCACATTATAAAACTTACTCCATTTATAGAAAATCCTTTTTCTATTTCCTCTCCTAAAATGTGTTATTATTTTCTATCTCCTCCTAGCACAAATTATGTACTGCCAAATTATTTTTTTAGTAATATATTCCCTTTTCTATTCTTAAATACACAGGGGAAGTATACCCGTGGTACCTAATAAAGTAAGTCATTTATGATTTTTAATCTGATTTTATTTAATTTTCCCCAAAAGCCAAACACCAGACACACACACACCACACATACACACCCCTCTAATATTTAGAGAAGAAATAACATATCTTTTTATCATGTGCCCCTCCTTTTAAATACGGTACTATTTTACCTATATATTACATTGTATTACTATAAATTAAGCATAATGATTTATTGTCTTGTTTACAACTTATTAGAGCTACGTAATTTTAATCTTGACTGATTCTATTTCATACAATGCATTCTATTATGTATTTCTCAGTGGTTTTTATAAGGCTTCCTGAAATACATGAACATATTTGGACTGAAAAGACTTTTTCTCCTGGTTTTTTAGCAGGTTTCACAGTAAGGACTACCTTTGCCGATTAGGTTAGGTGGTGTTTTCTGCAGATTTAGTAAGCAAAAACTGCAGCCCCAAGATTTCCAGGGTTTTTTTTTTAAGTTTTAAAAAATAGTAAAACCATTTTATCAAAAATTATTTAATTGACAAATATATAACAAAATTACCAATATTTTCATTTCCCCAGCCCTTTATAGGTCTATCTGGTTAAGCAAGTTGCTTTGAAGTAAAAGAGTAAGGGTTATAATTAGGAATCACTTGCTAAGTCCTGGTAAAGCCTTTTTCTTATACTTCTCAGAAAGGAAGAAAGCAA
This sequence comes from Lutra lutra, assembly GCF_902655055.1. Taxonomy (NCBI): domain Eukaryota; kingdom Metazoa; phylum Chordata; class Mammalia; order Carnivora; family Mustelidae; genus Lutra; species Lutra lutra. The sequence continues at coordinate 79,504,774 of NC_062296.1, read as the reverse complement.
ATGATTTTCATAGCTTGGAAACAAATCTCACAGGTGAGGTCATTTCTAACCCACTGCTTGCATCAAATTGGAAAGAGGACCTTAATAAATTATCACTTGATAGACCATTAAAATTATTTTGTTGACAATAAATTATTTTTGTGATACATGGCAAATAACTCAGGAGTTCAAAGACTGAATGACATCTCTATAACAAACTTCTTCCATTCCCATCTAAATATTTGTGTAAACAAAATATTTTAGCACTTACATATATAATAAGGAAGAAGAATAAATCAATGTTAAACCCTGTCTCATTCTAGCAATAATATATTCATCCACAAATCAAAAAATCCCACTCATCTCATTTAAATGTTAGAGAACACTCAAAAGGAAAAATCCCAAAGGAAAAAAAATCTCAAGCGAATCCAGAGGATAAAAGCAGCTTACTTATGGAGGAGCAGGATAAAAATACAATGGAGGACTCCACAGAAACAATGGGAGCAAGAAGAGACTGGAGTGAAATATTTAGTATTGAGAGAAAGAAACCCACCAACCTAGAGTTCTGTACCTTGTAAAATTATCCTTAAAAAGAGAGGAAGAAATAAAGACCTCCTCCAACAAACAAAAAATGAGGGCATTTCTTTCCAGTAGACCTGCCTTGCAAGAAATGTTTTTAAAGCTTCTTTAGGAGAAGAAAAATGATGTGTCAGAAGTTCAAATCTACATAAAGAAAAGAGAAAGATTCAAGAACGAATAAGATGAGACAAAACATTTTATTTTTCTCACTCTTAATTCATCTAACAGATGAACAGTTTGTTCAAAAGAGTAACAGCAATAATCAATTATGAATGAATGACCACAATGATATAGGGGATGAGAGGGAGAAATAGGAAATATTGTTTTCACAAGGTATAGTGTTGTGTGAAAGTGGGCTTGGATTAGTTTAGAATGTATATTATAAACTTTAGGGGAACCACTAATAAGGTGAAAAAAGAAGTATAATTGATATGCTAAGAAAGGAGAGAAAATGGAATCATAAAATGTTAAATTAAAACCACAAAAGGCAGAAAAAGTGTGGAAGATACAAGTAGGAACAGAACACAAAGCCAACAAATAGAAAACAGAAAAAAATATAGTATTTATTAAACCAACTGTATCAATAAGCCCTTGGAACACATCTGGTCTACATTTATCAATTATAAGGCAGAAATTGTGGATCAAAAAACAAGAGGTCTACATTTGATATCCATAACAAACATTTGTTGTAGACAAATGTTGTCTACAAAAAACCCACTTTAAATATGAAAACATACATACATTAAAAAGGATCGAGAACGTGGAAGTAGGCACGTTAATTTCAGAGTAGACTCCAGAACAAAGAAAGTTATCAAGAAGAGAGAGACATTACATAATGATAAAAGGGTCAACACTCCACGAAGACATAGCAAATCTTAAAATGGACATGCTGAAAAACAGAGAGTCAAACTATAGGAGGCAGAAATGTTAGAACTACGAGGAGAAATAGATGAATCCACTATAAGAGTTGGAAGCTTTAACCCCCTCTATCAGAAACAGATAGACTTGGCAGACAGAATATGAACAAGGACATAGTTTAACTCAACAGCACCATCAATCAGCTGAATATAATTGACATCTACTGACTAGTTCATCCAACCACAGCAGAATACACAACTTTCTCAAGCTCACATGAAGCATTCACCAAGACAGACAACATTCTGGGCCATAAAACACACCATAACACATTTAAAAGAATAGAAATCATACAATGTGTGTTCTCAGGCCACAGGGGAATTAATCTAGGAATCAAAAACAGAAAGATAGCTGGAAAATCCCCAAATACTTGGAGATTGAGCAATCGCACTGCTAAATAACACGCAGGTAAAAAAATAATAATAATAATAATAAACAAATAAATCTCAACAGAAATATTTAAATATTTTGAGGTAAATGAAAATGAAAACACAGCTTAACGAAATATGTGGGATGCAGGGAAAACAGCTTAGAGGGAGATATGTAGCATTAAATGCATATACTGGGGAAAAAAGAAAGTCTAAAAAGTCTAAATATTTGAAGTCAACAATCTAAGCTTCCACCTTAGGAAACCAGAAAAAGAAGAGCAAATTAAATCCAGAGTAAGCATAAGAAATCAGAACAGAAACGAATGAAACTGAAAACAGGAATCAATAGAGAAAAATCAATGAACCCAAAAGCTGGTTCTGTCAAAAGATCAATAAAATTTATAAGCCTCTAGTTAAGCTAAGAAAAAAGAGACAATACTCAAATTATTAATATGGGATATTCAAGAGGGGGCATTATTGCCGATCTCATGAACATTAAAAGGAATAATAAAGGAATATTATGAGCAACTCCATAATTTGGTAGCCTAAACAAAATGGACAGATTCCTTGAAAGACACAAGCTGTCAAAACTTACACTAGAGGGGCGCCTGGGTGGCTCAGTGAGTTAAAGCCTCTGCCTTCGCCTCAGGTCATGATCCCAGGGTCCTGGGATCGAGCCCCGAATCAGGCTCCCTGCCTCTCTGCCTACTTGTGGTCTCTGTTTGTTAAATAAATAAATAAAATCTTAAAAAAAAAGTCACAGGTCTAAAAAAACAAAAACAAAAAAAAACTTACACTAGAAAAACAGACAGTGTGAATAGGCCAAATTGAATAAATATCTAATAACCCTCTAAATGAGAAAACACCAGGCCCAGATGAGTTCACTGGTAAATTCTACCAAACATTTAAGGAATAAACTACACCAATTCTTTACAATCTCCTCCAGAAGACTGAAGCAGAGGGAATACCTCCTAACCCATTCTCTGAGGCCAGCATTAACCTAATACCAAAATAAAAAATAGATATTGTAAGAAAAAAAAAAACCCTCAGACCAAGTTATCTCATGAAAATGGATGCAACCCCCCCTTTTCTAAAGATTTTATTTAATTTGTCAGAGAGAGAGAAAGAGAGTGCGTGAGTGTACAAGTTGAGGGAACAGCAGGCAGAGGGAGAAGCAGGCTCCCTGCTGAGCAAGGAGCCTGATGTGGGACTTGATCCCAGGACCCCAGGATCATGACCTGAACCAAAGGCAGATGCTTAACTGACTGAGCCACCCAGGCGTCCCTGGATGCAAAACTCTTAACCAAAATATTAATACATCACATCCATCAATATATAAAAAGAATTATATACCATGACCGAGTGGGATTTATCTCAGGTATGTAATTAATGTAATTCACCACATCAACAAGTTAAGGAGGAAAACCGCAAGATCAATAGAAGCGGAAAAGACATTTGGTAAAATCCAGTACTCCTTCATGATAAAATACTCTCAGAAAACAGAATAGAGAGGAACTTCTTCAACTTGATAAACACTATTTACCAAAAAAAAAAAAAAAAAAAAAAAAAAAAACTACAGCTAATATCACACTTAAAGGAGAGAAAGTTGAAGTTTTCCCACTGACATCAAGAACAAGGCAATGACATCCCCTCTTACCACTGCTTTTCAACATTGTAGGGGAAGTCCTAGCTACTGCAATAAGCCAAGAGAAGGAAACAAGAAGTATACAGACTGGGAAGGAAGAAATAGAACCATTTTTATTCACAGATGACATGACCACCTATGTAGAAAATTTGAAAGAATTTCAAAAGAAAAATCCCCTAGAATTAAATAAGCAACTACGGCAATGTTAACAAAGAAAACAAACCACAGACTGGAGAAAATAATTGAAAAAGAGAGAAGAGATTAAGGACTGTTATCCAAACTATACAAGGAACACTTTAAACCCAACAATAAGAAAATGAACAACCAGATTTAAAAATTACAAAAAATCTGAACACACACCTCACCAAAGAAGCCATACAGATGGCAAGTAAGCCCAAGATGTTCAACATCTTATGTCACCAAGGAATAAACAAGACAACAGTGAAATACCACTATATACCTATTAATGACCAAAATGCAAAACACTGACAACACCAGATGCTGGTGAGGATACGGAGCAACAGGAACTCTGATGCACTCCTGCAGGAAATGCAAGATGGGACAGCCACTTTGGAACGGTTAGGCAGTTTCTTACACAACTTAACAGACTTTTTTTAAAATAAAGATTTTATTTATGTAATTTAGAGAAAAAGAGAGAGAGAGTGCACAAGTGCAAGTGGGAGGCAGAGGGAGAGAGCCTCAAGCAGACTCTGCACTGATCACGAAGCCTGACTCGGGATTCAATCCCACAACCCTGAAATCATGACCTGAGCTGAAACCAAGTGTCAGACGCTCAAGCACCTAAGCCACCCAAGTGCCCCAAAACTTTTAACACCTCTTAACATACAACGCACCAATCACGCTCCTTGGTTGGTATTTCCCCAAAGGAGTTGAAAACTTATGTCCACATAAAAACTTGCTTGTTGGGGCTCCTGGGTGGCTCAGTGGGTTAAAGCCTCTGCCTTCGGCTCAGGTCATGATCCCAGGGTCCTGGGATCGAGCTGTGCATCGGGCTCTCTGCTCAGCAGGGGAGCCTGCTTCCCTTCCTCTCTCTCTCTCTCTGCCTGCTTGTGATCTCTGTCTGTCAAATGAATAAATAAAATCTTTTAAAAAATGTTTATTGAGGGGATGGTTGGTTAAGCCTCTGCCTTCAGCCCAGGTCATGATCCCAGGATCCTGGGATCAAGTCCTGCGTCGGGCTCCCTGCTCAGCGGGGAGTCTGCTTCTCCTTCTGCCTGCTGCTCCCCCTGCTTGTGCTCTCTTTCTGACAGATAAATAAAATCTTTTTTAAAAGTTTGAGGTTTGAAAATGTCAATACTTCTAATATTAAAGAAATTACATCTTTCACAGCTATTTAAACTTAGAAAATTTTAGATGTCAACTTCAAAAAACTGCAAAGAGGTATTTAGTTTTTCAAAATTCTTTTAGGGATTGTGATCGAAGACTCCTAGCCTAAGACGATGGCTATCAGCGGGGGGCCTCATCATCCCCTAGGAAGCATTTCGGGAAATTTGTGGGGCATCTTTAGTTGTCACAATGATTGGAGGCAGACTCTGGCATTTCGAGGGAAGGACGCCAGTGCTGCTAAACACCTTGCAGGGTTTGGGACAGCTTCGTGGGGGATTCTTGCAACAACACACAGGATTTCTGAGTGTCCCTGCACTATTGTTTTAAGTCATTTGAGTCTAGAAACTCACTTTCTTTTTCTTCTAATCACAAAGTATTTCTGGAATAGCTGTGATAGATGCTGCACTTTAGAGGAAGGCAACTACTACACACCTCCAAGGAAGACCATATGTGTCCATACGTTTATCCGAACGTGTCTGCTACAGCGATGCCACGCCTGGGAACCGAGCTGATGCCATGCCCCTGGTATCACCCTGAACAGGATCGCGCACAGCCATGGCTAGCGTTCCGGTTTAAGTGTGACCCACATCAAACCACCTCCCAACTTCGGTCACCAAAGCACTGCAGGGGTCTCCCTAGGCCCTCAGAAATGGTTTTCCCCTCGAGAGAACCAGAAATGAACGAAAAAGGTGTTCCCTGCCTGCTTTGGGTGTCCTCTGTGAGGCCTGTCCAGTACTCACTGTCTTTCATCATCTCTTCCTTCTGGAAAGAACTCCATTCAGTAACCATGTGGTCACCATCCTCAGTAAAATTGGGAGGAAGGTGCCTCTCAAATATCCAAAATGACACCTTAAACTCGCAGAGGGTAACAAGATACTTTAGAAACAGAGACATGGTCTCTTAGCAGCACTTTCTTCCTCATGGTAGGGGCTTAAGTGTTGACGGTGCCTAGTTCAGTTAAAGGCACAAAACCAATGATGATGAAACAATATGGTGTTTCCAGAAGCTAGGAAGGTGAGATGGAGGTACTATCCCCCTTACCCAAACTGAAATCAGTAGGCCTCCTGGAGGAGCAAAATTTCCCTCCACACCTCACCACTCCTAAGCTTATGAAGTAAGCCTTCTCCTTTACTGTGAACCAAAATTCCCCGGGTATATAAATCTCCATGTCTTTAACACGCGGTACCAAACCTCCATTAACGAGGCTATCGACAGCCACTACAGTTAGCCCAGCATCATCCTAAGTGGTGTGGGCCACACAAAGGAAACAGGCAATGCCCTTGTGTACCCTTAATCATCCTTAAGGCTCTCGGCTCTCTATGATTGGAAATAAAAATAACATTGCTTTTCTCCTGACCTTCCAGAAAATTTGAGAAACATAACTTTGATGAGGCCTCAATCACAAGAAGAAAGGCATTCATGGAAAACATGAAGTGGTTGCCCTTGGTGGTGTTATTAGTCTGTCTCTCTCTGGGAGTTAGTGGTGTATAATCCCATGATATCATTTCCCCTATGGCTTTTTAAACATCATGTAACATTTCAGGCAGCCAACAAGTGAGACGGCATCGGCTGAAATGGAAGTAATAACCATGTGATATTTTAATAGCGGAACGCTGAAAGGGGTCCTTTTCAGACAGCACATTATAAAGGAATTTTCTAGACAAAGAGAAAATGCAATTCTTACCTCCAACCAACAAGTAGCTGTTGGGAAACAGTGTTTTTGCTTGCATAAGTGCCCTTGCATGGCCGGAATGGAAGAGGTCAAATATCCCATCCGCATAGACTCTGACAGGCCTGTCAACTGAGGAAGAAACAAGGTGTCATTAACACAACTGCAGAATAGGGAGGCCCAGGGACCTGATTCTTCGGTCATGAGGACACCAGTATGAGGAGGTTCACCTCGATAAAACACCGTGGCCAGGTACCATCAGTCTCTTATTCCTGCACACAAGTACTTCTACCAAGAGGTTCTTCTGAGGCGAGCAAAGTGGAGTAAAAACAAAGAATTAAGAGCGACCCACAACACATATTTGAAGCCAACAGGAGAGACACACACAGGGTGGTACGGAGTTCTCTGAACCCAGAGTCGGGTCTGGGCGTCTGAGCCAGCAGATTCAGACACTGGTGCCGACAAAGGGTTGGCAGAGTCTGCCCAGAGGGAACAGCAAGGCAGGAGTAACCAAATCGCTTAATGAAAAGGAAAAACTACTTCATTCTTGACTCCGAGAGTCCTGAAGGAAGACTCCAGAGACCTGCTCCCAAAGGCAGCGTCGTGCAGGCGTCTGCTCATGCTGCTCCGAGAGATGGGCGTGCGCCTTCCCTCCCAGCTCCAGCTCCCACTGGAGGCCCCAGCCCAGCTGTGGGGTAGTATTTACACCACGAAAATCGGCAACTGCTACCCACCGGGGCTTACTGCCCTCCAGAGGGCCAGCAGGTAAAGCTGCACAGCACTGCACAAAGGTCACTCCCTAACTCTTTGGTGTCATAAGAGATTGGGGAGGGGGGCATGTGCCCCAAAGACAGAAGAGTCAGGTGACATGTGGGGTGGTCCTCCGTGTTGCAGGCCAGTGACCAACACTACCGTCCCTCTGAGGGATAAAGGTCAACAGAGAAGAGGCCTCAACAGACATTCTCCCAGGGCCATATGGTGCTCTGGGAAGTGCCATTCCGTGATGAAGAGGGATACATTCACCACAGCCCCCTGGGCCACTAGAAACTACAGGATGACACTTTGCTGAGACAGCCCAAAGACCCACCTCCTCAAATAAGATGGAGACATTGTGGGTGGAGGGGTTGGGTGCCAACTTTTACACCATTCTGGACTATCAACGAAGGAACTAGAAAGTGAAAATATGGCAAACTAAAAGCTAAATATGGAAAACTGAACATATCCACATTTACCTCTTCTTCCTTCCAAATACAAGAATTACAGAGAAAGAATTAAAAGGGTATATCCCTTCCCCCACCCCACCAAAAATAAAAGGTATGATCCCCTAGGGCAGAGGAAACAAAAAAGGCAAGGACAGATAAGAGATGTCCACATTTTGGGAAGTTGATTGTCAAATGCTGAGTGTCTGTAGGAAATAAGAACTGGGATGAGGGCAGGTAGGGAAAGGGAATGTTGAGTAGTTGGGTTTTTTTTTAATAAGCCTAGGAGTCCTACTGACTTTTCCCAGTATATGCATGTATAATAGTGATGTTAAAAAATAAATTTAAAAAAGAAATCAATGCAAACTTCTGGTGAATGATTTTTAAGACAGATTTAAAGTTGTGATTATTGGGGCGCCTGGGTGGCTCAGTGGGTTAAGCCGCTGCCTTCGGCTCAGGTCATGATCTCCGAGTCCTGGGATCGAGCCCTGCATTGGGCTCTCTGCTCAGCAGGGAGCCTGCTTCCTCCTCTCTCTGCCTGCCTCTCTGCCTGCTTGTGATCTCTCTGTCAAATAAATAAATAAAATCTTTAAAAAATAAAATAAAATAAAATAAAATTGTGATTATTTCCCGATGTAGTACAACCTCATTAATTTGGAATATAAATTAAAAGGAATGGTACATTAATAGATTCAGATGGTACAATGTTTCTAATAAATTAAATTTCTCTAATAAAAAAACTCAAGAGACTTTATGTCAGATAGGGAATTGCAATTACTCCCAATTATACACCATTTTGAACAAATAGAATTGCCTTCACAGGATTATACTGGATTCTAAATAAGGCATGATAAATAGAAAATGCTTTGAAATAACAAACTGTCTAATGAGGGATCTTTGGTTTCAATGCTCTTATTCAATTTGAATTCAATTGAGGAAAATTTGTTTTAAGATATAAATTCCAGGGGAAAGCAGATGGCAGTTTTGCAAAACTTTTTGTTATTGATTCAGAGGTGATCAAGATAAATGAATTCAGGAAGCAGGGAGGAAAGAAAAGTAAAGAAAGTGACATAATTACCGAGAAAAAGACCATTTAGTAAACCTTTGAAGAGTATTTGTGGAGTTGATTTTGCAATAAGTTCACTTTTTAAAATTGTAGTATGTCAGCAATTTCCAGTCTGGGAAATGGGACCAAAAAAAAAAAAAAAAATCAACAACAACAACACCACCCAAAACCAAAAACCAATCTTAACAAATGAGTGCCTCAAGAGAAAAAAAAAAGATAAAGAAAGATGGAAATGGGTCTGCAGATTAGAGATTTAAAAGACTTATCAACATACTGAATGTATAGATATTTGGATTTAGGTTCAAGCTAACTACTATCTAGTAAATGAGGATGTAAGATTCTTGGAAATTGGAACACTGGATATTTGGTGATATTTAAGAATTACTGTGAATTTTTAGGTGAAAAAAATAGAATAATCGTTATATTTTTAAAGATTTTATTTATTTATTTGACAAAGAGAGAGATATAGCGAGAGAGGGAACACAAGCAGGGGGAGTGGGAGAGGGAGAAGGAGGCTTCCGACTGAGCAGGGAGCCCAATGCGGGGCTCGATCCCAGGATTCTGGGATCATGACTTGAGCAGAAGTCAGATGTTTAACGACTGAGCCACCCAGGTGTCCCAATGCTTATGTTTTTAAAAACTGTTTTTTTAAGATAGTTATACAGAAATATTTATGGGTGGAATGAAAGGAAGTCCAGGGCTTTGTTTCAAATAATTCAAGAGGGGGCCGTGGATGGGGGCATACATAGGGCAAGACTGGCTTGGGGGGTGGGTGTTAGCTATAGAGGACAGGCACATGAAGGTTCATTATATTGTTCTACTTTTGTGTATGTTTGAAATTCTCTACATTTTTTTAAGAATGTGGTTTTTTTTTCCAGTTTGTATGTTTATTTACCTTAATCTTTTGTTTCAGATTTTTGAGTAAAGTGGAGTAATTCTCCAGAGCATCTATGTTGGGAATCACTGGCCGGTGAGGCTGGGTGTTTGGCAATGATCCCGAGTGGGAACCCAACTACTCCATGGCCATGGTGGAGAGAACTTAACGTGCTTCCCAGGGATCCCTGCTGCCTGGTGTTCACACCTTGGTGCCATCTCCTCCTTTTCAAATGTGAACGGGACCTGTGACTTGTCTTTAACCAGGTGAATATGGCAAAGAGGATGGATGGCACTCCCATGATTACATTACACTATATAAGATTCCAAACTGCTACAAGACTCCCTCTTTCTCTCTCGGTGGCTTCGAAGAAGGAAGCCATTGTGTAGTGGGAGGGCCACACAGCAAGGAACTGCAGCTGACCCTAGGGGCTGAGGGTGACCTCTGGCTGACCACCAGCAAAAAGCTAGATCTTTGGTCTTAGAATTGCGAGGAAACAACCTGAGTGAGCTTGGACACAGGTCTATCACCATCAAGCCTCCAGGTGAGAGATGAGCCCTGGGTGACATCTTAAACACAACCTGGTGGACCCTGAGCAGAGGACTCAGCTAAGCCAGGCTCCCAGCCCACAGAAATTATGACATAATAAATCTGCATTGTTTTAAGCCACTAATTCTGGGGCATAGAAAATGAATACAATGGCATTGTAAATTTTCTGCCCAGAGACAATTATAAATTCTTGGAAGTATTTCAAATAAATTCCTGTTTATCCTGAATGGACAGAGTGAGGTCTATCAGAGAAATGGGTCTGGTAAAATGACTGTATAGCACATGTCGATTGCCAGTTTCAAATAATTTCCATATAATAAACTACACATAACACAAAAGTGATATTTAAGAATCATGGATACAGGGGCGCCTGGGTGGTTCAGGCACTGGGGTGGCTCAGTGGGTTGAGCTTCTGCCTTCGGCTCGGGTCGTGGTCTTAGGGTGCTGGGATCGAGCCCCACATCAGGATCTCTGCTCAGTGGGGAGCCAGCTTCCCCCTCTCCCTCTCTGCCTACTTGTGATCTCTGTGTCAAATAAATAAATAAAATCTTAAAAAAAAAAGAATCATGGATACAAAGAGGGACCATGGTATAGTACTGTGGGGCAATCTGACTTTTTTTTTTTAACTTCCTGGATCTTACACGCCAAATTTTTATAAGTTATTCAGCACTTACAAACAAAAGAAATAGTGAGGGAGCTCTGCTTGCGTCACACCATATATGAAAATTAACTCGAAATGGATCATAGATCTAAATGTATGAACTAAAGTTGTGAAACTTCTAGAAGAAATCAGGGGAGACTCTTAGTGACTGTGGGTTTGGCAGAAATTTCTCGAATGGGGGCACCTGGGTGGCTCAGTCTGTTAAGCTTCGGACCTCGGCTCAGGTCATAACCTCAGGATCCTGGGATTGAGCCCCTTGTCCTGTCAGGTTCCCTGCTCAGTGGGGAGTCTGCGTCTCCCTCGCTCGCTCCGCCCCTCCCCCACTCATGTTCACTACCTCGCTCTCTCAAATAAATAAAATCTTTTAAAAAATTTTCTTGGGGCACCTGGGTGGCTCAGTGGGTTAAAGCCTCTGCCTTAGGCTCAGGTCATGATCCCAGGGTCCTGGGATCAAGTCCTGCATCGGGCTCTCTGCTCAGCAGGGAGCCTGCTTCCTTCTCTTTCTGCCTGCCTCTCTGCCTACTTGTGATCTCTGTCTGTCAAATAAATAAATAAAATCTTTTAAAAAATTTTTCTTGAATAGAACCCCAAAGGGTATATTAGAAGGGGAAAAAAATTGGACCTTACTTCAAACTCACATCATCAAAAGACATTTTTACAAAAATACAAAGGCAAGTCAGATAGGGAGAAAATATTTGCAAAGCATATACCTGATATAAGCCTTGTATCTAGAATACAAAAGAACTGTCAAAGCTCAATAATAAGAAACACCTCATTTTAAAAAGGGCAAGAAAATTGAACAGACACTTCACCAAAGAAAATGAATATATGGATGGCAAATAAGCTCATGAAAAGATCTTTAATATCATTAGTGATCAGGGAAACAGAAATTAAAACTGAAATGAGAGACTCCTTCATATCCTTGGAGTGGCTAAGAATTTAAAAATATATTGACCCTACCAATTATTGGCGAGGGTACAGAGCAACTGGAACGCTGGAACAATGCCAGTGGGAATGTAAAATGGTACAACCAGTCACTCTGTTAAGCAGCTGGGCAGTTAGTAAAAAGTTAAGCATACACCTACCACGTGGCCAGACAGGAGGCAATCAGCGGCTGCATCAGACCTGAACTCACATTTCTGTGGGCTCTGTTAGGGCATTTCTTGGTATTCCTTCAGACTCAGGCAACAACGAAAGGGGGACTATTCATTTTTGATTATGGCTGTTAACCTACATTTAAACGGTGCTTTAAAAGTCCGTATGATTTAGGGGCACCTGGGTGGCTCAGTGGGTTAAAGACTCTGCCTTTGGCTCAAGTCAGGATCTCAGGGTTCTGGGATCAAGCCCCGCATCGGGCTCTCTGCTCAGCAAGGAGCTTGCTTCCCCTCCTCTCTCTCTGCCTGCCTCTCTGCCTACTTGTCATCTCTGTCAAATAAATAAAATCTTAAAAAAAAAAAAAGTCCGTATGATTTACCAAGCACGTATCTTTCACTTGATCTTTGCATCAACTCCAATGTATATGGGAGAGAATGGACTTGCTACCCTTGTTTCATAGAGGGGCAAGGGAGGCTCAACCTAGTTAACCAGCTCACCCAGCAGCATACAACCAAGCTATGAAGCAACGTGAGCACAAACCTAACTTCTACTGTTCTTGCTTCTAACTCATGGCGCCTTCTAGAAGACCACATTCCAATATGAATTCTTTTTAAAAAGAGAGAGATTAGTACTAAACACCCATTAATTATAGTCACTAGTATTGTTTTTGTGTACAATTGTGCAAAAATGGTGGCACAAAAATTAACCTTTAAACATCTAGTAGTTACATATTTTATCAAGTTTACGATAGCTTTAGATAAACTTGAAAATTTCCTTCTACTTAGAGGCAGCATTTCCTGATAGTGATTGAAGTTAACTTTTTAAATACATTAAAGTTTAAAAAACTGTATTTAGAGGTGCCTGGATGGCGCAGTCAGTTAAGTGTCCAACTCTTGCTTTTGGCTCAGGTCCTGCTCTCAGTGTCGTGAGATCGAGCCCCACATCAGGCTCCGTGCTCAGCGCCAAGTTTGCTTCAGATTCTCTCCCTCTGCCCCTCCCACTTGTGCTCTCTCTCTTGCTCACTCTCTCTAAAATAAATAAGTAACTCTTCTCAAACAAGGGTATATTTAAAGAAAATTATAGTACAGGTACACACAAACAAGGCAAAATTCATCGAGGTAGTTCTTGAAAAAATGAATTTGGCAAACTCTACACCGTGGAAATGGAACAATACAAATCCCCTTTTGAGAAAGAAAATAGGCAATTAGAACTGAATTTCTTTGTAAGAGAGAAGGCAGCTGGGATGAAAAGGAGCCTATGAAACAATCACCTGGACCTCTTTATCTGAAGACAGAGGAGGGATTCTCGGTCTCTGGTAGATATGAAACCTTGCAGGTTCCCAGTTCCACAGATGGACTAATTGAGCTAAGATCAAAGGTGCCAATTCCAATTGTTCTACTGTGTTTCTTCTCTTGTGGCTCACAGAGAACGTCCAGGAGCAAAGAGTGATGAGCAGAGTTTGTTGTTACCTCTTTCAGAATTTATATGCCAGCCCCTGTTTGGGCAGACCGACAATTATACAACATATTGTAGGCAATTGTACTAAATCATAAAACAGGGCCAGTGAAGGAGACAAAGACTTCAGTTATAACTATAATCTTGAAGTACATTATAACCCCCAAATGTGGGTCTGTTTGGTCTTTCTGATGGAATGCTTAAGACAGCACCACAAAAAGTTAATTGCTTAGTAGTCTTGAAAATTATCAAATGTTCCAAAAAAGCAATGATTTTTTTTGTTGTTTTCTACTAACAGCACAATGCTCCAACAATTATACTTGGATAATCTCCTGCTCACTCCCTCCCAGCATTACCAATAGTTAGTCACTCTTTAACAGTGGTTCTGGCAGTGAGGGCCCAGGACAGGCAGCATCAGCAGGGAATGCGCTGGGGACGCCCCAGCCCCAGCCCGGATCTACCCCATCACACACTTGGCAGGGGATGGCTGCTGGAACAATACAGAGGATTCAAAGCCGCTAGGAGGACCACAACTATCAAAAAAAAAGTGGTTATGGGAGTGCGGTCTAAGACTGTCATGTGCTTTTTACTAATCAAAGAACTAACATCTTGTCCCATTTTAATATGGATGCTAGACATTAGAAATTTTGTTAGAAATAAAGGAATTTCCAACAAAAATGGGGCCCTCCCACCTCTGCCAGCCAGGTGCCCATCAACATCACAAACTCTCTTTCTTGGATAACTTTCCGGGGTCATCAACTGAGACAACAGGAGACTTTCTCTTCTAGTGCGAAGAGTTCACCTTGGCTCCATCTGACTCCTGTAGAACCCCATGTCCCACAGACCCCACGGCACAGCGGTTTCAAAATGAACCACCATCTCATTCTAACTTGATTCTTGGGGTGTAAACTGCTTAGTGGTTAAACATACCGGGGCCCAGTCTCATCCCAGCAGCTTGCTGCTGGCTCAGACCATCACAAGCAGCTCTGATTTTACCTTCAGAGGGTGAACTCCTCCTCTTGTCCGAAACTTCCATTCATTCACTTGGTCACTCATGAAACATTTACTGAGCACACAGGCTTTGAAAAGAGTGTCTCTAGGCACTGGTGAACCAGCAGTGAGCGAGGCAGATGGCCCTGTTGCTACAAAAGATCGAAACCACTGTCTGTCTCGTTCACACACCTGGCACCCTCCAGGTCAAAGCCTGTGATTTCACGGAGCTCCGTGGTCGGCTGGGATCCATGCAGGGATCTGAGGTAAAAGGGACTTGGGGGCGAATCCTAACTCTACCCAGTCAGCTAGGACATTTGACAAGTTACTTTTCCATTCTCCAAGTCCTCAAGAAAGGACACAAGATTACGCATCTGACAGTGTTTGCTGTCAGATGGGTAACAGACCAGACGCAAAGACCAAACGAGAGAGCGTAGAGCACAGAGCACCTAGCAGACGCTGAGTAAGTTCTACCTCCCTTGCCCTGGAAAAGCTCGGTCCTCTTCTTCGGTGGCCTGAAGCTCAGTCTGTAACTTTAGGTTAAATTAGTTCTTTCATCACCACCTGGACTTCCATTGCAACTTTCGGATTTATTGCTTGGGTCCGCATTTCTCGGTGTGTGGTCTGTAAACCACCAAGATCACAATCCCCTGGCTTATTAGTTACGAAACACAGATGCCTGGGCTCCATCCCAGATTCAGAGATAAGGGAGAGAGAGCAGGAAACCTTTTTTTTTTTAAACTCTTTTATTTATTTGAAAGCAAGAGAGAGCAAGAGTGAGAGGGGCGGGGCGGGGGGAGGGGCAGAGGGAGAAGCAGACTCCCTGCTGAGCAGGGAGCCCAACACAGGGCCCGATCCCAGAACCCTGACATCATGACCTAAGTCAAAGGCAGACGCCCAACTGACTGAGCCCCCACCCCGGGCGCCCCAGAAAATCTGTTTCTCTAACAAGCTTACCAGGTGATTGGTTGCACACTTAAGTGTGGGAACAACGGGTTTAGCTGCTCAGAGCTACCTCCCCAAGCCTCCTCTTTCCTTTCTCAAAGCTTATTAACTTTGCATGCCCTCACCTCCTCACCTCACGCTCTTGAAGCTCTTCTTCAAAAGGAAGCCAGAGTGTCAGGATCGAGAGGTCAAGCACGAACACAAACGGGTCTGATGTCAAACTCCAGCCTGACCGCCGGTGGAGCTCGAAGAGAGAGGCAGATGCTTACGCCCCGCCCCATCCGGACTGACTCAGAAACTCTGGGGGCCAGGCCCACCCAGCTAGTTTAATGAGCCCTCCAGGTGATTCTGATGCTCTCCAGCGTGAGGACCACTGCCAGCCACTCGCTCAATAACCTTGCCAGGTTTGTGGCTTCTCGCGAAAGCCTCCATTCCCTCACCTGGGAAATAAGGAACTAACCACAGAGAGTTGTAGAGTGAAAAGACATGGTACATCTAAAGAACTTAGTAATAGGGAGCACTTAATAAATACCCATTATTACTGTTATTATTAAGCAAATTGTCCTTTGTCCCATGGATTCTCTTAAGCTGGGGATGTTTGCTTTTTTGCGATGGCGAGTGGAAACTGAATGATGCCATCTTCAGTGTCTCAAAGCTCAGCAGCTCAGCCAGTCTGTTTTCACTCCAGCCCCATCCCCTGCAATGCCATGCGCTCACTCACGCACTCACTCCTACACAGCTCTCTGCCTTCACTCTTCCCGTTCCACTGGCTCGGAATGCCGTTCCGTTGGCTGCCTGCCTAGTCCCCATCTACCTTCTCCCAAAACAAGCAGCTCAGGTCTGCTACAAGGTCTGGCCCAACTCTTCCAGGCCAAATGAATCTGCCCTTCTCAAAACTTTCAGTTAACTGTGTTGCAAGGTTGAACCCCTAAGCACACACATGCGTATTATTTGGGGGGTTTATTTCATTCGAGTTGCCTCTTTAATTAAGAGGTGCCCCTTGGAGATAGTCCAGGTTCATTTCCAGACCACTGCAATAGAGCAAATACCATGACAAAGCTAGTCAAGTGAATTCTTGGTTTCCCAGTGCATGTAAAAGTCATGTTTAGGGGCACCTGACTGGTTCAATCGGTAGAGCCCATGACTCTTGATCTCAGGGGTGTAAATTCAAGCCCTGAGTTGGGTGTAGAGATTACTTTTAAAAAGTTATGTTTACACTATAGTGTAGTCTACTAAGCATATAATAGCATTATATCTAAAAAAAAGAAACCTCAGTGTATATACCTTAATTAAAAATAACACCTGACAGTAAAAAATGCTGTCATCAGAGCTTTCAGTGAGTCATAATCGCTTATCCCAGATCACCCTAACAAACAGAATAATGAAAAAATTTGAACTCTTGCAAGAATGACCAAAATGAGACAGAGACACAATAAGTGAATACTGTTGTAAAAAATAGCACCCACTAACTTGTCCGACACAGGGTTACCACAAACCTTCAATTTGTGTAAAACAAACAAACAAACAACAACAAAACACAGCGTCTGTGAGGCACAACAAAGTGAGCTATGCCTGAGCTTCTGGGATGGTCCTTTACAGGTCTTTTTCAATCTCTTCCCCTGGCCATCTCTGGTATAAAGGAGTTAATGCATCAGCAAACGTCTAGTGTAGAGGCCAGGCTCTTTAATTTAAGGCACCCTTGGAGAAATGTTTCAAAATGCAGACTTTTAAAAATTATGATAATTCTAACAGTCTAGGCTTGTATCAGCCTTCCCCGTTTAAATGCTGCTTTGGTGTCTTGAACCCAATCTTGTCACCCCCAAAACCTTGTGAAGCAGGCATTAATAACCCTGCTGGCACAAGGCACAAGAGGAAAGAGATTCTGATCGTTCTCATGACTTGCACAAAGCCGCCGAACTAAGAGATGGCTGGGCTGGGCTGGGCTGGGGTTCCAGCTCCTGCTGACTTGGGTTGGTCTGGTCTGGTCTGTTTATCCTCGCACTGGGCTGTAAGTCTCTAAATTCAAGGCTCCCATTGAAAGTGCTCAAGTAATGACAGGCCTACTCTGCTTCTTCATTTATTTTTCTAAGATTTTATTTGAGAGAGAGAGACAGCGAGAGAAAGCATGAGCAGGGGGAGAAGCAGACTCCCTGCCGAGCAGGGAGCTGGATGTGAGGCTAGATACCCTCACCCACGACCCTGGGATCATGACCCCAGCGGAACTCAGACGCTTAACCGACTGAGCCACCCAGGTGGCGCTCTGCTACTTTCAAGGTCAGGACAGGGCCCATTCGGAGAAGTACAACCTCACCTGGTGTTCCTAAGCGGGCCTGAGCAATGGTCAGTTTCTCATGGGGTGCTTGGCACTGGCAGCTGGTTTCATCGGCAAATGGGGCAGGTGCAGTCAGGGTCTAGAAGGGAAAAAGAGAAAGGGAATATAGTCTGACAAACTTTCCTTTGGCACTAACTTCCCCTGAAGCCGTATTCCTGTTGGCTGCACAGCTACGACGAAGAAGCAGAATATATCCAGAGACTTTCAGAGAAAATATTATACTGTTAGAGATAAAAACAGGGACATGATCACTGAACTTTTTTTTTTTTTTTTTTACTGATGCTCGGCAATCATGACAGTACCACACTCTCTACCCTATGCCAGGTACCAAAGGAGGTAGTCTGGACAGGTGAACTGTTGGCCCCACATCAGCCTAGCATGGCTCCGTTCCTCTATCCTTCTATAATATAGAAGACCATCTCTCTACTTCACAGAAAAGGCAACTGAGGCCCAGCAGGATGACGAAATATGCCAAGTCATGCCCTTGGGAAGTCGCAGTGCTCGGCTTTGCACATTTTAACCACCACCCAGGGCAGACTGCAAAGATTAAGACTTACCCACAGCCCGGGGTACTCAGCGGGAAGAAATGCCGTACTCAGAAGTGTGGCAGACATCGCCTGTATTTCACACACACGCCAGCCTGGCCAATCACAAACTCTGACGTCACTTCAGTGCAAAGGCCAAAGCCGTGCTCGGTGCCCTGGGAGGGCCTGAGAGCACAGCCTTGCTGGCCAGCAGCAGAGAAGCGCTTCTGCGGTAGCTCCAGCAGCCACGGCGGGAGGCCCCGCCCCGGGCAGCCTGGGCTGGGGCTCCGGGGAGTGCTGGGAGAGAGATGTAGTCACTTGGAAGCCTGCCCAGGAAGTGGCTCTGCATCTTTTAGGCAGCCTCTTAAAAGGAAAACCTCACTCCCTCCAGACGTAGACAAAGGGAGCGGTAATTTTGTAAACAGGGCAAATGTGGTGCCGGATGGTCCATGTGTCCTCTCGGAATGATGGCATTATCAAGGTCATCACTCTCTCGGCTTTGGGGCATGTAAAGCTGAAGGTGACCAGTCACGGTACGCAGTACTCATATTGTCGTCTCAGTTGTTTCTCAGAGACGGGCACAGGCATTCCTTAAAAGGCGTTCGAGAATGATCCACTCGTCTGCAGAGGGGCTGTGACCCACTTCCGCCCGTCATTTATTCACTTGCTCATTCATTAATCATTCATTCACTCGTTCAGCTGTATGTCAGGCACGGTCTTAGAACTGGAGATAGAAGTAGGGGGAAGGCCAGTTGCAGTCCTGGAAGAGCCGGGTTCCCCTCTGCCCTGCCAAGAAGCCATCCTGGCCCCACTCCTCCCCCTCCCCATTGTAGCACCTTCCGCCCTGGAAGCTGGAGTCCTGCCCCAGGCTTGTTTGGAGAACTTCCAGTTGCCTGAGACTTCCTTAACCCCCACCTTCCCGTTCAGGGCTCTGAAAGTAAACCAAGACCCGGGACAAGGGTTCAGGAAACGGGTCCATTGTTGGTTGTCAGATCCAGTAAAGTAACCTCATGGGCCAGGCTGGGCCAGGGGAGCATCTGTAATGTAGCCAAGGGGTGCAGTGACAGCGTCGAGGCTCTGTGCCCACAAACTGCAGTTTCAACTCCCCTTACCAGTACTTATAGGCTGTGTATTCTAATTTGGCTCTTCTGTCTGAAAGGGACCGACACTCATTCAAGACAGCTCAAGAGATGAAGGATTATTTTAAGGCCTTCCCAGCATAGAAATTGTCGGGGGAAGGGGGAGTAGGAAAGTCGCAGGGTCTGGCTCCAGAGTGCTCCGCACCCACCTGGCAGCTCTCTGCACGTGATTCCCTCTCTCCCACTCCCATTTGCCCTATAACCGTCCACTACAGTCAAGTCCCTGATTACCTCCACTCCCCTGTAGAGCTCACATGTGACAGCTGGCCTCCCTTCCCAACACTCGCTCATCAACTTCTGACTGAGTCCTCCAGCCCCAGCTCTAATCAACTTCCTACTTCTTCCCATGTTTCCCCATTCAGATTCCTAAGGGAGAATCAGACCGGCAGAGCTTGCTTTTCAAAGCAGGCCACCACCAGAAGACGCTGGCATTGAATTGGACACCCACCTGGGGCCCACAGGCTGTGGCTGCTAAAGGGACAAGGAACGGAGAGGGAAGCCATGGGTGGCCTGTCTTTGCTGCTTTAGCATGTGCTGTCTTCAGGACAAGAAATGTATTTGACTTTGTGTAATTTAAAAAGGATATTCCATGGGGTGCCTGGGTGGCTCAGTCCACTGAGTATCCCACTCTTGATTTCTTTTTTTTTTTTAAGATTTTATTTATTTATTTGACAGACAGAGATCACAAGTAGGCAGAGAGGCAGGCAGAGAGAGAGAGAGAGAGAGAGAGGAGGAAGCAGGCTCCCTGCAGAGCAGAGAGCCAGATGCGGGACTCGATCCTAGGACCCTGAGATCATGACCTGAGCTGAAGGCAGAGGCTTTAACCCACTGAGCCACCCAGGCACCCCTCACTCTTGATTTCAGCTCAAGTCATGTCTCAGGGTTGTGAGACTGAGCTCTGCATTGACCTCCCCACTTAGTGGAAGTCTGCTTGAGATTCTCTCTCTCTCTCTCCCTCTCCCTCCACCCTTCCCCACCAAAAAATAAGTAAGTAAGTAAGTAAGTAAGTAAATAAATAAATAAATGGATGTTCCTTAGCTGAAGTTCAGTTTCCTCTATAAAATGGGTACCTATCTCACAGGGTTATTGTGAAACATAGAAATAATGTCTATAAAGTACCTGGTACTGAATCAATTGTGGCAATTATTATTACTATTAGTATTTATTATATATAATATTATATATTATAATAACAGATAATGTAGTTTCCCCTAGAAACAAAGCAAACTGACTCATGAATGAACTTTTAGGACACAACCTAAGTAGGTCAATGAATTGGCAAACTAAATTAGATTTTAGTAAAGATTCATTAACCTTTAACATACCTGGACAGTGAGTCTTTTTCACATGACCTAAAATAAATTACTATTTGGAGATCTTTTATGTGCTAGTTCCAAAGTTTATTAAAAAGATAAGGTGTTGCCATTTTCCAAGAAAGGTGTGTTCTAGGGGCGCCTGGGTGGTTCAGTGGGTTAAGCCTCTGCCTTCGGTTCGGGTCATGATCTCAGGGACCTGGGATCGAGCCCCGTATCGGGCTCTCTGCTCAGCGGGGGGCCTGCTTCCCCCTCTTTCTGCCTGCCTCTCGGCCTACTTGTGATCTCTCTCTCTGTCAAATAAATAAATAAGATCTTTAAAAAAAATAAAAAAAAAATTAAAAAAAAAAAAAGAAAGGTGTTCTAGAGGGTGTGAAATCTGGTAATTAAAGCAGAGACAGAGAGAGCTGTAAAGCAATGATAGTTACTCAAAGGTAAAGAAAAAGGTTTATAGGCACTCTATATTTTTTCTTAATTATTGTGGCCTAGAAGTAGGAAAAAGAAAGAAGCAAAGAGACAGAGAAGGTAGACAGAGTTCACAAACGAGCGTGTGCGCACACGTGCACATGAGTACCTGTGTGCATGTGTGTGCATGTGATCGTATTTAACAGGAGCTGACATGCAGGAGGGGTATTTCTTGGTATGTAAAAGGCACTATGTTTGGAATGGAGAGAATGCAAATATTATCCATGCAATATACAAGCCACAGACTTGTTGTGAACATTGCCAGAACATTCATTGTCTTCCAAAATGAGGCAGATCACCGCCTCAGTTGAGAATCAAGTTCTACATTCATGAAGACCTTGGTTAAGGCCCAGCCACTAACAACCAGCCCTGTGACTTCAGCCACTATTTTTTTTTCAGTCCAATCACCCCAAAATTCCTTCTCTGAGCCAGAACAAATCATTTGACTTACAAGGAATCTGAAGCTACTCCGGGATTCCAAGCTATCTATGAATTCATCTATATACACATACCAGCCTGTAGAGGACCCAGGCCCCATATCTTCTGTACCATTTGCCAGACCTGGGATGGCCCCTGGGATCCTCTGGGTCTAGGCCCTAAATAAGACATAAAACTGAAGCTCAATAATGTAATGTAATGGCTAAATCTTTGCGTGCCTAGGTAGTGCCACTAACTGTCTAAGCCCTTTAAATGTATTAGCTCGTTGACTTTTACAACTCCGAGACAGATGCTGTCTCCCCCAGACTCTACAGAGCCTGTCTTCAACAGAGACACCAAATGGCAGCGCCTGGGAACAGCAGTGGGATTACCTTTCGGGTTCCTTTGAACTGAGGAAACTCTTAGGATTCTTAGACAATGGGGAGAGAGGGGCCTCAAAAAGGAGACAATGGACTTCGTGGTAATTAGAAAAGGAGGGGGCAAATGATGAACTGAAAACACAAAAGGACAGGACCATGTGTTTCACCCAGATGTGGTGGACTAGTCAGATGACTGACATATCATTAGCTACTGGCCAGCCGCAGCTTAGACCCCACATCAGCCAGATCACATTGCTGAATGTTTCCTAACATCTGCTGTGTATTCCATATGATGCTCGATGTTTGGAGGGCGCATACGTAGGAGAGAAATAAGGAGAGAAGAAACAGAATTAACTCTGGGACTTCCTCAAAGGTGAAGTGTGGCCCTTTTAGAACAGAAGGAGGTAGGAGTTTGAAAAGGCATATTCAATTTTCAGTAATTTCATATCTGGAAAAAAAACCCTACCTTTTTAACATACAAATCATAGAAATTAAGCCTCTGAACTGGGAGAGATCATCAGAGGATGGACTATGTCCCCCTAGGTAGCCAGTTCTAAATTCAGGGTTGGGAGTTGAATGACATTTTCACGTGTAGCAGCAAAGTAGAGCATTTTAAAGGGTTAAGAAGCCCTGGCCCTGTGCCCTGAACCTCCTATGGGCAAGGATTTCGCCAGAGCCCAGACTTGGATCTAGACTGCAAATAAACATCTTTCTACCTGGTTTAGGATGTCAGAACACCAGTCATTGCACGTGAATATGCTGCCTATTTATTGTATAGGTTCTGGGAATGTACATGGTACTGTATCATACCAAAGCCATATTCCTAGCATGCTTTAAAAAAAAAAAGATTTATTTTTTGAGAGAGAGTGAGGGTGAGCGGGGGTGAGGAGCAGAGGAAAAGAGACAATCTCAAGCAGACTCCCCACTGATGGGGAGCAGAGCCTGATGCAGGGCACGCTCCCAGGACCCCAAGATCATGACAGGAGCTGAAATCAAGAGTCGCCTACTTAACCAACTGAACCACCCAGCACCCTCCCCCCATCATGCTTTTTTTTTTTTTTAGATTTTTATTTATTTATTTGACAGAGAGATCACAAGTAGATGGAGAGGCAGGCAGAGAGAGAGAGAGAGAGAGAGAGGGAAGCAGGCTCCCTGCTGCGCAGAGAGCCAGATGCGGGACTCGATCCCAGGACCCTGAGATCATGACCTGAGCCGAAGGCAGCGGCTTAACCCACTGAGCCACCCAGGCGCCCCCCATCATGCTTTTTTTAAAAGGAAAGACCTTAGATGTTGGGCATTTCATTTGCAGGATGTGTTCAATTAGACATAGTCAAATATTTACTTAAAAACTATTAGACATTACATGGGGCGCCTGGCTGACTCAGTCGGAAGGGCAAGCAACGCTTCATTTAGGGGTCATGAGTTCAAGCCCCATACTGGGTGTAGAGATTGCTTAAAATAAATACTTTTTGAAAAAAACTATTAGACGTTACATGAAATATACAATGCAAACATCAGTTGAGCGCAAAAAAGGATCAGTGGAATCTGTACTTAAGCAACCTGCCTCAATGCCTGACAACTGGACAATCAGACAGCAAGCTAACCCACCAATCAGAATGTAGCTTAGTGCCGCTGATGCTGATGGCCAGCTGCAGAATTGCTTGTTTATGCTAAGCCTTTTTTTTTTTTTAGATTTATTTATTTGTCAGAGACAGAGCAAGTGCATGCACACAAGCGGGGGTAGCGGGAAGCAGGCTCCTGGCGGAGCAAAGAGCTCCTAGCAGGAATCGATCCTAGGATCCTGAGATCATGACCTGAGCCAAAGGCAGATGCTTAACCAACTGAGCCACCCAGGAGCCCCCTATGCTAAGCTCTTCTTAACTGTGATAGGACAATTCACTCAGACAGACCTGAGTTCAAATCTTAGCTTCATTATTTAACATCCATTTCATTTTTAAAATATGATTTTCTTAAATTTTTAAATAAACATATAATGTATTTTAGCCCCAGGGGTACAGGTCTGTGAATCGCCAGGTTTACACACTTCACAGTACTCACCACAGCACACACATCCCCCTAATGTCCATAACCCCACCACCCTCTCCCGACTCCCCTCCCCCCAGCAACCCTCAGTTCTGTGAGATTAAGAGTCTCTTATGGTTTGTCTCCCTCCCCGATCCCATCTTGTTTCATTTATTCTTTTCCTACCCCCCCAAACCCCCCACATTGCCTCTCCACTTCCTCATATCAGGGAGAGCATATGATAGTTGTCTTTCTCCGATTGACTTATTTCGCTAAGCATAGTATCCTCTAGTTCCATCCACGTTGTCGTAAAATATGATTTAAAAAAAAAAAAACACTGCTGGTCCTGGGGAGCCTGGGTGGCTCAGTACATTAAGCAGCCAACTCTTGATGTCAAGCTCAGGTCATGATCTCAGGGTCGTGGGATCAAGCCCCCCCCCCCCGCCAGCAGGGAGTCTGCTTCTCTCCTTCTCCCTCTCTCTCTGCACCCCCCACCCTGTTCAATAAATAAATAAATAAATAAACAATAAATAAATGTTTTTCAAAATTGCTGGTCCTTAACCTCTCTAACCTTTAGTATCTTCACCTATAAAAAGGAGATAATAAAATGATCTGTCTCATGAAGCTGTGGTAAGGAATAAATGAAATGATGCGTATCTGAGTAATGTCTTCCTTCTGCTTCTCCAGAATCCACTCTCTTCCCACCCTTCTCTACTCTCCTTCATATGGCTTCCCATATGGACTGTACCAATGGGCTCCGATGCCTTTAGGCTTCACGTTGGGCGGGTTCCATGAGAAGTATGCAAAATACCAGAGGGCAGGACATGAGTGAGCTCAGACTATCTTTCCCCTTGGCTTCCTCCCTGCTAGGAAGCAGCAGGTTATTTCTGCCCTCTCACCAAAATCCACAGCTTCCCTTGAAAGGCCCCCTCTTTATAGAGCACCCTGCAAAGTTCCAGTAACCACAGCCTCCCCTGGCCCCTTCATGCCTAGGAAGCCTAGGAAATGACAACCCCTAACATTTCCAGGCCTAGCGTACATACCGTCCCTTGAGGTTGTAAATAGTCCCTTTTATTAAACTCCTTTTCGTATTTCCCATTTAGAGTGAGCTGTCTGTCTCCCGGCAGGGCCTTCCTTGACTGATAGAGTCTATACAATAGGACGGCTGCCAGGCTCAATAAATGTTAACTAGCAAATGTTGATGAGGCATGGGAGAAGCACAGAGATCAACTGAAAAGGGAATTACCCAAAGTTAATAAAGTCATAACCACCTCAAGAACGTCCTCTAGTAGGAAAGAACTTTACAGCAACATTAGGCATTTTCATCAAGCTTTGCAAGGGACAGGAATAGGACTCCAGAAAGAATCTCATTTTCCCGTGGAAGCCTTTGGCCTCAGGACTCACCCGCTTCAGAACTACAAATTCAGAGTTGGAAAAAAGACATCACAAAATTGAAGCCTTCCGTCTCATTCTGTTAGGACTGTGTTTATCAGCTGCTGCACATAGCTTTTAAGGCATGATTTTATTTGAGATCAGAATATGTTTGTCTTCTGAAAAGAGGGAAGGAAGAGTAGATTTTATGCTTGACCAGAGGCCCAACATATGTAAATCACTAGATTCTTGGGCTGTGTTGGTGATTATGCAGAAGCCTGGATCAGGCAGCTGCCGCAAAGCCTTGACAAATGCCAGTGGGGGCGGGGGGCGGCGGGGACAGGACGCCTAGTGCATGGCTCTGCACCAAGAAATATCTATTTTTCATCATCTAGCTAAGCACAGTAGGCACAGAGTATGAGGTAACAGGCACCATTAAAAACAGTAAGATACATACACCCAGACGAGGAATTATTTTAGGACATGATCCTAGTGACAAAGCACTATATATAATATATATATATATATATATATATATATATATATATATACAGGTTATATACTATGATATCATTTATGGTTAAAGAGAAAGAAATAGGCAACTGTGGAGAAATAGTACCAATAGAAATACAGTAGCCATTAGCCACGTGGACCTATTTGAATTCAAATTATATTTCATGGAATTAAGGAACATAATTAAAAACTCAGTTTCTCGGTCACTCCGGCCACATTTTAGGTGCCCAATAACCAAACGTGGCTAGTGGCTAATATAATATAGTGGCTACTATATTAGCACAGATAGAGAACATCCCTATCATCACAGAAAGTTCTAGTGGACAGCACTGGCCTGGAGCGATACACAACAAATTAACCGGGGTTACGTCCAGGGAAGAAAGCCACATTGGAAGAAGAGATGAGAGGATGTTTTCATTGTTTACTCTATTTACATCTGTTATTTTGTTTTATTTTCACATGAGAACACATTCATATAATTTATCTACGTTTAAAATAACTGTAAAGAAATTTATCCTATCTTGGGAATTCAGAGATGCAGGAAATTTAATCTAGGATTAGGTGTTCCAAATGTCAGAGAATGTATCTAAAAGGAAAACAGGAGTACTTTAAAAAATAACAACTATCACTTATAAATTAATTGTTAAATGCTATTATTCTCGGGTATATGGAACATTTATTTATTTATTTTTTAAATTTATTTGACAGAGAGAGATCACAAGCAGGCAGAGAGGCAGGCAGAGAGAGGGGAAGGGAAGCAGGCTCCCTGCTGAGCAGAGAGCCCGATGCGGGACTCGATCCCAGGACCCCAAGATCATGACCTGAGCCAAAGGCAGCGGCTTAACCCACTGAGCCACCCAGGCGCCCCTATATGGAACATTTAAAACTCATCTGAGCTTTTAAAAGCAATTTAAATGGTCTTCATAGTATCTACCCTCTATTCATTTCTCCAACATCCAACAAACATTGCCTGAGGGCTTGCTGGGTGCCAGGCACTGGATTTAGGTTCTGAGGATACATCAGGGAACAAAACAGGACCCACAAAATCCTGCCTTTATTATCCTTAAAGATAACAAACAACAAAAAAGGATGTGAAATGTATAAAACGTTAAAAGGGGATAGTGTTTAGAAAAAATTAAAGCAAGGAACGGGATAAAGAAGGTAGGGGGCTTATCCATAAATTGGATAGCCGAGGGAGTTGATGTGTGTGTCTATATAGAAAGGATAGATTGGGGGCACCTGGGTGGCTCAGTGGGTTAAAGCCTCTGCCTTCAGCTTGGGTTGTGATCCCAGGGTCCTGGGATTGAGCCCCTCATCGAGCCCCTCATCGGGCTCTCTGCTCAGCAGGGAGCCTGCTTCCCTTTCTCTTTCTCTGCCTGCCTCTCTGCCTACCTATGATCTCTGTCAAATAAATAAATAAAATCTTTTTTTTTAAGATTTTATTTATTTATTTGACAGAGAGAGATCACAAGTAGACAGAGAGGCAGGCAGAGAGAGAGAGAGAGAGAGGGAAGCAGGCTCCCTGCTGAGCAGAGAGCCCGATGCGGGACTCGATCCCAGGACCCTGAGATCATGACCTGAGCCGAAGGCAGCGGCTTAACCCACTGAGCCACCCAGGCGCCCATAAATAAATAAAATCTTTAAAAAAAAAAAAAAAGGATCGATTGAACCCTGCAGAGAAAGAACACTTCAGGCAGAGGAAAAATCAAGTGCAAGGGCCCCAAGGCAGTAACATGCCCAGCTTCTTCCAGGAATAACAAGGCCAGTATGCCTGGAAGATGTGAACAAAGTATAGTAGTAGGAGATAGAGCCAGAGAGGTGAAGTACAAAGAGACAGGAGACATCCAATGGTATGCGATTTTTAGGATGCTGTAAAGACTGGCCTTCACAGAGAAAATGGAAGCCATCGGAGTTGTGAACAGGGAGTAGTAATATGGTCGGAGCCTTAACAGGACCACCTCGCTGCTATGCTGAGGTTTAACTCTCAAAAGTCAAAAACAGAAGCAAGAAAAGCACTAAGTAACTGGCATAATTATCAGGCAAGAGTAGGCAGATGGAGGCTGGGGCTAGGATGAGTGGTGAGAAGTCGTTGGATTCTGGATGGATTTTGAATTTTAAAAGTTTGAAATTGATTGAACGTCGAATGTAAAAGAAGGAGAGAAGTCAACATAACTGCAAAGTTACTGGCCTGAAGAACTAGAAAGATGGCATTGCCATTCCCTAACATGGGGAAGACACTGGCAGAGTAGGTTTGGGGATGGGAGGGATAGGCTGGGGAAATCAAGAATTCCGTTCTCACACATTAAGTTTGATATACCTATTAGATCTCCCAGTGAAGATATCAGGTAGGCAGTTGGATTAACAAGTCTGGAGTTGGAGACAGAGAACTAAACTAGAGAAGCAGGTTAAGAAACCATAGGAATATAAATGATATCTAAAGCCACTAGACTAGATTCATTCATTCAGCTCAGGCCACGAGTGCAGGCTGAGGCAAGGTCCTGGTTGTCTAATGAGGAGACATTGTATATTTCTGACCAACCTCCCTAGACTACTGGTAGCTCTAAGAAAATGGATAGTTGGTCTGTCCTACTCATTGTTGTATTCGTAATTCCTAGGGCAGTACCTGGCAGACAGAAAGTTCTGGGTAAACATTTGTTGAATGGAAGAAGTTAGAGTCAATGGAGAGAGAATAATTACTGATAAAGAACTGGAGAGGGAATCATTGATAATGATTATTGACAAAGGTTAAACCAAATAAGAAATACAATTGTCGGTGTTTCCTATCTTTTTCTTATCATCATAATATATACTACAGAAAACTTGGGAAATAAAAGCAAAACTCACTAATAATTCTACTTCCCAAATACAACCATTGGTAACACTTTCTAGATTTCTTTTAGGGCTTTCTGATATATTACGCATACATACAACTTTGGAACCCTAACTACATGGACAGTTCTCTCTACTTGTATGTCGGGATTACCCTATCATGTAGTCTTCAATTTCACTATTTTTAAAGGTGTTATCTGGGGGTCCCATACCCCCTGTTTCCCTAGCCCTGAGCCTCCAATTCCCAAGCATTGAAAGTTAGGCAAGATGATGAAAAGCAAGGGCATCATATCCCAAAGATAGGATGTTAACATTAAAAAGACAGGAGGGAAGCAGGAACACCTGACTCATCTGTTCATTTTTCTATTTTGAAAGGTTGCAAGTGGCACCAGAAAATAGGATATAGGCCAAAGAAGGTGAATCGTGAAGGGAGATGCCCTGGTTGGCCGGGAGGCAAGTGCTGGTTGGTGCAGATCCTGAAAGGAGAGATTAGCAGGTACCTCCACATGAGACAGAGTAGACCACGGGTAAATTGAGCGGTAAGATAAATGCAAAGAATAGCCCATTCAATAAAGTCATTTCCTTTTCCAAAGGATCTGGGCAACTGGTCACCCACTACGCTGGGCAGCCTCCTCCGGGCTTGGCCCACCCAGCACTAAAGACATCAGGCTCCAGCAGGGGGTGTAAGAGACCCAAGCTGCTCAAAGGCACCAGCCGTGGCCACTTGGTGACCTCCCCCACCCTCTCAGGAATCCAGGCTTCTGCAAAACCACCTCACTATCGTTTTTAACAGACTTTATTTTTTAGAGAAGTTTGACGTACACAGCAAAATGAGCAGAAGGTACAAATTATTTCCCACTTAACTCTCACTAATTCTGATAGCTATAAGGCATTCCACTGAATAGAAAAACCATAATTTATTTAAATCTCTCTGTGTTGTTGAATATTAAGTTGTTTATGTTTTACTAATATAAATAACATTCTAAACATAGTTCCGAACCTCTGATTATTTCCTTAGGATAGATGCCTAGGAGCTGAATTACTTAGACCAGGGGTATGAACATTTAAAGATAAATATTTGTAGAACATTTTAACATGTATTGGTAAATTAGCTTCTACAAAAGCTGTCTCATTTATACTCACATTACAATGTCTGAAAGCACCTAGCTGGCTGCCATCTCACCAGCTTTGAGTATTATCTTTGTCAATTTTACAGACTAAAAATAGCATCACGCTGTTTCAATTTGCATTATTTTGATTAGAAAAAAGATGGAACATTTTTCAAATGTTTATTAGCCATTTGTACTTTCTTCTGAGATAATCTGTCCTTGGCTCATTTTTCTATTGTTGAGGATGAATACTTTGAAGTTAGCTAAAAACAAAAGCATAACACAGTTTAAAAAATTAGCTTAAACATCTTGAAAAAGAAAAGATGTTTTCCTACTTTATCTAAAGTTCCCTCATAAGAGGTCCATTTTTTTTTAAAGATTTTATTTATTTGACAGAGAGAGATCACAAGTAGGCAGAGAGGCAGGCAGAGAGAGAGGGAAGCAGGCTCCCTGCAGAGCAGAGAGCCCGATGTGGGGCTCGATCCCAGGACCTTGAGATCGTGACCCGAGCCAAAGGCAGAGGCTTTAACCCACTGAGCCACCCAGGCGCCCCAAGATGTCCATTTTTTAAGCCCATGTGTGAACCCCTGCGTCAAGGTCAGACAAGTAATTACTGCCCTTCCAGTGACCAGAGATCAGAAATTGTATCATGCCCCAGGGGTACAGCTTCCTTAAAACACTGACCACCTGTAAGCCGCAAGCCCCCCACTCCCATTTGCCACCTTCCGAAATGAACGCTTAATAATACTGTATTTCACTTATTCTAAAATGTACGTTTCCCCCCACATTTTAACATCTCTGAGATTAGGAGAGGGTCTTACAAGAAATATCTTAAAATCAGTGTCAGCAATTTTCTGACATTGCTACATCCCTGCAACGAGACTCTATCTCATAATTAACGGCATCTTAGATTCCTGAAATGCAGAGATGGTATTGACAATAGAAAATAGACACTTTTGGGGCGCCTGGATGGCTCAGTGGGTTAAAGCCTCTGCCTTCGGCTCAGGTCATGATCCCGGGGTCCTGGGATCAGCCAGGAGTCTGGCTCTCTGCTCAGCGGGGAGCCTGCTTCCCAGCCCCCCCGCCCCACCTCTCTGCCTGCTTGTGATCTCTGTCAGATAAATAAAATCTTAAAAAAAAAAAAAAAAAAGAGGGGCGCCTGGGTGGCTCAGTGGGTTAAAGCCTCTGCCTTCGGCTCAGGTCGTGATCCCAGGGTCCTGGGATCGAGCCCCACATCGGGCTCTCTGCTCGGCTGGGAGCCTGCTTCCCTTCCTCTCTCTCTGCCTGCCTCTCTGCCTACCTGTGATCTCTGTCAAATAATAAAATAAAATCTTTAAAAAAAAAATAAAAAGAAAAGAAAAGAATCAGTTTTGCCTAGAGATTTAAAAGTTCCAGCCCCTAAATCAACTTTTCTTAGGCAACTGAGCTTAAGGAATTTATGATGAACATCATTAACAACCGCCTATCTTATTTATATCCTACCTCCTTCCCAAGGACTTGAGGTGACTTCAAAAAAATAAAATCTGTAAGTTTAATAGTTGTAAGATCTGGGCTGAGGGAGGAAATAGGGGTTTCGACAAAGGTCAGAAGCGAAATGAGCATACAAGAACACCTAGCCCAATTCTCTACACTTCGGGTAGGTCACAAAAATGACTTGAAGCTCTCAGCCGTCGAAGCAAAGAGAAAGACAAAATACTGTCCGTAAGTGAAAAACAAAATAGCTACTGAGGAGCAGCACAGCACTTCCTGACGCAGGATTTCACAGCAGTGCCTCCAGTGAGGCTTCCGTAAGGGGCACGTGGCGTGAGGCTCTCTAGCGGAACCAGGATACTCAACACCCTGCTGAAGACAATCCTGTTTCTTTTTTTTTTTTTTTAAGGATTTATTTATTTATTTGAGAGAGAGAAAGCACAATCGGAGGTCGAGGAAGGGCAGAGGGAAAAGCAGACTCCCCGCTGAGCAGGGAGCCTGACTTGAAGCTCAATCCCAGGACTCGGGGACCATGACCTGAGCCAAAGGCAGGCGATTAACCGAATGAGCCACCCAGGTGTCCCAAGACCATTCTGGTTTTTGTGTTTGTCTCTGTGACACCCTCCATGCAAGGCAGAGCCTCAGAACCAAAAAGCAATTCAAAAGAGCATTTCTGCAAGCGGCCAAATAGGCAGACTGAAAATGCGGTGCTCTCCCTCACTGCTGGATCCAAGGGCAGGATCTAGAACATGGAGACCAGGGCTTTCTAATGTGGGACGGGCAAGACAATCCATTAAAGAACAACACTTGTGCTTAGATTTATTTTTCAGGTTAAAAAACAGGAAGCGTTGGGGCGCCTGGGTGGCTCAGTGGGTTAAAGCCTCTGCCTTCGGTTCAGGTCATGATCCCAGGGTCCTGGGATCAAGCCCCGAATCAGGCTCTCTGCTCAGCGGGGAGCCTGCTTCCTCCTCTCTCTCTGCCTGCCTCTCTGCCTACTTGTGATCTCTGTCTGTCAAATAAATAAATAAAGTCTTTTAAAAAAAACTGGAAGCGTTACTGATGCTTTATTCTAAGGTGCTGATTTTTACTGGTGCCCTATCTCTGTCGACATGAAGTCTACAAGATGTCCTCAAGGAAGAATGCAAGTTGTACCATTGAGAAGGATGGCCTGGGTCCCTTGGCATTTTCATTTGCTGTCAGCTTACTGTAATATAGTGCCATTTGCCTGGGCCTGGATAAGGGCATTTGTAGATAATATTACGTAGTTTTAACTAAACCAATGCTCACAAGACCACCAAGTGGCTTAAAGCATTTCCCACAATGAAACAGGGAAGCAAAAACTAACACAAGCACAGGTGAGTGACAAAAACGTGGCCGAGCTGACCCTTCTAGCCCTTGCAGGAGTCTCGCATCAGCCACATTATCAGGTGTGAACAATGAAGATCTAATCAAGACAGGTGAATCCACCATTAACACGAAGGAGTCTATTTCAAATACCTGCTGCCATTAGCATTAAACTTCACCTGGAGCGTCTCTTGTACCTTGAGCTATCGGGTCATGATCATAAGAGGCTACTGTAGTTACCACAATACTGAGAAGCAAAGCATCCAGACCATGAAGACCAACTTCTGTGATTTGTTTCAGCAATGTTTCAAGACATGATAATCCAGTCCCTTACAAAATATAGTGGCATGCAATGATAAACGTGAGAAGTCTTTTCAAATTTCTCTCATTCAGTAAACAAAAGCCAAAGGTCTCATACCACTGCAGAAACACCAGCTCTTCATGCCACAGTAAAAGGGGGAATGTATGTGGGGGAAAAAAGTTATGTCAAACTAAAATGCTTTGTCAGTCAAATATATTCAGGAGACATACAGAAAACATTGCTGCAGACTGGAAGGAACAAGCATTAGAACAAATTATGCAGTGTGGGAGGTTTGCTATACAGTAGGATGGAAGTACAGATATTTCTAACATGTCATAGCCAGAGGTATTTGCTAGATCCTATTTCAATAATAAGACCCCCCTTTTTTTTTTCTGAGCCGCTAAAGCAAAGATGTTCCAAAGAAGATTTTCCAAAGAAAGATATTCCAAAGATGATTGTACAAAGCAGATGATTCTTTAATAAAAACAATATTTTAGGGGCACCTGGGTAGCTCAGTCGCTTAAGCGTCTGTCTTCAACTCAGGTCACGATCCCGGAGCCCTGGGATCAAGCCCTGTATCGGGCTCCCTGCTCAGGGGGAGCCTGCTTCTCCCTTCCCCTCTGTACTTGCCCGCACCTGCTCATGCTCACTCTCTCACTCTCTCTTGATGTCTCAAATAAATAAATAAATAAAATCTTTAAAAAAAACAATATTTTACAGGAAAACAAAACATGTAAGTTTACCTACCAATGAAGCAACAGCATTGCTGTTAGACCCCAAATTCCCACCAATTTAAGAAATACCTCTCTGTCTTCTTTTCAATACCCTTCCTCCATTTGGTCACTAAATTCTGTTCCTCAGGATTCCATCGTGGAAGACTGGGGGGTAATGCAGAGCCATTTAACCAGGTCTCATACAGAGACAGGCAGATACAGGGAGGATTCCTTTAGCTTGAATTATGGCTCTTCTATTTTTCTTCCCTTAAGAAAACCTCATAGGATGGTTCGGGGTCAGTCATTTCCTAAAATTTGCCCTAAGCAGCATTATCCTGAGACACTCTTGCTAGCTAACCAGTTTTACCCACTTCCTTCTGAGTCTGGAAACGGACTGTGAGGTCTGGCCATTGTTATAAAACACATATAGATTGGACACCATGGTTTTTAATTCACAAATAACCCGACTAGGGCTAGACTTGTCCTAGAATTAAGTTCCAAGGCTTTCCTACGTTCTCTTTGGGGCTGGGTACTGACCCCTGGGGCACAGTCCGGCTCTGTTAATGGCCAAGAGCTGTAATCGTAGGCAGGAGCTGATACTATTCCTTAGAATGTTATCTGCGAGGTCCCCAGAATTGTCTGGAAATGGGCAATCGGTTGTAGAGTGTACCTTCTCTGTTCCTGTAGTTGGAATATCTTTCAACTTTGTATTAAAGAACAATACATGTACAGAAACTTGCACCTGGAGCACCTGGGTGGCTCAGTCGGTCAAACCTCTGCCTTTGGCTCAGGTTGTGATCTCAGAGTCCTGGGATCGAGCCCCACATCGGGCTATCTGCTCAGCAGGGAGCCTGCTCCCCACCCCCCTCTGCCTGCCTCTCTGCCTACTTGTGATCTCTGTCTGTCAAATAAATAAAATAAAATCTTAAAAAAAAAAAAAAGAAACATGCACCTATCCTAAGGGTGTAACACTGAACTGTCACAAAATGAGCCTAGGTAGCACCCAGATCAAGTAACCGACCAAAGCCAGCATCCGTCCTGAGCTCCTCCTGCCGTCCTGACTTCTAAACTCACAGACTGGTGTGCCTACTTTTAAAATTCTTAATAGATCATGAAAATATGTGGTGTGTATTCTCTTGCATCTGGCTTCTTTCATTCAATATTATGTTTGTGAGATTTATCCGTATTTTTGCAAGTGGTTTTGGATTCTCCTTTCTCATTGCCGTGGAGCATTTCATTGCGTGAAAATACAACAATTAATCCATTCTACTTCCCCTGGGGATTTGGGTCATTTCCAGTTGGAGTTACTATGAATTATGCTGCTGAGATCATCCTAACACTCGTCTTTTGTAGCCAACTTTACTAGGAGAAGACTTGCCAGGTCAAAAATATTTACTTCGAATTTCTCAATTTACTACCAAGAGCTTAGCCATCTAAATTGTTTCCATTCCTGGTCCTGAAGGCAGACCATGTGATACAGGACAGCAAAACACAGTATTTCTCAAAAGGTAGGTGGGGAGCCTGGATGGCTCAGTGGGTTAAGCCTCTGCCTTCAGCTCAGGTCATGATCTCAGGATCCTGGGATCGAGCCCCACATTGGGCTCTCTGCTTGGCGGGGAGCCTGCCTCCTCCTCTCTCTCTGCCTGCCTCTGCCTACTTTGATCTCTTTCTCTCTCTTTCTGTCAAATAAATAAATAAAATCTTTTTTTAAAAAGTGTACACAAAAACCTCTTGCTTCCGACTCACATGGAAGCATGAGTAGGTGATTCTCTGCTCACTGATGTTGGGGAGCTGGTGTGGTGGAAATGGGGGCTTTAGAAGTTAGACAAAACTCATTTTAAGGGTGGGCACCTGGGTGGCTCAGTCGTTAAGTGGCTGCCTTCGGCTCAGGTCATGATCCCAGGATCCTGGGATCAAGCCTTGCCCCGGGCTCCCTCCTCCGCAGGAAGCCTGCTTCTCCCTCTCCCACTCCTCCTGCTTGTGTTCCCTCTCTCGCTGTCTCTCCCTCTCTGTCAAATAAATAAAATCTAAAAACAAAAACCCTCACTTTAAAGCCCAGCTTTATCCGTTAGTACTTGACCTTTTGGGAATTACTTAATTCTTGGTTTCCTTATTTATCACACAGGGAGCAGTAATTCTTCCCTCACAGTCTGCAGTCCAGTTAGACGAGGGAACATGGAGAGGGCTCCCGTCACTGGTACCTAACAGTGTACACTACTCCCCCACTTGCCCCCAGAGGACAATGAGGGAGACCTCTATTCTTCAGCCCAGTATAGAACAATTCCCTTGTAACTAAATAACGCGGAGGTCTGAGAGAACTCAGTATCACGTGACTGGGCCTGCGGTCACTATCAGGCACACCAGAGATGAGCCCAGAAGCCTGAGTGTACGAGGAACAGGATCTCGACATCATTCACGATGCTTCTATGAACCCATTATTATTATTGTTATTCTTCTTAAATGCCCGCTTTAAAGAGACATCAGCACGCCGTTACACGGATGTCAGGTTCAACGTGCATGAATTCCTAAGTGGAAAACAAACACCAAGTCAGAGACTTGGGCAGGAGGGCAGAGAGGATATGAAAATGAAGCCGGCTGGCTAGGCCGGCCCTGTGTGGCCCAGCACATTATTACACAGGCGTACACTAACCGGGCTTGCGGCTTTATTTTCTAATCACTGTGTTTTCAAGTGTGCCTTCAAGATTGTTGAGTGTTCAATTGTCTCTTTATCCCCAAGCAGGGTCAGCTTCCCCAGGCTCCCATACAACCTGTCTCATGCTGGGATAAAGAGGAAGGTAGAAATGTTAAAACAATAATGCTATGGTCTGAGGCCGGCAACGGGTAATCAGATCCTAGCAAGGTAGAGGCTGTTACCTGGGAGATTGTTGTAAGAAAATAGGCGTAGCTTGCAATGACTTGGTTTGCCCCTGTCTTTCTTGCTTTCTCCTTTTCATCTCGCCCCCAGCCATCAGAGGGAATAAATCTTTTTCCTACTTTTTTTTTTTTTTAAACCAAGGGGCACCAAGAAGCTTTGTGTGGGCATGAGCAAAAGATTCAAGAGTTTCAAGCCTGTGGTCTGAGCCACCTTGGACTTTAACCAGAAGCAGTAAGTGTAGGTGGCTAGAGAGGGGAAGGCCCCCAGCACCCAATGCCACACTGCCAGGCCTCAGAGAAAACCCCGGATTTCGCACTTGAGTATTATGAAATCAGTCAGGAGGGTTATTGTTCGCATTGAGAAGAGATTCAACGTAGGTTTCTTTGAACAATGACTGTAATGTTCAGCATGTGATTCAGAACACATTCAACCTTTCTGAAGAAGCAGCTGAAGAATAAAGTGGGAGACAACAGGTTTGTACAACATTAATAGGGGGTTCCAGAGCTTGTTATTCATATTTAGCCGACGTGTCCTGCCATAGATCATTCAACCTCTTTTTACCCCAAATGGAGAAAACCAAAAGCAGGGGAGGAGTGGGGCGGCCCTGACTTGTGAAAGGAACAGGAGATCAAACAGGGCGCACTGGGCTGGAGCATGTTCCATGGCTGGGGAAGCTACAGTCACCATCTTGGAGCTGGGAAAGATCATCTCTTCAGCCCGTGGTGGGTGACAGAATGGAGGTCCAGAGAGAAGCGATTGGCTTAAGCCCACACAGTAAGTCAACAGCAAAACTCAAGTCCAAATGAGACTGTGGGCTCTAGTGAGCAAAGACCAGGTTGCAACATACTTGTCTTGCCAGGCCCCAGCAGTTCCGCTGTGGGCCAGCCCAGGTCCCCCCAGGAGCTCCCAATCTAGATCTGCCTTGATCTTGGGAGCTGGTATGGAGCCCCAGGAGCCATAAAGGAATGGAGCTATTCCCTCTCACCAGAACGGCATCTCATCAGGAGCCACTCAGCCTTCCCACCCTTCCCTAGCCCCAGGCCTAGCCTGGAAGCTTCTGGAGAGGAAAACCCTGGGGTTGGACCCAACTTCTCAGGCTATCCCATACTTATACTTCCGTACCCACCAGAACCCAGCCACTAACTTCACCGCTGCCTTCACAGAGAAGACTGAAGCTATCAGATGAGAGAGGCTTTCCACATTCAATACACTCTCCCTTTAAAACTTCTTACCCAAAACATCCTTGCCAGCTTCCTCACCATCAAGTGAAAGAAGTATCTCTTTTCCTGCTTGAAGCCAATTCTTCCACTTTCATTGGAATCCAACGTCTTTAGCCCAAAGCTCATTCCCTTCCTCATTTTCCCCCTATCGCTTTCACTTTCTCCTGTTTCCTCTATGCCATTTATATTCAAGTACAAGTTACTACCATCTTACAAGAATGAGCCAACCAAAAGCCTTAGCACACTGGATGGAAGGAAGAATGGAACCAAAGGAGAATATATAGAAGGAAAAAAAAGAAGAGCCTCTCTCGACCCTAAATCCTGATTTATTCACCTTTGGATCCTACACTTTCTATCTGCTTACCCTCTCAGGCAAGCTTCTACCTCCCCACCTTCCAAGGCCTCCTCAACTCATTGCCCTCTGGCCTCTGCTCCTGTCACATCTCTGAAACATCCACCATTGACTTCTTCTTTCTAAATCCAAAGGAGACTTTTCCTCATTATCTCATTTAGTCTCTCTGTTGCATTTGCTTCTACTGGACATTCCCACCACAGAACTTATCCTGCTGTTGGCCTGTCTTCTTTTCATGATCCTTCCTCTACTGGCTCTTTAAATGGTTTTCCTCAGGGTTCCATTCTGAAAAGATTCTGGGATCAAGTAGATTAATTTAACCAGATTTCACGTAGAGATAGGCAGATATAAGGAGACTTCTAATAACTTTAATTACAGCTCTTCTATTTTTCGCCTTTCTAAGAACCTGATAGCAAGGCTCAGGGTCAGTTATCTTCTAGAATTACCCTATAGTAGGATTATCCTGAGGCGCTCTTGCTAGCTAACCACTTCCATTACCATTTTCTTAGTCCAAAGACTGTGACTCAATTATGTTCCCTTCAATTTCACTACTTCAATTCCATTTCCATCTCCTCCATGCGGACATCTCCCAGATCTCCGTCTCAGAACTCTCTCCTGAGTTCCAAAAGCAAACACTGACTAGACACCTCCAAGTGGAAATCTCCATGTCATCCCCAACAGAACTCTTACAAACTACTGCCCCTGATACTCATGCCTGAGTGCTGGCACCCACTTGAGGAAGCCAGAAAATGGAGTCTTCCTTGATACTGGCCAACCCTCAGACTCAGTTATCAAGTCCTGGGGTGTTGATCTCCTTAGTGTCTCCCATAGTCATCCTGTTCTCTCTTTCTCCACTTCCCCATCTAGAACTTCAAATTTAATATAATTCTCATTAGCTTCCTTTGGTTAGCCTCCTAACCAAAACCCAAAAGGGCAAAAGGGACTATCAAGAGTGTAAAATATGAAGTGAAATGGTTTCTTCACTATGAATAAATATATGTGTGTATGTGTGTGCCAGGCAACAGAAAATGTATTTGTCGTTGTGGCTTCTCTGAGCTCATCCTCTACAGGCCTGTGCAGGTGTCTGAGCTCCCTCTAAAGCCATCTATGGCTACTGAGCCCTTGAAACTGGCTAGTCAGAATTTAGATGTGTTTTAAGTACAACATACACTTCTAATTTCAGACTCGGTATAAAGAAAAGAATAAAAATACCTCGTCCATTATTTTGATATTGGTGAATGTTGAAATGATAATATTTTAGATATCATAGGCTAAAGAAAATGTATTATTAAAATTAATTTCACTTAGGGGCACCTGGGTGGCTCAGTGGGTTAAAGCCTCTGCCTTTGGCTCAGGTCATGATCCCAGGGTCCTGCGATTGAGCCCCGCATCAGGCTCTCTGCTCAGTGGAGAGCCTGCTTCCCTTCCTCTCTCTCTGCCTGCCTCTCTGCCTACTTGTGATCTTTGTCTGTCAAATAAATAAATTAAATCTTTAAAAAATAAAATAAAATAAAATAAAATAAAATAAATTTCACCTCTTTAAACTTATTAAACCATGGCTACTAGAAAATTGGGGCACCTGGGTGGCGCAGTAGGTTAAGCCTCTGCCTTTGGCTCAGGTCGTGATCCCAGGGTCCTGGGATCGAGCCCCGCATCGGGCTCTCTGCTCCTCGGGGAGCCTGCTTCCTCCTCTCTCCCTCTGCCTGCCTCTCTGCCTACTTGTGATCTCTGTCTGTCAAATAAATAAATAAAAATCTAAAAAAAAAAAAAGAAAATTGTCAATTATATTGTATTCTACTGGACAACACTGATCTAGAGGCTAGGGTGTACCCCATACAAAGGAGACTTAAGATCCCCTCAGAAGCAGACTGATCCCTTCCATGTCCAAAACTGTTTTGGGATCAGCAAGTTGCATCTTTTCTTCAAATACAGGGATTTGTCTCAACCTGGGGGGTCACATGACTGGAATCTTTCCTGCTGGGAAGTACTTGAGCTCAATGGATATAGTTTAAAAGTTGTGTAAAGTCCAACACATTAAAGTCAAATTTACCAAAAAAAAAAAGTCACATTTACAAAAACAAACAAAGAACAACAACAAAAAACCCCTCTTACCAGGGCTTCCAGAATCCTGGTAGGTTTCCACATATCAAACTACTGTCTTCTGTTGTATAGGAATGATTTTCCGGGGCAGGGAGGATGGATTACTTCTTTCATTCCTCCCCACAGCCCCTGGGGCGTTGCTGTACATGCAAGTCGCTAACCAGCTGGCTACCTGGGTCCTGCTGAGAGGGGACTGAGCTTTCTCTCAGGTACCAAAGTCCCACATCACTGAAAGCTTTAAATCCTCCGCACTGCCTGCATGAAGACACAGCCGCCCTTCTCATTGCTGTACCCGCAATCACCAAAGTGAAACGAAGAACCTCCCCATCTTTTTACTGATTTAGATTTCTCTCCTCCGTAAGGACTTCAGCATCAGGCAAATTGGGGTGGGGTGGGGGGACTGGAGGGATGGTGACAGAACAAACTTAAAAGAATGGAAGAAACCAATTCGCTGATTCCATGCTCCATACGCCTGACTGGTATTGATCTGCAAGAAATGGAAGTTGCATTTGGAGCGAGACCAACAGGAAGAGCTCTAATAATAACCTTGGGCAGAATTCCAGTTGACCAGTCAATGCCCAAGGAAACTCACGGTTTTTTTTTTCACCAACACAGTACATTAAGTATTTCCCTTTTAAACTACATGCTGCTCTGAGTGGTTATATAGATGGTGATATTAGTAAAGGAAGCCACTGACGTCTCTGGAAATCCAGCCATCTCCCTGAGCGGTAGCAGGTACACGTCCTACCTCCCAACTGACATAATGCACCTTCTGCACAACAGCAGTCTCTTGGCTCTGCTCCATTTTGAAGTAAAGCCTGGAATGAACTCCTGCTAACGTGGCATATCGAACGAGCACTTTTTTTATTTCCAAGACCTTCTCAGTTGATCGGTGGTACATCCATCTTCACGGAAGTGACCACTGCAAGTTAGAATTACAACTTCCTTCCCACAACACACGGCGCTCCTAGAAGAATCTGCCCAAGGTCATTAACCAAATCCATAAGCAGACGGTTGCCAGGGTGGCTGGGCCATGTTAGAGAGGGTTTACGGGGCATCCGCTGGGCCCAGAGGATTTGTCTAGGCACAATCTGAGAGTTGAGGAGGTATGAGGACGCTGTCCTTGCCCACAGAGTGCCCTCATCCCTCAGGAACTGGGTCTCCTGAGTGCTCTTACCTCATACCGCCCATGACCACTCAGCTTCTCTTCTCGGCAGACAAGCTTAGGAGTCACCTTGCATCATGCTTAAGCAAGTAAAGAGCAAAGAAGGGATAACAAGTCAAGGATCAAGAATAAGTACTTTACAATGGAAAGAAGAGGTCTCAGAAACATCGCAAACCTGAACACCATGGTAAAGTAGTAAGGGTATTAGATTACATCCTAAGATAAAAGCTTTATTAGAAAACCTAGGTAATTTTCTGTCATTTCTTTTCTAATTTCTTTCTTATTTTTTTAAGATTTTATTTATTTGACAGGGAGAGAGAGAGAGAGAGCGAGAGAGCGCGCACAAGTAGACAGAGCAGCAGGCAGAGGGAGAGGAGAAGCAGGCTCTCTGCCGAGCAGGGAGCATGATGTCAGGCCCGATCTCAAGACTCTGGGATCATGAAGATGCTTGACCCACTGAGCCACCCAGGAGCCCGAATTCATTTTTTAAAAGATTTTATTTATTTGAGAGAGAGAGCAGAGCAAGAGACAACGCATGCACAAGCAGGAGAAGAGGGACAAGCAGACTCCCCACTGGGCAGGGAGCCTGACGTGGGGCCCAATCCCAGGACATGGAGATCATGACCCGAGCCAAAGGCAGACACTTAACCGGCTGAGCCACCCAGGAGCCCTCTTTTCTAATTTCTTTATCAGTGTTACTGAATTCTATTTACTCCTCTCCTTTCCGACATTTTTTTTCCAATGAAAAATAAGGCAGGTGGAAAAACTACAAGTAGTCCTTTCAGAAAAATTTCTCCTTGAACATGATTGCAACGCATCCTCAGTGTCCTTATCAATTTGCTAGTTACAAGGATCTAAAATATAGATTGCTTCCAAACCCTGCTTATTTATGCACGCCCGCTTCCCGCTTCAATTCCTTAAAGGGCTATGCCAGGCTCCATATCAGAGACCAGAGATACACTGATGAATGGATAGGTTTCCAATCCACCTCCCCCAAGCAAACTTTGACTCACAAGGAGGTCAGCACACTCCTTTCTGCCCTGACTGCACCTGCTAACACACCTCTGAGCACATGGTGTCCATATCAACTCGTAGACAAAGTGTCTGTTTATGTGTCAGTCTCTTCTAGAATCCCTAGGTCACAAACCACTTGAGGACTCAGCGAGTAGTAGGTACTCGATCAACACGCAAGTTAGGATCACAA
This sequence comes from Lutra lutra, assembly GCF_902655055.1. NCBI lineage: Eukaryota > Metazoa > Chordata > Mammalia > Carnivora > Mustelidae > Lutra > Lutra lutra. Next base: position 79,462,280 of record NC_062296.1, on the reverse strand, counting down.
CAGACAACCTTAGCTGAAAATATATAGGCAAATGCACGTAGAGACAGAGCCACTGTACACGCCTTTCCAAGTGCCAAGCTTAAAAGAGAGCACAGTTCATCACGAAAGGGGCATTTGACACAACTGCTGAGACTTAAATTAAACTTGTACTTAGACAATGACAATCAGCACATAAGTTCACATTCCATACTCGCAGTGAAGCTTAATGGCCCTTTATATACCCAGAAGTTTCCGTTTTGCTCTCCCCAGGTAAAGTCACAGTCTGGGGAGCCAGTGCGTGCCGCAGCGAATACAATGAGATCCATTTTGGCAACCACTACTCTTTTTTTTTTTTTAAACGTTTTATCATTGAATCCTGTTTCCTCTAAACCATATGAATTCCACTTTGATAACAAGTGCGAAACGGAGCCTGTCCTCTGAAGGGATCTATCTGTTGAGTCTCTCATGAACTTTAAGTAACTTTGGAACTCATCAGCCACACGGGCTAATGGCTACAGCGCAGTAACCCACGCGTGACTCTGAACAACATGGGTGGGAGCTGGGAGAAAAAAAGAATTTATCCAATCTGAAATGTGAAGGTATTAGCAAAGCTAAAGATCAACAGGAACTACTAAAAACCATAAAAAGAAATGCTACTTAAGATTTTCACTTGTCACTCTCTCCATCAAATTTTCTTACTAAGTAGGTAGCATGTGCATTATTCAAGTCAAAACATTAGCAAAGCAAAGTCATGTCCCGAAGTGTACAACTAAATTTAGAATATACCCCTACAGTGATAAAGTTGGCTGAGAAAAGGTGATTCTAAAAATTGAGTAAGGGTTTATAAATTGGCTACAGCCCCTATATAAGCAGCAAAATTTCAGTAGACCATGATAATGATGGACAACATGTAAAGTTTTCATCAAAGGTACATGGAAGCCATTGCTTTCACAGTTCGACTTTTGTACACAGACACTCCTACTTTAAGTTAGACCTTCATAAAAGATGGGAAGGGAATGTACCCCACTCCAGAGTGTGCTGCAGGGAAAGATCTTCCACTTGGCGGGTGTAGACCTCCTGGTCCAAACCGCAGCTCTAACCCTTGGAAGCAACGTGACTCTAGGGGAAGTCGCTTACCCACTCTGAACCTCAGTTTTCTCATTTCTAGAACAGCAGGGACTTGGAGGTGTAACACTGCAAGCTTTTCAGGGTTCTTTAGAGTCATGCCCAGGATGAGATGTCACAAGTCAGAGTGCAAAGTACTTCAACAGTCTTCCTTCTCTTGATTTCCCGGGCTGACCTTCTCGGGACAGAAGCAACCAAGGGGCAGAATAGTTAAATGGCGAAAAAGGAAGGAAAAGGGGTGGGTAGGAGAGACAAATGCACAAGCTGGAACCGATGCTGCCTCTCTCTCCTCTGCCCTTTACCTGTTGGGAGGGTATGTGATGCAAATTTGAACACCAGAGATTATGTGTGTGTGTGTGTGTGTGTGTGTGTGTGTGTGTGCACGCGCACGCGCGCTCACACACACACACACCCCATTCTGTAAGTGGCTTGGGTGCTGGAGAGAAGTTTATGTTAAACAGTCCGAAGAAAATATATTTTATAAATAAAAACAGTGAAAAGCCCACAGCACTTTAATATAAATTCGTTTTCATGTTTTGGGAAGTTGTTCTAAGTCTGCCTTTGAACCTTCATAACGCTTATGAAGAAACAGCAGTTGCATGGTGGGCCAGCCTTGGAATCTGAGCTCTCATTCAGGGAGTTGAAAGAAAATGCTACATCACTAAATACTTTAAAAAACCTCTTCCCAGGGTCAAACTCCATAGCCAATCAAAACATGGCACCTCCTAACTGCGGGAATTGTTACAAAAAGGATAGCTGTAACTAGCTGCCACTTGGACTTGAGGGTGCAAAGGGAGGGCTCTCCCAAGTTTCCCAAGACTTCAGGCCACAGAGAACCCACCCCCCATCTGGTGTTTTTGATTCCTTGATGATATATGCTGAGGTGGTTGAGAACCATCTTCCACGCCTGCTTAAATAATCATGCCCAGTGGCTGAGAAACGGATCAAATTTGGGATACCAGTCACTGAGACGGAAGGAAGCTCTGAGTGCCCCGTCTCCACACTTTCGTTATTAAAGGCATACAAGCCCTTTCTAAGTAGTCAATGTCGCTTCCCCTGGGTTCCCACTACCTGAAGACAAACCGTCCCCGCACGGTCCGGAAATGTTCGGATTCATTTAAAAGGCGCCTTATTTCTGAATACATCACTGAGGGACTCTTTTACTTATTCATTTTGAAATTTTCAGACGAACGGGGAAGTTTGGCTTCCTTATCGTTTTCGTTTTTCCAAAATTGGCACTGGGCACCAAAATGAGTTGGGCACCAAATCATTTCTCAGTTAGAATTTAGAACTTAACAACGGACTCGTCTCAAGATTTGCGAAGAGAATACCATTTTAAAAAACGCACTGTAAGATTTTTACCTTCAGACGAGAATACACCTAAAAGGGAAAAGGCCATCCCCTCCTCCCAAGGCAGAAAAACAGCATAGCCCAAGCAGCCCGTTTCCTACCCAGCCAATACAATAATGCTTTGTAAGCTGAGAGCAGCGCCCCGGTATAGAAGCTAAGTATAAACAGCTGAGAAGGATTAGGCAGTAGCTCCATTCTCATTTACATGAAAATCCTCCAAGCATCGTTTTCCTCGCCGGCTGCAGGCGCAAAAGGAACTCTTTTGTGCCATAGCCAAGCATAACATTTGCATCCTTTGTCTTTACTTACCAGTCGAGGCTGTGGGCATGTGTGCTCTATTTCCTCCATGGTTTCTGAGGGAGGCTCATTGGAAAGGGATTTTGGGATACCTGTTTCTGACTCAGCATCAGTGGTAAGTACTGGCATGGCCAGCGAATGCTCCCTCCAGCTCTACACCCTCTCTGAGTCTCCTCCCAGGCAGAGAATGTTTTCTTTGTCACGTATTTTTCTCTTCTTCACCCATCCCCCTTCTTCGCCCCTTCTTTCTGTCTTCCCTGGGGGAAGAGGTTAACCCCCCGAGCCCCCCACCCGTTTCCTTCTCCGAAAAAGCCAAAAGGCAAGGCCTCAGTTTATCACTATAACAACCAGACGGCACTAGAGCGGCGGGTGCGGGATACAGTACCTCATTTGCATGGAGCGCGCTGGTTGGCTACTGTCATCATAGTACCACTCCGCCGGGGAGCGGCCGGGCCCCATTGGCTGGCCGGCCGTGCCCACGGGGCCCGAACTTGCTGCTTTTGTTTCTTCTGTTTAATTCAGTTGCAAAGGTCCCTGTCCACGCGGGGCGAGGAACCCGCGCTGCACTACCCAGATAAGATAAAACCGCTTCGTGAGGAGTCCAGGGCTACTCGACGAAGAACATAACAGACCTGCACTAAAGAAGGACCACATCCCTGGCATGAGTGTTTGATGCGCTATAATCAGAATTTTGCTGAATAGGAGTCACCCTGAAGACAAATCAACATTTGAGCCCCAACTTCCTGTGCCCTCAATTGTCAGCTAGCCTCGGAAGGCCTCTCAGGGCATTTATTGTGGGCACCTGAGTGTTCATCCCCTTGACTACAACAAGAGCACTGACAGCCCTCGTCCTCCCCCACCCCGTCCCAGGCCTGGTGCAGCCCCAGAACCTACCCCTTGGGCTGCCCTGGGAGGAATTTTGAAGGAGCTAGATTGTCTTACAACCTGCCTCCCACCTCTGACTGCCCTCCCAGTTGCTTCCTCCCTCAGACACTTCTCTCCCTCTCCCCGCTTCTGCGTTTCCTCAATGAACTCTTGTTGCCGTTGTCTGCCTTTCGATGCACTGTTCCATTAACTGGTCTCTTATTCCTCTGCTACCCTTTTACCAGTCGTGAGTTCCATTTCCTAAGCACCCTGCACTCAGCCAAGAGCTCACGGCAGTCACAGAAACATTCCAGATGTGCCTCAATGTCTAAATCATCCACGCATAGTCCCATTTTAAGAGGGGTACTCTGAAGAGACACACTGAAAGAACTTACAAATCTATTCGTTCTAGTGAAATATCACACTTCCGGTAACATTAATAAAACTCATGGTAACTATTATAATTTATTAAGCACCAGCGCAGTGCTAAGTATCTTTACCCAGATTTTGTTTTATCCTCATTGGAACCCAAAGAAGTCAATCCTATTATTACCTCCATTTCACAGGTGAGGAAACTGCAATTTGGAGTAATTGTCAGGACCTCAAAATCATAAGCAGAGTTGTGGGGATTGGGAGGATTTGCAGGGGAGGAGCCAGGATGTAGCAAATGTAGTAGTACAGAAAAATCACCTTGGTAGGAGTCCTCTTAAGTCCCTGGGCTTCTAGATCTTTCGTTTTAATATATAGCAGTTGTTTTCATCCAAGTGTGGTACAGGACCAGGAGCAGCAACATCAGCATCAGCTGGGAGCTTGTTAGAAATGCAAATTATTGGCCCCTCAAGTCCTGATTCCGTAGGTCTCCGGTGGGGCCTGCGATTGCATTTCTAACAAGTTCCCCAGAGGTGATACTAATGCTGCAGGTCCAAGGACCATACTTGGAGAGCCAGTAGTCCAAAGGGTGAAATAAAAATACTGCCCTGCCTCCCTCACGGAATTTGGGAGATCAAATAAATACCATGTGAAAGCACTTTGTAAATTAGAATGGGGTATACTAATATAAGGGGCTTCATTTTTATTACTCCTCAAATAAGCAAAGATAGCTAGCCTTAAAAAAAAAAAAAAGGATTCTGCAGCATAGATTTACAGTTTGACATTTACAGATCCTGGCACTTTAAATGAGAACAATGTCACTTGACGACACCGTTATTACCTATGCTTACGGAGAGCTCCAATACTGCAAGAATTCCAGTGACACTGGGTCATCTGAAAAGGGAACATCCGACCCACTTCCTACCCTTTCCTGACTGCCCTGTCTGCCCTCCTGGAAACACAAAACACCTCAAGCTGCAAGTTTAGCTCTAATAAGTCCTTCAACTTGAAAGAGACAAACCGTGCAATACTTTCAGGAGACTTTTCCACCATGCTGGGTGATATGGGCATGATATTGTTCATCAAATCTCAGTATTTTCTTTGCCTTACAGCGGCAGTTCTCCAAGTGTGGTCCCCAAAGGAGTAGCAACAGCAGCCCTGGGGACTTGTCAGAAATTCTTACTCCCCACCCCAGATCTACTGAATCAGAAAACTCAGGCAGTGGAGACCAGGAATCTGTGTTTCAATAAAATCTCTGGGTTTTGGAGGCACTCTGCCACATGCTAAAGTTTGAGAACCACTGTCTAGAGCCACACGGTCCCATTGGAAAGCCCTTAATCCCCTAAACCCCTCTGGGTTCTGGACCACTGAGCTGCCAGCTTGGTTCCTAATTGGTCTTCTAATTCCTTCGCTAGAATGGGAAGCTCACCTGTTCACCTACCCATTTAGCAGAATCCTGGGGTCTAGCGGGGTCCTTGCGGGAGTTATTTTAACTTGGAGGCTTTCTAATGCTATTAAGGTGATTAGCTGAGAATGACCAGTTAATTCCACAGTTTGGAATTAAGTATCCCATAACCCTCTTGGGGTTATGCCAAGGGGAAGGGGTTGATTATCAAGGGATAACAGAAGGGAAGTTATTGGGGTGATAGTAGTGTTCCCTATCCTGATATGGTAATGGTTACACAAATCTATACACGTGTTAACATTGTTAAAAAACTCCATGCAAGGGGCGCCTGGGTGGCTCAGTGGGTTGCCCCTCTGCCTTCAGCTCAGGTCATGATCTCAGGGTCCTGGGATCGAGTCCTACATTGGGCTCTCTGCTCAGCAGGGAGCCTGCTTCCCCCTCCCCCCTCTCTGCCTGCCTCTCTGCCTACTTGTGATCTCTGTCTACCAAATAAATAAATAAAATCTTAAAAAGAAAAAAACTCCATGCAGGATATTTGTCAGTACAAGGTAACAAGCCTTTAGAACATTCATGCCCCTTAACCTAGGAATTTTGCTTGGGAACTTATCCCCAAAGCAATACTCAGAGAAGCACTCGAATAATTGTGTACAAAGATGCTTAATGCAGAATGACTTATAACAGGCTAAAAAAATTGACAACTTGCAGCAATAGGAGTGATGGTTAAAAACATCCATTTAGTATTATACTGTCATTAGCAGTCATGTTTTCGAAGAAAGTCTAATGCTATGGGAACATGATAACATTATGTCAGGTGGGAAAAGCATGCCACAGAATACGATACCAAAAAAAATGATCTCAATTATGGGCTATGTACATGCTTAGATAAAAGTACTGGAGGGAAATACACCAAGATGTGTGGGATTACGGGCAATTTTCACTTTTGTTTTTATATTTTCCTACCTATAACAAGTGTTTAAAAGATGAGCATATATTACCCTTATAGTTAGGAAAACAGTTGTGAAGGGCTGGGTATGGGGTAGGGGTGAGGCAGATAGACATTAGTATGCTAGCAAATACCAAGAGGCAGGGACTCAGTGAGAGGAAACGAGAAAGCTGAGAGGGACAGACAAAGCTGGCGGTGTCCTATCTCCAGTTAGTAGAAATAGAGGGAATGTGTTGGAGGCAGGCTGTTCAGAAAATCTCCAGGGAGCATTTGGGGACAGCGCTCCTGAGTCTTGTACCCTCTGTAAGCAGGGCGTGGCTTCGGTGAGAACTTGTCAGATCAGTGCTGCCCCTCCCAAGCACTCTCATCTTTATTTCTACCATTTATCAGGTACCCCTTACATTCTTAGCACTATGCTCCGTACTTATCATGGGCTGCTTGTAAGCCCCACAACACTTAATCAGATATGAATAGTGCCCCCTCCCCCCACCCCCGTTTGCAGACGAGGAAACCAAGCCATAGGGATCTTCTCATCAGCTTGGAAGAGACCTACAAATGACATTCTTCCTGCCAACGTTTGTCGCTTCAACAACATCAAATCATTGAAAACACTATTCCCAAAGATCTGCAGGGAAGAACTAAACTTATCTCTTCAGAGCAGAAGCTGTCTGAGCTGGACCCCCCCAGGCCTCATCACGGGCCACAACGGCCAGCAACTTCGTCTCTCTGTCCAAGGGCTTTCTCTGGCCCTGGGGGACACCCGCGCCCCCCCCCCCCCCCCCCCCCCCGCCCAACAGCACCAAGGAGGCAGGGCTGAGGGGCAGAAATTCAGCAGCCCACAGTCCTAAGAGTTCTTGGCCAGTGACTGACCGGAGTGAAAGTATAAACACCCCAGTGGTCTTGGCCTTCAAGAGGAGGGACCAAATCCTATGTTCTGCATGGACTCCCAGGGCTCCCTGGTGGGATTAAGTTCCAATTGCCGCCATGGTAGCTGGCTTGACGGTACACCCTCCATTGCCTGCCTGCCTTTCCTTGTCTCCCTTGCCCACCCTCTTGTGGCTGTTGCCTGGGCTCATTCCCCAAATGAACTACCTGAACTTGAATCTTTTGTCTCAGGGTCTGCTTCTGGGAGATCTCCAATTAAGACTAGTTCAGTGTCCATCAAACAATGTTAATTTCTATTTCTTACGGCAAAATATCTTTTATATCCTCCTATGGATACAAATGTGCCATAACATCCCATGTAAATGTCTGTTAGCCTATTTTTTTTTAAGTAGGCGTTACATTTAAGCTTTTTCCTCTTTAAAAATACCTTTTTCTTCCATTTATTTTTCAATATTTAATCAAGTCAGTGTGCTAGAAATTTTATATCTGTTGTAGAGAAAATATTAGCTCCACCCATATTGGTAATTTAAAATTTAGTTATTTTGGGGCACCTGGGTGGCTCATTGGGTTAAGCCACTGTCCTCAGCTCAGGTCATGATCTCAGGGTCCTGGGATCAAGCCCCGCGTCGGGCTCTCTGCTCAGCGGGGAGCCTGCTTCCTCCTCTCTCTCTGCCTGCCTCTCTGCCTGCTTGTGATCTCTGTCTGTCAAATAAATAAATAAAATCTTAAAAAAAAAAAAAAAATAAAAAAAAATAAAATAAAATTTAGTTATTTTATGCCCCTACATAGACGATACTGCTCTTAATATTTATCAAGAATGCCGTTTGCAGGGGCGCCTGGGTGGCTCAGCGGGTTAAGCCTCTGCCTTCGGCTCAGGTCATGATCTCAGGGTCCTGGGATCGAGCCCCGCATCGGGCTCTCTGCTCAGCAGGGAGCTTGCTTCCTCCTCTCTCTCTGCCTGCCTCTCTCCCTACTTGTGATCTCTCTCTCTCTGTCAAATAAATAAATAAAATCTTGTAAAACCTCCTTCTTTCCAAATCCTTCCTCCTTACCGTCGATCCCGTCTCCACTACTTCTTCCATCTTTCCTTCCTCTTTCTCACTCATTTTTTCTCACTGCTTCAGATATACCAAATAAGGAATTAATTACAAAGTAAGAAAGGAGATTGAAAAAGCAAGGTAAAGTTGACAGAATTTAGCGTTTCCTGGAAACCATTATTACGTTCTATGGAATTTTGTCACTTTTATGGCTCTAGTTTGAGATACTTCCCCAGTTTTCCACATGTGGATTATAGTTTGGGCCTGAAACCTGACATAATCCAGAAGGAAAATTCCACCATACTAAACAATAAAGCCCATGCATAAATCTTTGCCTACTTCAGGAAAATTACGGTAATAAAAATGTTTTTCAGTGTAAAGCATTTTACCTCTCACTTGGTACGTTTACACGTTGAATTGAATCATAATAACACTCCAAGATGGACAGGTTTTAATATTTTCAAATGAGCAAGCAGAATCAGAGAGGTTAAGTGTCTCAAGTAAGTTTGCACAGTAAGGAGCCAAACTATCACTTGAATCCAGGTCTCTTGAGTTCAACCCTGTTTTTCACAAAACTACACTGCCTCGCTTTCCGATCTAGTTATATTTGCTTTGTTAACAAGGCTTCTGGGCTATGTCATGCATATTTCGTCATCCCAAACAGCCCCTTCACCGTTTTTTCTATTGAATTCATGTGACGTGAAGCACTCTTCACTTATATTCATTCAGTTCATTTCCTATCTCCAAAACCATGGAACTGGACTCACTGTAGGTGCTTGCATTTACTTAGGAGAGAAAATAAACATGGAGGCATTGCCTGATTCACCCGTGGGCCAGGACCCAGGCTGATACTGGTCTGTGACCTATATGAGCCATTTGGGAAAAGAATAATAGACATAAAAAGTACTCATGGCTTCAAAACTTTTTTTTTTTTAAGATTTTACATATTGAGAGAGTGCATGAGCGAGGGAAGAGGGAGAGGACAAGCAGACTCCCCACTGAGCAGGGAACTTGACTTGGGGCTCCATCCCAGGACTCTGGGATCATGACTGGAGTCAAAGGCAGCTACCCAACCAACTGAGCCACCTAGGTACCCCTCAAAACTTATTTTTTGAAAAACAAAATCAAGAAGATCAAATGAAAGTGCTTTATTTTCTTCTTAACATGGATTTTCTTCTTTTTCTGACTTCTATCATAACCAAAAAAGAATTAACTTCTGCTCATTCATTTGACCAAAACGTGTTGAGTCTAAGCACAGTTTTCAGATGCTGGGGAACAACTGCACAGACCCAGTGTAACATAAAAATGCATAAAAATGCAGATGTCACTAACGAAATGTCATTTCATATCTTACATTGAAAAGAAATCAATATTGGACATAAGTCAGAGATGAACAGTCAGGAGCTCCATTTCTTTCTTATTTAAAATAAAGATTTCTTTTGTTTATTTTTGCAAGAGAGAGAGGGAGAGAGAGCATGAACAGGGTGAGGGGCAAAGGGAAAAGGAGGCTCTCTGCCAGCAGGGAGCCCGATGTGGGACTCAATTCCAGGACCCAGGGATCATGAAGTGAGCCGAAGGCAGACGCTTAACCCACTGAGCCACCCACGGGCTCCATTTCTTAGCGTTCAAAGACACCATGCCACAATGGTTGTGCCTGTGTTTGAGAAGGTCCTAGAAGAAGTAAGTTGTTTTTACCTATGTGAGATGTATTTATCTAAATGCTGATGATAAAATCAGCTATAAGTATACATTTGGTTTTGCTCTAGCAAAACAGATATGATAGCGGCTTTTTGCATAAATTAAAGTTGCCCTTAGCTGGAATAAATCATTCTTATTGACATTAGCAGCTGTGTAGTCAGTAAAGAATTATTGTTGCTATTACTTAGTGGTATTTATAAACACTTTTATTTTCTAAGTGCTTTACAATCACTTATTGTCTAATTAATATGTAATCATCTGTTTACAAGTAATAATCACACATGTAGCGCAGTTTAATTAAAACTCCAAATGCAGCCACCATCACACTCAAGAATATTGTGTAAATTTTGGTCTCTCTTTGGTGGGGTTTGGGTCCAGACATATGACTGAAACACATACAGCAGGGGGAAAAAAATGAATAAAGATTCCTCACTTGGATTTGAGCATAATTTGGATTCACAACTTTTGCATGCCCAACATATTATCTGAATGTCACTGGCTACGGGAAAATACAGCTAATTTTCACCACTTAATGGCTCAATTACACATAAAAATTTTTTAATTTAAGCCACAAAATTGGCTGATAGTTTATAATAAACGTTCAAGGGCAGACACTGACTTAACATTGAAAGTGTTAGTCACCATCACTGTTTCAGTGATTATCACGGAAAAGATCAAATTTAACAAAGGTGGCTCAGGGACCCTCAAGGTTAATCTAACATGGGTTCAAGTCTAGACCAAGCTACGGTCAGTACAAACACCTGCCAGACATAATTACCTACTGCGAGCCCCTGTCAGTCTCCCCAAGTGTTATCCTATAAGTAATTATGGGAACCGTGGAAGAATTTTTTTTACGCAGGTGAAGGACATGCATACTAATGCAGTTTTCCCATAAATTTTCCTACAAGTAGAATTGCTGAGTCAGGGTACTTGAATTTTCAAGGCTTTTTTGTACATGTTTTTTGATACTATTATCAAATTGTCTTCCAGAATGGTTGAGCAGATTTACACTGCTTCTGATAATGCCTAAAGAGCCGTCTTTCTCTCTTGGCTATTGATATGTTGAAACCAGTTTTCTTCCTTCTTGCTTTGCCACCGGGCAGTTTCCCGATACAGCAGCAAATACTGCAGGGTCCTGAGAACTGACCCCGGGCCTTGCAACTGTGACACAAATGTGCTTGACTGGCACGTGAGTCAGCAAAGCCATCTGAGGCCAGGATGGAGAAACCCACTCACAAGCAAACCATCATTATAATCCTCAGACTTTTTAACTAACTGATTTTGAATGGCACAGACTCAAGAGGAAGATCTCCATCTTGTAAAATCTGTCCCCAGAATCTTTGAATGCCCAAAGAGAGATTTAGTTGAGGTGGTGGTGGGGGGGGGGGGCACCTGACTGGCTCCGTCGGTAGAGCGTGAGCGTCCTGATCTCTGGGTTGTGAGTTCGAGCCCCACATTGGGTGTAGAGATTATTTAAAAATCTTCAAAAAGAGAGAGACTTGGTTTCATCTTCTGTATTAGTTCCTTATTGCTCCTTATAACAGTTTACCACAAATGTTGTGGCTTGAAACAACACAAACATATTATCTTCATCTGGGGGCTCAGAAGTCTGAGATGGGTCTCAGTGGACTAAAATCCATGTATCAGTGAGACTGCATTCCTTCTGGAGGCTCCAGGGGAAAGTCCATTCCCTTGCCTCCTCCAGCTTCTAGAGCTGCCCGCATCCCTTGGCTCCCTGCCCTCTTCTTTCCGTCTCACGAGCCAGCAACTGCCTCAGCGGCCACCTTGGCCACAGTCACATATCTCCCTTCCCTGCCTGCTCCTTTCACTTGAAAGGACCCTTGTGATTACACTGGGCATTTGGATGATCCGGGATAATCTCTTGTATCTCGACATCTTTAACTTCATCACATCTGCAAAATCCCTTTTGCAGAGTCAAGTAAGACGTTACAGGTTCCTGGGTTCTGGGAATTAGGATGTAGACATCTCGGGGCAGAGCCGGGGGAGGGGCGGGCATTAGTCTGCCTACCGCACGTTCCTTAGCATGAGGAACTCATGAGTTTCATGACTATCTCATCTCCGGTTATTGGAACAATACATTGCCTATAATTTTAAAACAGTCATTTGTAAAACCGTGCTTTGTGTCAGGCACAGGCACTCTGCCAGGTTTGCAGGTAAGAATCCGTGCACAGAAAGGTTAAGTAATTTTCCCAAGGTCACAGAGCTTGGCAGAGCTGAGTTTCAAACTCAGGCCTATTGGACTTTAAAGCCCCTGTTCATCATATGCCGCGTCTGTCGCTCAACATTTCCCACGCTCTGCTCACTTTGCTCTCTTTGGATAGCCTTCATGTTGAAAGCTTTTCAGTTAGTTTGACAGTTAGTGATACAACCTCGTAGATAAAACCTTTTATCAAGCCCCTATAAATCTCATATTCGACTCATTCCGCAGGTGCCAGTAGAGGATGGCATCAGGAAACACTCATTCAAGATGATGTCGCCACATGCTCTAATAAATCTTTCCCAGAGTAGCATCAGGTGGGTTCTTCCTCCAGCATACAAACAGGAGCAGACTCACCAGGTCATCTTCTCTGGGGGTGAAATGTTAATCTCTGAATAATATCAGGGGGTGCTGGCCAGAAACGATCTTTCCAACAACAGCCTACAAGTATATCCACTCTTTTATTCTTGAAATAAGACAGTCTGACACTTGAGGGGTTTCATTTCACATCTTAATCAAGTTTCTCATCCTCTCTGCTTCACCTTGCAAAATTCTTGGCCTTGGCTGCACGTGACAATCACCTTGGGAGCTTTCAAAAACCACAGAAGCCTCATCCCCCCACCCCCAAGAGATTCTGCCCTTATTGGCCTGGACTGCAGCATCAGGACATTAAAAAATACAGAACGAGGGGAGCCTGGGTGGCTCAGATGGTTAAGTGTCTGTCTTTGGCTCAGGTCATGATCTCCAGGTCTTGGGATCAGGCCCCACATCGGGCTCTCAGTTCAGTGGGGAGTCTGCTTCTTCCTCTTCCTCTGCCTCTCCCCCTGCTTGTGCTCTCTCTCTCTCCATCTCTGTCTCTGTATCTCTCTCAAATGAATAAATAAAATCTTTAAAAAAAATGCAGAACGAAAAAAAAAAAGTTGAAAACCACAGAGACAAAGTGAAGCAGAGATGAGAAACTTTATTAAAACATAGGTTTGGGGGGTGCCTGGGTGGCTCAGTGGGTTGAACCTCTGCCTTCAGCTCAGGTCATGATTTCAGGGTCCTGGGATCGAGTCCCACATCGAGCTCTCTGCTCAGTGGGGAGCCTGCTTCCCTCTCTCTCTCTGCCTGCCTCTCTGCCTACTTGTGATCTGTGTGTGTCAAATAAATAAAATCTTTAAAAACAAAAAACAAAAAAACCCATAGGTTTGGGTGGCTCAGTCACTTAAGTGTCTCTTGATTTGGGCTCAGGTCATTATCTTGGGGTTGTGAGACTGAGCCCCGTGTTAGGCTCTGTGCTCTGTGGGGTGTCTGCTTCCATCCCTCTCCCTCTCCTTCTGCTGTTCTCCCAACTCGTGCCCCCTTTCTCTAAAAATAAATAAATAAACCTTAAAAAAGAAGGCAAAGGTTTTGACCCTCAACTATAAGGCTCTCTTTTTTCCAAGAATATCTATTTTGTTTACATCAAAAGAAATAAAGCCTATTCATTTCTGTATCCCAAGAAGGTAGCTATGTAAAAACCTTCAATGTGTCCAGAAGCAATCATTTTAAAGATTTATTTATTTTGAGAGAGAGTGTGTGTGTGTGCACGAGCAGGGGGAGGGGCAAAGGGAGAGGAAAAGAACCTCTAGCAAACTCCCTACTGAGCGCGGAGCCCAATGCTGGGCAGGATCCCACCACCCTGAGATCATGACCTGAGCTGAAAGCAAGAGTCGGACACTTGGGGCACCTGAGTGGCTCAGTGGGTTAAGCCTCTGCCTTCGGCTCAGGTTATGATCTCAGGGTTCTGGGATCGAGCCCCACATCGGGCTCTCTGCTCAGCGGGGAGCCTGCTTCCCCCCCCCCACCCACCCACACACACACACACTGCCCGCCTCTCTGTCTCTGTCAAATAAATAAATAAAATTTTAAAAAGTTGGACACTCAACGGACTGAGCCACCCAAGTACCCCAAAAGCAATCATTTTAAACCTACTCTATTTAAGTGCCAGGGGAGGGGCTCTGTGGAATGACTCAGTAGTGGTGCTCAACAGGGACAACATGCAGTCAGTGTGCTGCCACGGAAGCCCATTCTTGCTCCAAGAATAGATACTCTTCAGTAAGTAAGTAAGCAAGCATGAGGTAAGAACACTTCCAAAGAAAAATAATCTTTTATTTCTGCAAAGTAGCCCAGATAACCTCACCACACCACTCAACCCTAGGAATTCAAAAGCAATAAAAGCGTCAGCAGTAAACCATGGCAGGCCCTGCACATGTTAATACTACCGTTACTCAAAACATTTTTGGAACAGTTCTTCTGATATTTTCATCGTGGCCATTTTATTTTTACTTTTTAAAAAAGATTTTATTTATTTATTTGACAGACAGAGATCAGAGGTAGGCAGAGAGGCAGGCAGGGGGTGGGGGAAGCAGGCTCCCCAATGAGCAGACAGCCCAATGTGGGGCTCGATCCCAGGACCCTGGGACCATGACCTGAGCCAAAGGCAGAGGCTTAACCCACTGAGCCACCCAGACGCCCCTCATCATGGCTATTTTATAAGGCCGTTAAGGAAAATCTGTTTTGGGGGTCGTAGGGCATGCAACTCTAGATCTCAGGATTGTGAGTTTGAGCCCCACATTGGGTGTAGAGATTACTTAAAAATAAAATCTTAAAAATAAGAAAATCTGTTTTTATATCATCAAATCAGTATTTGGGGGGATCTAAAGAGGTATTAACCAGATTTCCAGATTTACCATTCATCTATCAAACCACCAGTTAGCTTTAGGTGGTTTCAAAAATATTGGAAATAACCCTCGAGGATGATTGTGTCCTCTGTTGCCATCCAGTAAGAAGAGAGGGGTGGCCTACTCTGGCAAGAAATTCCTGAAGAGTTAGAGATCTTCAGTGAGGAAGGTGACCCCAAGGCTCTAAGTTCAGTTTTTTAAGAGTCTCATGCTCTACCGACTGAGCTAGCCGGGCGCTAAGTTCAGTTTTTTAGAGCAAGAATCACCCGGAGAATTTGTTAAACTAGTTCCCCAGGCCAGGTTCCCGGAGATTCTAATTCAGCAGGTCAGCAAGGGCCCATCAACTTGGTTTTCTCTCCAGCTGGTACAGGTGCTGCCTGAGGCCCACACTTTGAGTAACACCATCGGAGAGCAAAACTGAAGACAAAAATAATGATGTGAATGTATAAGTTTTATTACCCTTTTTCCAGAAAGGACAGAAATTGTCAAAAGGACTCAGGACCCAACTTGGAGAGACTCTTGTCAGCCCAGATGAAAAGTTTACACATCAGTACAGATGAGAACTGCAGTGGATTGAAATCCATCAGGTGTGTTTAAATCCACCTGTTCAGGCACGCCGGTGGGTGTGTGGTGGGGGCTCAGTCAGTTAAGCAACTGAATCTTGGTTTCAGCTCAGGTCATGATCTCAGGGTTTTGATATTGAGCCCCGGGTCGGGCTCTGAGCTCAGCACAAAACCTGCTTGTTCTTCTCCCTCCAACTTCTGTGAAAATAAATAAATAAATCTTAAAAAAAAAATCTACCCGGTCATAATACTATTAAACAAAATCCCAAACAAACCGATAACCTCATTTGTCTGCATTGGTGGATGCAAGAGATCACACGCATTATTTGGAAAACTGGAAGTCTCAGGGAAACAATCGGGCGTTTATCTTAGCTCTTCTATTCAAACGTACTTCTGAGTGACCAAGTAGTAAGGAGAAGTGTATCATCTTTGAATGAGTAATAAAACTATGACGGTAATAAAGAACATGATGGATTGGACTCTCCCAATTTGATAAGCGCTAACGAATGATTGGATCTAGGCACTGAGCATCAACCACGTCTTACACGACAAAAAGACAAACAACCACGAATATTATACGTGCCTAAAATAAAGAAGGCTGTATACCACCCATCCAATAGTTTGTCAAGCAAACAGAACCTGGCTTCAATGACACCTCTTGATCTGAGACCGATTAATGGGAAATTCAGAAGGGATAAAGGAGGACCTTAACACCACAGGGATGCAATCAGGAAGATCCAGATTGTAGGAAGCTCTATAAGACAAACTCAGTTTCTGCAACCAAAAAATTGCAAGAAATCTATGGATTAGATGAAATCTAAAAGACACAGGAATCACAGCATTGTGATGTATACCCCAAATTATTAGGATCCTAGTTCAAAACACTGTAAAAAATTACGATATGCGTGAAACAATAAGAAATTTGGACAATTTGGGGGTGCCTGGGTGGCTCCGTTGCTTAAGCACCCGACTCTTGGTTTCGGCTCAGGTCATGATGTCAGGGTAGAGAAATCGAGCCTTGCGTGTGGCTCAAGCATCTGCTTCAGATTCTCTGCCTCTCCTCTGTCCCTCCCCCAACGCGCGTGCGCACTCTCTAAAATAAGAAAATAAAAAAAATTCTTTAAAAAAATTTGCACAGTTTCTGGATGCCATAAAAGAATTATTATTAAATATTTCAGGTATAATGATATCTTGTTTATGTTTCTTGAAACTTCATTTTAGAAATATACAGTGAAGGGGCGCCTGAGTGGCTCAGTCGGTTAAGCGTCTACCTTAGGCTCAGGTCATGGTCCCAGGGTCCCGGGATGGAGCCCTGCGTTGGGCTCCCTGATCATCGGAGAGCCTGCTTCTCCCTCTGCCTGCCACTCCGCCTGCTTGTTCTCTCTCTCTCTTTCTCTAATAAATAAGTAAAATCATTAAACAATGTAAAAACAAAGAAATACACAGTGACGTATTTGCAGATGAAGTCTATTGTGTGGGTGAGGGGAGTGGTTAGGGCTCTAGATGAGTGGTTCTCAGCTGGGTGGAACTTGGTCTTCCACCCTACATTCGTTCGGGGTTGTCTGGAGTCATTTTTGGTCGTCCCATCTTGGGGGGTGACGCGGCCGACGTCTGTAGCCGCACTCCCTACAGTGCACAGAAACAGCCCTCCACTGTGGGAGACTGGCTCTGCCCTCATGCCCTGACAACCTTGAATGTGTCCACTTGAATGTGTCAGAGGTCATCCAATGTATCCACATAGCTCACATTGGCAAAGACTTGAACTGCAGCTCATCTGAGTGTTGGCAGACTGTCTTGTGACCTTCCTAGACTGTGAGAGGCACAAGCCTGTTAGGAGTGGCTTGGAGGCCACTTCCTGCTTGCCTCCCTATCTCCACGATGAGACTCTCATGAGGCAATTTCTTTCTCTTTTCTTTTTTTTTTTTTTAAGATTTGTTCATTTATTTTATTTTATTAAAGATTTTTTTTTAATTTGACAGACAGAGATCGCAAATAGGCAGAGAGGCAGGCAGAGAGAGAGGAGGCAGAGAGAGAGGAGGAAGCAGGCTCCCTGCAGAGCAGAGAGCCCGATGCGAGGCTCGATCCCAGGATCCCGGGATCATGGCCTGAGCCGAAGGCAGAGGCTTTAACCCACTGAGCCACCCAGACGCCCCTGTTCATTTATTTTAGAAAGAGAGAGCATGCAGTGGGGAGTGGCAGAGGGAGAGAGAAATATTGAGCTGGAACCACACCCAGCATGGGGCTCGATCCCACAACCCTGAGATCATGACCTGAGCAGAAATCAAGAGTTGGATTCTTAACTGACTGAGCCACCCAGGTGCCCCTCATACGGTAGTTTCCAATCACCTCCTGGGTTCTGTTGAGGTCTGGGCCTTCCTGCCCTTCCCCCCTCTGTATAGCGCTGCAGAAAAGGAAACCAGTTAGTGACCATCTACACAGCAACAGAAGTTGCTCCTCAGCAACAGGAGTCTGGAGGTCATCGGCCTCTCTCTATTCAGTGCTGTTCTTGGCGTGTGGGACAAGGACTATAGGCTGGCACCAGTGGCTACATGTCTTTCACTAAGTAAGTAATAAACTCTCTGAATCCAAAAACAACTCAATATACTTTTAGTCAAACCAGACAGAACTCGGTTTTGGTCCTGCCTTGTCTTGTGTGCGTACTGGACACACATAATACACAGAACAATTATCCAGCCCCAAATGTCAATAACACCAAGGCTGAAAAGCTCTACAGGCAACAATATTGGTCCTGAGGTAATCATTGTTGTAGCTACATGACGAGTACATGAACAACAGAAATGGGAAGACACCGATTTGTCTAATTTTGCATGTTTCAAACTATCCCTAATAAAAGCTGTATTTTCAATTTTTTTAAAGATTTTATTTATTTATTTGACAGAGATCACAAGTAGGCAGAGAGGCAGGTGGGGGCAGGGGAAGCAGGGCCCTGCCGAGCAGAGAGCCCGATGCGGGGCTTAATCCCAGGACCCTGAGACCGTGACCCAAGCCGAAGGCAGAGGCTCAATCCACTAAGCCACCCAGGTGCCCCTGTATTTTCAATTTTTAACATTTTTTAAAGTAGGCTCCATACCCAATGTGGGGCTTGAACTCACTACCCCAAGATCAAGAGTCACGTGCTCTATCAACTGAGCCAGCCAGGCACCCCAAAAGCTGTGTATTTTTAAAAAGATAAAAAAAAAGAAGAGAGAGGTAAGGAAACCATAGGAGACTCTTAATGATAGAGAACAAACTGAGGGGTGATCGAGAGAGGCAGGTGGGGGGATGAGCTAAATGGGCAATGGATATTAAGGAGGGCACTTGGGATGAGCCTTAGGTGTTATAGTAAGTGATGAATCACTAAATTCTACTCCTGGAAGCAATATTGCACTGTATGTTAACTAACTAGAATTTAAATAAAAATTTAATATAAATAGGGGCACCTGGGTGGCTCAGTGGGCTAAGCCTCTGCCTTTGGCTCGGGTCATGATCCCAAGGTCCTGGGATGGAGCCCCATATTGGGCTCTCTGCTCGGCAGGGAGCCTGCTTCCCCCTCTCTCTGCCTGCCTCTCTGCCTACTTGTAATCTGTCTGCCAAATAAATAAATAAAATATTTTAAAAATTAAAATAAACAAATACACAAACTAAAGAAATTGGTCACCTTCCTTTATTAGATGTCTAACACTTCGAGTGCATTTAATGAGGCAACATGCAAACAGGCACAAATTTGCCATCATATTTCTAGCTCCACCACTAAATTACAAAGTATGTGTTCTTAAGCAAATTACTTAACCTCTTTAAACCTCAGTTTCCTCACCAATAAAATAAGGCTAATTATGCCCCTGAGGGTCTCATAGGGATTAAATATAAGTGTTTGGCTGAGTGTTTTACCTAAATACCTTTATTAGACCTCCTTCCTTTGTTCTTTTTGTTTGCTACTCTTCAATACAGAAATGCAAAGAGCCCTTCTCCTCACCTGGACAAGTTTCTTTTCAAACAATTCCCTGGAAAACATAAATGACCCTTGTATAAAATGTTTGGTCCTAAGGGCTTAAAACAACAAACTCTAGAGGGACCCTGGAGGGATGGGGAGTATGAAGGCACGTATGTGGTTAATTCATTAGTTCTTTTTTTTAAAGATTTTTTTTAATTTCAGAGAGAGAGAGAGCATGTGCGCGGGCGAGTGGGGGGAGGGGCGGGGGGGGAGAGATAATCTCGAGCAGACTCTACACCTAGTGCAGAGCATGACACTGGGCTCAATCTCATGACCCTGAGATGGTGACCTGAGCAGAAGTCAAGAGTCAGACGCTTAACCGACTGAGCCACCCAGGCACCCCAATTCATTAGTTCTTAATCCCAGGATCTTCTTGCCCCCACAGAGGACATTTAACAATGTCTGCAAACATTTTTGTTGTTAAGACTTGGGTGGGGCCAGTTCTAGTAGCATATACTGGTTAGAGACCAGGGATGCCGCTGAACATTCCACTAAACGCACATGACAAAGAATTATCTGGCCCCAAATATCATTAGTACCAAGGTTGAGAAACCCTGGGTTAAAGTGACCAAAACTCCTTGGTGAAGCTTTTCCTGGATAATTAACTTTACCTTTCTTTGTTCTTCTTATCCAACACATACAGGCTATTAAAGGCATGCTCAGGAGAAATCATTCAAAATGTGATTACTCTAGCTCTGTGGCCCTAATTTGTTATTCATTTCTTTATGAGAAAAAAAATCTGAGCAGTGTTCTGATTTTATTGCCTTCGAGTTTCAAATAGCAAACTTGAAACATGCACTGATTACCTTCTTAATTAATAGGCTGTGAAGGCAGGGCATCACTTTATTAACTAGTGGGAAGGATATACCACCTCTTAACAGCTTAGTAGTCTTTATTCCCAACTGTGATGCCAATGGGGGAGGATTGGGATGAAGGGGATTCAGAAGTTTCTCCCCAAACAGATATATTTTTCTTGTTAAAATAGTTCATCTTAGTTTCAATGACACCTGCCTACCATGTCATTATTAAATAGAAAATATTATGGGTAATTTGCCCCCCATCCTGCATCCTCCTTTTATTTATTTTTATTTTTTATTTTTTCCACATCCCCCCTTTAAAAGTCTAGACACTTGGCGTGCCAGGCTGGCTCAGTCGGTAGAGCATGTGACTCTTGATCTCGGATTGAGAGTTCGAGCCCCACATCGGGTGTGGAAATTATTTAATAATAATGATGATGGTGATAATAATAATAATAATGTCAAGATACTTGATATTAAGACTGCAAGGCCATAGGTAAATGAGGGTAATTGTGTTCAACTGGCAAACAATAGCAAGGCCATTTCTGTGAGATGTGTTGTACATTTCATGGAGAAATAGGGCAAAAATATATGTGAAGACAAAAAGTGGGGGAAAAATCTATACAGGTGGTAGAATGGCCTAATCAATGAGGTAGGCCAATGAGGTATCTGCTTTTATTTTGTCTTTCCCTTAACCCACTCCACCCCGTCTGTGAAAACCCATCCCACCGCACAGCCCAGGGTTGGGACAGCTGATTAAGAAGCCAAGCCCTGGTCATTGTTCAGGGGTTTCTCAGATTCTCCAACTCCCTCTTTAAAGAATTAGAACTACGAGATGGAGTCTGAGTAGATCAGGGGATTAAAGTAACTATCTCTGCAAATAACCCTTTCTGAGGTCTTCTCACGCTGCTCCAGTCCCTTTCCTTGCTGAGACCGGCTATTCAGCTTTCTGTGGGTTCTATTGGATAGACCTTTTCATTCCCCCCACCGAGAAAGCTAGCTTAGGGCACCTGGGTGGCTCAGTCGGCTAAGTGTCTGCCTTCGGCTCAGGTCATGATCCCAGGGTCCTGGGATCGAGTCGCAAATCAGGCTCCCTGCTCAGCAAGGAGTCTGCTTCTCTCTCTCCCTCTCCCCCACCCCTCTGCTCGTGTGCTTGCTCTCTTTCTCTCAAATATATAAAATCTTTCTTTAAAGAAAGGAAAAGCTAGCTTAGTAGGTACTGTTCCTTGGAGTCCAGCAATCTCTGTCTGAAACAGATGGGCACGTATCTCCACTAGGAGATGAAACTAACAGGAGAAATGAAGCTAAGGGCTAAGAGTGAAAGGCCACGTTAACAGCCATTTGCACTTCATGCCTAGGACCATCAAGGGATGACACTCCTTCCAGAGAACAGCTCACAGTAAATTGATCTTCTCATAAAACCTCTAGTTCTAGATGTACCACACTTTTGATACTTCCATATACAAACTTACAACTCTTTTTGTGTTATGGTATCAAATCATTATCTCATAATGTTAGGTAATTCTCCTTTGTAAACTTGATTTTCTTTCTCATATTGTTAGTTAACCCATCAACCAGACTTGGGAAGATCAGTTCACGCCTCCAGGGTGCCTCCACTTTCTTACATCATCATGAAGTTGTGTTTCTGTGTGAGTGTTTCTCAGCTGCACAGGTGGCTCTTTTAGAGCAGTCTTTCTTTTCTTGGGGAGATTTTGTGCCCGCCCCCAAGAGTGATTTTGCAGTGTCTGGACGTAGCTTTTTTAGTATTTTATTTTTAAATAATCTCCGTACTGAAGGTGGGGCTTGGACTTACAACCCTGAGATCAAGACTCACATGATCTATGGACTGAGCCAGCCAGGCACCATGGACAGAGCTTTGATTGTCAGAACTTGGGAATGCTACTGATATTTGGTGGGTAGAGACCAGGGAAACTGTTCAGTAAAGGCCTCCCTCCCCCCCACCCCCCACCCCCACAGCAAAGAATTATCCAGCTCAAAATGTCAATAATGCCAAGGTTGAGAAACATTACTTTAAGCCAAAGATGGGTCTTTGCAACGAATAACACAATTCCAAAATGGGGAAAGGATTTCCAAAGAGGTTTCTCCAAAGAAGATACACAAATGGCCAATAAACAGGTGAAAAAATGCTAAATCTCACTAGTCATTATGGAAATACAAATCAAAAGCCCAATGAGATACCATGTCACCCCCACTAGAATGGCTATAATTTTGAAAATGGAAAATAACGAGTGTTGGTAGGGATGTGGAGAAACTGGAACCTTCATACATGGCTGGTGGGAAAGTTACACAGTACAGTCTCTTTGGAAAACAGTTTGGCAGTTCCTCAAAAAGTTAAAAATAGAGGGGCTCCTGGGTGACTCAGTTAAGCATCCACCTTGAGATTATGACTCAGGTTGTGATCTCTGGGTCGTGGGTTTGAGCTCTGTGCTCAGTGGGGAGTCCTACTTCAGATCGTCTTTCTGTCTGCCCCTCCTCTCTCTCTCTCTCTCTCTCAAATAAAAAAAAATTTTTAAACCTTTTTAAAGAAAGTTAAAAATAGAGTTACCATTTGACCCAGCTATTCCACACCTAGGTGTTTATCTAAGAGATTTGAAAACATATGTTCATAGGGCATCTGGGTGATACGTTCAGTTAAACATCTAACTCTTGATTTCAACTCCATTCTCGATGTCAGCATTGTGAGTTCGAGCCCCACATAGGGCTCCACGCTCAGCGGGGAGTCTGCTTGAGATTCTCTCTCTCCCCCTCTGCCCCTCCCCACTGTGCTCACGTGCCTGTGCTCTCTCTCAAATAAGTAAACAAATCTTTTTTAAAAAAGGAAACACATGTTCACAAAAATCTTGTACGCAAATGTCATAAGCATTATTCACACGAACCAAGAAGTGGAAACAACCCAAATGGTCACTGCCTGATCAATGGAGAAACAAACAGTGGTCTGTCCATACAATGGAATGTTATTTGGCCATAAAAATGGATGAAATACAGATACACACTATAACATACATAAACCTTGAAAAGATAAACTAAGAAGCCAGACACAAGATATTGTATGATATACAATATACATATACATATTGTATGATTCCTCATCTGTGAAATATCTGGAATAGGCAAACCCACATAAGAGAAAGTAGATTAGCAGTTGCCTGGTGCTGGGGGTATTGAGGGGTCTGGGGAGGGACTGCTAATGAGTACAATTTGGGGGGGATGATGAAAATCTTAAAATTAAACTGTGTGGAAGGTTGTATAACCCTGTGAATATACTAAAGCAACAATGAATTATACCCTTTATGACATGGATTATATCTTTAAAAGAATAGCTCTTGGGGCACCTGGGTGGCTCAGTGGGTTAAGCATCTGCCTTTGGCTCAGGTCACCATCCCAGGGTCCTGCAATTCAGCCTCACATCGGGCTCCCTGCTCACCAGGAAGCCTGCTTCTCCCTCTCTCTCTGCCTGCTGCTCTCCCTGATTGTGCTCTCTCTGTCTCTGTCAAATAGATAAAACCTTTAAAATAAAAAAAAAGGAATGGCCCTTTGAATCTCCTGAGTGCCTATTACAAAGGAGGTGCTCATTAAATAATGTAGTGACCCTTGAAGCATGGAAGACAAACACAAAAAAGATGTCCTTCCTGCTCTGGTTACTATTATTTTTAACCTTTTCTGTCTAGAGAGGAATAGGAGTGATTCCCTTAAACAACCTCTAACTTAAGCAACCTACAGGGGTCTCCATTTTTCCCTAAGGGTCCTCAGAGCTCTCTGAGTGCTCTGTCTACTGGTAAGTTACTCTTGAGAAAGCCTGGGTATTTTAGCTCTGAATAGTTGAGTTTTACATTTTCCAAGAATTAACTGAACTTTTCCCCAAACCTATTTATGCCATTGTGACTGCAATGATACAATTTAATTAAATGTTATATAAACTGATAAAAATGATGCAAAAAAGTTATTTTTAAGAAATTAAATTGTTTTGGAAAGATAAACAGTCATGTGGCTTTTAAAAATTGCTGTTGAATTAGGTGAGGGGAAGACAATTGTAAAAGATAGGGAACAAAATCCCCCCAAATCTAGGATTCTATACTCAATGTTTTGAAAATATCTTGAGTTTTCATTTCACCAAAAATAGAAATCATAGCTGTTGCATATGTGTAATACCTTATGAATAAAAGACAACACAGACCTTTAATCAGTGGTCCAATTAAAGGATTGGCCAATTAATAATATATCTATTTTAAGTTTAAGCAAAATATTTAATGCATGCATTAACCATTTTTTCAAACAACTCTTTATTAGAAACATTTTATTTTTCAGTTAACTAACCTACTAGTCCCCACTGTAAATGATAAGAAGACTTCTATTGTGCTTCCTGGCGATTATAACTCTCCTACCTTATATAATGGAAAAAACCCTACAAAGCTCTTTTATTCATTCTCCATTTTTGTATTGAATTCCTTACAATTCCTTACAAAAGTCCTTCAACTGCCACCTTAAGGGAAGGTATAGTAGCCTCATGGAAAAGAACTCATGGGACAGATTTGTAGACAAGTCTTTCCCATCTCTCTTGGAGGCTGATCCAGCTCTGCACATCTCTGGGGAAGCTGGGGAAGAACTGTAGAGAGGGAGTCTGCCCCCTCTGGTATCTCTGAGCGACCCCACCTGGCTTTCGTAGATCACAAACCTAGAGCAACCCTAGGATTCTGGCAGGATTTGGGGTAGAGAGTCCTGTAAACAGTGATCGCTACATCTCTGTTACAGGCGTTAATGATAAAGCCACGCAGTTTAGAGGCTGGAGTCAAGTTGAAATCGGTCTACCCAACAATGATGCATGCCTCAGAGGCTGGGTTGAAATTTGTTCATTCTCCGGGACAACCTAGAGTTGCCCTTCGATGAACAAACTCAGGATTCTCTCTGGGCAAGAAGGATACAGAATGAACACTGATTTAACTTCCTTTCACTCATTCAACAAACATTTACTAAGCATCTACAGTACATCAGGAGCCGTGCATCCAAGATGGATGTCCGCACTCTCCAAGAATATGTAGAACAGGAGTATATAGGTAGAGCAAGCACTTAATGATTGATTTTTTAAAAATTATTTATTTATTTATTTGACAGAGAGACACAGTGAGAGAGCAGGGGGAGTGAGAGAGGGAGGAGCAGGCTCCCCGCTGAGTAGGGAGCCCGATGCAGAGCTCAATCCCAGGACCCTGGGATCATGACCTGAGTTGAAGGCAGACACTTAAATGACTGAGCCACTCAGGTGCCCAATGATTGATTTTTTTTTTTAGTTAATATGATGGTACTGTTAAAATCTAATCATATAATCTTTGCTTTAAAAAAATTAACATTTAAATTCTTCTATACTTTCAAGACTTAATGGAGGGGCGCCTGGGTGGCTCAGTGGGTTAAAGCCTCTGCCTTCAGCTCAGGTCACGATCCCAGGGTCCTGGGATCGAGCCCCGCATCGGGCTCTCTGCTCATCAGGGAGCCTGCTTTCCTTCCTCTCTCTGCCTGCTTGTGATCTCTGTCTGTCAAATAAATTTAAAAAAATTAAAAAAAAAAGACTTAATGGAAACGAAGAGGAGAGATGTGAAGCAGCTATTATTTTCTTTTCATCCTGAGCCATACTTTCCATTGTTTTTCCTTTCTCTTCTCTTTCTATGTGCATATCTGTGTATACGTGTGTGTGTGTGTATATGAGAGAGAAAGAGAGAGAAAATTTCTAGTTCATGAAAAGTCAAAGAAAACTTTATAGTGCTCTTATAGAGGCACCTGGCTAGTTCAGTTGGAAGAGCATGCGACTTTTGATGTCGGGTTTATGAGTTCAAGCCCCACGTTGGGCATAGAGAGTACTTAAAAAACAAAGTATCAAAATTGAAAAAAATTGAAATGCTCTAATACCTGGGTGAGATTGAAATAAAGGGTATGTTTTCACATTATAAGTCCTCATTGCAAGAATGGGGCAAGATTAATTGGATGCCCGTTCTCATATATCCTTTGCTCCATGGCATGTCAGAGCTAGTTCCAACTCTCTGAGAATAAAGGACAAAAATAAGAGATACCAGTAAGATTCCTTTTCTTCCCATAGTTTCCAGTACCGGGAAGACAAGAAGAACCCCAGGCTTCAGCAGACACAGGTTTCACCTCTCACTACGCAACTTTTTGTGTGCAAAATTGAGCCATTTTGGTGAGCTGTAAGATTTCCAGGATGCCCAAGAGTCAAAGCTTGCTTAGAGGACCACAGTGGGTGGGCCTAAGCTATAGCTTAGGGAGGGATGAGTATCCTCCAGAACCCCAGATTCAGTTGGAACAAGCATGGAGCGTGTGCACTACTCGTCAATTTCCAGGGTGAGAACTATCAGCAGAGCAGCCCATGGCAGTGATCATGCCCTTGGGTCAGTCCACCATATAGTTTCCAAAGGAGGCAAAGATTGTGTTGAGTTAACTGCAAGTTGTGCAAATAACATGCCTGTTGCTATAAAGTGAAGGAATCACAGATGGAGGAGAGGAAAGAAGTTCTAATTGTGTTTTGGAACAAAAAGTAAAAACGTAATATCTACTTTGGCTTAGTGCCTTTAAAAGATGCTCAGATATCTAAACTTTAGAAATCTGGAATGTTCCAAATTGTTTAATTCCCTCCAAAGAAAGACTAAATGTTCGATCTACATTCATATTGTTTCAATTATTTTTTTTCTTTCTTTGCTTATGGCTTACACACTAGAGACCTTCCTCACCGAAGACAGGGCAGTGACAAATCATATTCTTTGAAGCTAACCACTAAATTGAGGAAATGAGTTGTGTTCTTTACTAAAAAGGAACCCATCTTTGGTATGACCGTTTCGAGCAAGCGGCAAAAATCCACCTCTGTTGAAGATTTAGAAATTCAGGTGTCATTCTTCTCTCAGTAGCTCAAAGTCCTCTTCTTTTATTCTATTACCTAGAACCAGGATAGTACCTGGCAAATGGGGTCAACATAGTATTTAAGAACTGATGGGCCTATGTGGTGATTGGTGCCCTGGGAAGGCAACTCTCCCTGCTGAAGGAGTTGGCAGGTTTAGTTCCAGATCCTCAGGGAGGAGTGCACTGAGCTCCCGTCCCGCTCACCGAATGCCTGGAAATCATCTTTCCTTTCAAATAGGAAGCCCTTATCTTGCAATGAAGACTGGTAAAGGGAAAAGAAGAAATGAGAGAGTTTTCATTTTGATCCATGAATTCTCTATAGAAAATCGGGGTTCCCCCCAATGAGTGACATCTTGAAAGAACTGTCTCTGTCAGCCAATCAAAAGGTATTTATAGGGGCGCCTGGGTGGCTCAGTGGGTTAAGCCGCTGCCTTCGGCTCAGGTCATGATCCCAGGTCCTGGGTTCGAGCCCCGCGTCGGGCTTTCTGCTCAGCGGGGAGCCTGCTTCCTCCTCTCTCTCTGCCTGCCTCTCTGCCTACTTGTGATTTCTCTCTGTCAAATAAATAAATAAAATCTTTAAAAAAAAAAAAAAGATATTTATAGAACCTCTCCTGTGTTCCAGGCTTTATGGGGGCCCACAGGGGCACTCCTTCCAGGGTATCCTGGGATAGAGTGGAAGAAGCAAGGGTTTCATAATTAGATCTTGAGCTCATAAAATTTTTGTTGTGATAGTATTTTATGCTACTAATTTCCTTAATGACCCAATGGAAGAGAGGAAGGTAAATCAGTAGTATAAAATGATTTTATATAGAATTTAGAAATAGCAGAGGGTTTGCCATAAAGAACTAGGCTAACCATATTATTTCCTACCAGGGCACCTTAGGGGATCCTGTTTTAATGAATAAATAAAAACGATGTGTAATTATCATATCAATTGCTTGCATCTAAGTGAGTGCTTCTGGAGTTATTTGATGGTGCTTAAAAATCTTTGGTCTCTGAAGTGCATTTAATGTCTCCTTGACTCTTATCTATATTATTAATTTGCAGATCAAAGTTAACTTGGTGCTATGCAAATGAGGAGATTTCCAATGAATGAAATTTTACTGTAAAATATTAAATCCTTACTACTTAGAACTGCAATGTATTTTGAGGACATGTGTCAACATATTGAAAAGAGACATTACAACTTAAAACAACATTATCCAATAAAACTTTCTGCAATGATGTAATATTCTAGCTGTTCAAAGGAGGTAGCCGTGAGTTCTGTGTGACTATTGAGCACTTCAAAGGTGGCTAGTACCACTGAAGAGCTAAAATTTAAATTTTATTTAATTTTAACTAATTAAAATTTAAATGGCCATATGCAATTAGTGGCTACCTTATTTGACAGTGCAGGCTTAAAGAAAAAGTGAAAATGGAATCCAAGACCCTGAATTCCAGCTGTACTGTACCCTTACTAACTTGGGCATTTTACTTAACTTTTGTGAGCTTCAATTTTCTCACTTGAAAATGAAAATATAAATCATAGCTACCTTAGAGGATTTGGAGTAAGAGGAATTGAGATGTATTCAGGCATTCTCTGATTTTCAAATAAGTGCCAATCAAGTACCAAAGTTAAACATGTGGAAAATGAATAACCAGCTCTCTCATTTAAAGGGAGTTTGCATTCCTAGGGAGCTCATAAATATTATTAAATTCATAACTATCCTCTCCGTTCAGATAAAATATTTAATGACAATGTTTATAACTATTGGCTGGTAAGCAGTACCATTAGCTTGGGAGTATCAGTGTATGGTGCACAAAAGCAGTGGGAGGGGCGCTTGGAGGGCTCGTTGGTTGAGCGGCTGCCTTCAGCTCCGGTCATGATCCCAGGGTCCTGGGATGGAGCCCTGTGTCTGGCTGCCTGCTCCGCGGGGATCCTGCTTCTCTCTCTCCTCCCAGCCCCTGCTCTCTCTTGCTATCTCTGTCTCTCTCTCCCAAATAAACAAATAAAATCTTAAAAAAAAAAAAAAGCGGTGGAAATCAGAAAGATAAATTTATAGAAGTTGAGGTCAGTTCAGGTACCAAAAGTACACTGAGAAGCAAAAATGTCAGCGCAATCACTTCTTTGTTATTGTTCCGATTAACATCTTGATTCCCCAAGGAGATTAAATAAACCCAGTCCATTTCACAGGTACAAATTAGCAGAAGAGGCAAGTAGTTAGGAGGTTAAGCACTTTTGTTGGATGTAATCACATGAAATAAGGTACATAAAGTACTCACCACAGGGCATGCCACCTACTAAGGGCTAAAAATTGCAGCCATTATTTTTTTTAAGGATTTCATTTGTAAGTAATCTCTACACCCAATGTGG
Source organism: Lutra lutra (assembly GCF_902655055.1). NCBI lineage: Eukaryota > Metazoa > Chordata > Mammalia > Carnivora > Mustelidae > Lutra > Lutra lutra. Next base: position 79,432,786 of record NC_062296.1, on the reverse strand, counting down.
GACTCGAACTCACAACCCTGAGATCAAGAGTCACATGTTCTGCTGACTGAGGCAGCCACATGTCCCCAAACTGCAGCCATTGTTATAGTAAGTGATGCTCTTGGGAGACCCATGAGATGAGAAGACTTTGACTATTTTTCAATTCACAAAAGGTATGGGAGAACAGAGTGATTACTTGCACAGACTTAATTCTACATGATGGGGCATAGAAAGATCATCTCCACTTTCCATATTCATAGCAGTCAAGAACTGAATCCAGTTGTTTTGATACTATTTCAAATCTATTTTTGTCATGAGGCATGAAAGAATGAATAAATGAATGACTAAAATACCTCCTGATTCCCCCGTTCACTCAACAAAATGAGCCGGTAAAACTCATGAGTCCTCAACATATACATTTTTCCAAATCAGAGACAATACTGAGATGAATGGGGAAGGGACCAGTTGGGGGAAATGGTCTACCAGTCAGGTTGTTCAAGCACCCGGTGGCTGTGGGCCCAGACTACATTGTGAGGCATGTGGTGCTATCCACAGGCACTCGAAGGAGCATGGGGAGGTTTTGATAGAGTGCTGAAACTCGAAAGAACAGGGCTGATGTCCTGAGACCCAAGAAACCACTCTCAGGGGTGTGGTGGGAAATCAGCTTTATGGTGAGGCAGAAACCTAGCATTGCCAGGAAGCTTCCCCTGGCCCTAATCTCCTCTTCACTTCATCTGAAATCTCACTATTTCATCCCACCACCTAAACTTTTTCTATTTAGAACTCATTTAGTTTTAACAAGGCTCCACTAAAATGCACATTCCCCTGGGCACCCTCCCGCCCCCCAAATAAAAGTGGTCTTGAGGTGGTCTCACTTTCGTGATAATTGCATTCCAAGAAATTCAGAAATAGGTGTCAGGATTTTGTGACTTTTCTAATAGGAAAATTTCTCATTTTATAGGGTAATGAACGCTTGGTTAAAACACTTCTCCAATGCCCTCAGGCTCCCACAGCATCATTCTTTGCCTTGAACCACCTACATTTTCTCAGACTGATTTGACTCTTTCTTTCTTTCTTTTTTTTTTTTTTAAGAAAGAGAATCTGTTCCTGCCATCTAATTCTATCCAGGGAGCTTGCATAAGTCAGGGGATAAAGAAAGATGAGTCACAATTTTTCTTTTTTATCACTTTAAGATGGAGAGGATACTATTTCCATTTCGAGTGTGACTCTATTAATTAGCACAGAACCATTACACTCACAGATACATAGGACTTCCCTTTTTGGACCGACTTTGATATTCAAAGAGGCAAAAATCACTAAGAAAGCATGTATGTTACTGTTACCTTGCGCCAGAATGTGGGAGCGCCACTGTCCCCGGCGTCCCCTTCTGTGGTGCTTTCCTGGTGGCCCACCATGTCTGATCCTGCTCCCCTTTCTCTTTTTCTAGAGTCCTCTCTTCGTTTTGGAGTTCTTTCGAGTCACACGGTGAAATTGTCCTTCTCTGGATTCACCGGTAAACTTGACCAAAGGTTTAGCTTGAAGACCCGCTCAGAGGAGCTAGTCACGTCCCAGTGATTGAATAAGCAGAGATCCAAGGTGCTGGGTGTTCTTGCTTTATTTACCACAGGCCTCCCCTTGTCCCCTCCGGGCTGTTGTTCACTGACAACTGCTGTGCTCTGGACTGGCGCTCTGATGGCCTGTGGCGCGGGGACAGGCAGGTTGTGGAGGAAGCTGCCCTCGTGAAAAAGGCCATTGTTTAATCTACCCGGTCCCTCCCTGGAGCTATGGCAACAAATTCCGTTGGTGAATTAACTATGTCATTGTGTGCTGGCTCAACTGATTATGCTCCTGGAATGACAAACATTTTCTCGCTTTTTTTCAAGATAAAAAGTAGTCAAGACCTTGAAGTGTTAATATACGACTCAGCACTTTCTTTAAAGAGGAGAACACAGATGGAGAAAAATTGGGTCCTAATAAATATTTTCTCTGCCAAGAAACTGTTCTAAATGCCACTGATAAATGGACTGGTGCATTTTAACCATGTAGAATCTTCCCAGTTTGCATTAAGGTTATTTCCCCCTCGAATAAGTGTATTAAAAGGGCTTTTGAAATATGCATGTGCTGGGGCCTTTCCCAGAAAAGGATTCTTTTTAACTCTAGTGGCAGCAGAATGCTGCTGTTAATGCATCCTACCTCGTTTCAGAACGAAGATGGCTATCCGTCTAAATTCATCTTTGCCACGGAAAGATTTTCCCTGTTCCATGCTAGTGGGAGAAGTCGGAGTCACTTGCTCACGTGTTCCAGTCTCTAGCATGAGAAAACCTGCTCTGATCAGTTAAAGACTGAACCTGAGGATCCATCCATACCGCACTTTCTCTGGCTGGGGGGCTGGCCTGGCTGCTGGAGGAGCTCTGTCAGGGAATTCGCTGCTCCTCTGCCTGGCATGTGGTGTGTGGTGTGTAGTGTGCTCACTTGGCAAGCCGGAATCACGCTTCCGAGAATGCCCTTCCCTTATGGCTCTGGGTTAGACTTGGCCAAGAAAGGGATTTGCACAAGATGGGGAAGGTGAGTGTGAAGTCACGGCTGTTACTTTCTCCAGGTTGTCATGGCTGGGCTTGGTGACAGAAGGTCCCAGCTATACCTCACTCCCCTGGTCTCTGGGTCCAGATCTTCTTTGCAACTGCTGACCTTGTCAAACAACGGCAGCCCGGAGCCCCCATCAGGGCTTTCTTCAGCACCACCGAGGTAGGAACAGCTTCTGGTGGCTTCTGGGAGGGTAGCTTCTGCACTTTGGCAGCTGGATGTGCTGGGCTTCTGACTTACAGCTGGGTAACTTCTCCCATGATCCAGCTCCCCTGCCCACCTCCGCTCCTCCACCCGTCCCACAAGGCACCAGGTCTGTTCCCTGGGAGAAATCCCTTTCTCTACCGCTCACAGTGGCTCTGCTTCTTCAGCTAAGCTGCGGCTGATACACTTATTTTTCCAAACAATATGAAGACTGTAGGAGAGAATCTTCAGCACGAGGGGATTTTGGAGGGCAACAGGGAGACAATGCCATGGGACTTGCATCTAGAAGTGACTGAGGAACCCAGGGAAACAGATGTCATATTTGTGTCAGTCTCTCCTCCAGGTCCCTGTAGCCTTCGACCTGCAAAAATTCTGTTCAGATCCAATCATGTTTTCAAATACCTTTTCCTTCTTCATTCCTATGGTTTCCTCTCTTCCTCATTCTTCTCCTCCGCCAGAGACCATCCCCCACCCCAAAGAGGCTGAAATTGCCTATCGGAGGTGAAGCACACGCCAGGAGTAGCTTACACTTAGTCAACTGCAGGAGAAAAAGAAAAGTCCAAGTCCTGGGCACATTATTTCTCCCAGAATGATCCACTGGAGCCACTGAAATTCTGGCAAGACTGACACAGCACACACAGATGGACTCAAAGAGATGATTTCTCTGAAACTCAAGTCAAACCTGGCTCAGCTGTTGAGAAAATATTCACCTCTACCTGCACTGGTTGGCTCTTGTCAGTAATGGAAAAAACCACTCTTGTATCATCAAGGCCCAATGGTTCACATGAGAGGCTCGTTTCGAAATTGCCTCTTGTTGTCATCTCTTAGAATAACAGTGCATTTGATATTTCCGAGCTTCTCATCACACATCCAAAAGAAGAATCACTGCCAATCTCTTCTCAGTTAATTCCTACTTAGAGGAGGTGATTATTCATCACGAGCATTAGCAAGTTCAGGGGCTAGGTTATGGTTAATTTTGGCTCTAGAGCAAACAGAATGGAGACAGGGCCGCCAACACAAAACCACAGTGTATTCATACCACAAATCTGCTCAGGTCATTCAATTAAGCCACTTACTTGGATCATGAAGATGTCTATTATCTGAACACTTATTGGTGGCTTTCTGGGGTCTTGTCTGCTTTTGAGAGTCCCATAAGATAAATAAATGGTCTCAGGGGATCCCTATGAACAATCCCCTGTGGTCTATACAAGGGGCTCTCCAGAGCCCCGAGAGTTGTGTCAGTGGGTAGAACCTAGTTGCCCAGGCCCACAGAGGTGGACAAGGATGGGCAGCAGATCCCAGCTACTAGATGAGGTACCTTGTGTGAATTAGAAAAGGGTGCTCCTCTGGGCCCAGCAGCCCAATTTGGTGAACAGAGGGAGGGCTGGATTTTAGCCCCTAATTCTCCGAATCTGTGGGAAATCTTTGCAGCCCCTGAGCCTTGGAGAAAAGGGCATTTTCAGGGAAGCAAACTGTGTCAGTCCCATTATAAGAGATACACTCTTGAATTTGGGAAACAAGTATTCTCAGAGCTCACGAAGTGAGGTGTTCTCTGTTGGGAGATGTGGTTGGTCAACTAGGCCTCAGCTCTAAAGCTGATGAAACTGCCCTTCTTCCACACAAATTCCCCAGGAGCATTCTGTTGGCCTTTCTGATACCTTCCTAGCCGGCAGAGTGTGCCCAGGATCATGGCTTTATGTGGCTCAATTTGAGAGGGCCTTGTATTAGCTCTCTTCTGAGGAGTCTGTATGGCCATGGACACGTGCATGGCCTGGAGGCCCTCACACTCCCACCCCCTAGAAAATTCTTGAGTTCTCCACCCAAATGTCCCACCCTGTTTTCAGAACTCATGAGGCCTCTTGTTCGGTGCCATCCTCCCGGGAGTAACTTCTCCAGAGAACTGCATATCCCTGCACATGAGGGGTGGTGGAAATTTCAGCAGCAAAATGTGAACAGAATCTGGATATCTGGGCCACCCTGTGGTGCAGCACAGAGGAGGCTCTTTGGCTCTGCTCCCCTCCCCTCTGCCATACACACATGTACACACAGTCTGTTAGCATGATTTCAAACTTCTAAATATTTAGACAAATGATACACGGACCTCCATTCAGATTCTTGCCCTGACCCCACAAATGACAGCAGCAGGCCCGGCTAGAGGTATTTGAAATCACTGTAGAAATTAATGGATTAATTAGCATTTTCTGGTTATTTTAATTATAGTTAATTACAGGTAGTTTGTCATCAAAAGTCTAATCATCTCTGAATGTATGAACAATATGATTTTCTGAATCTAAGTGACTCAAGGCTAGATTCTGGACTGAGATGAAATAATTTGCTCCAACTCTAACACAGTCCTTGGAATACGGTAGTTGCCTTGAAAATGACTGTTAGTGAGTAAATGAATCCCTGAAGTGTTTTATTAACTGCCTCTCGTCTTTTGCCCTGCCTATGCCAGATAACTGGCTTACAAACTCTTCGACGGATGAGTTCATCCAAGGCTGTTATGGACGTCTTAGTCAACTGGGCTTAGAAATTCTTTGACTGATGAGTTCACCCAAGGGTGGTTTGGGGTGTTAGTCCAGAGATGAAGCCAGGGAACAGACGAGGAGATGGGAAAGTGACTTCCTGTGACTCCCTGCCTTTTTGCTTTTCCTGAGCCCCTGGAATTATCTAGCAACCGTTCTGAAGAAGGAATACAAAGTTTAGACTTTGCACGTTCAAGTGATAGACTAAAGGCATACTCCACCCCCATGATGTGAAGACATGTCCAAGTTCAAGTGTAGAATTTAGGTATTTTGCATATTCCATTGAATTTACTGAACATGGACTTCATATCAAGCCCTCAACCAGGTGAAAATCTGAAGGCAATTACAGCAGTACCAGCCTTCGAGGCCTTACACATCAGTATATAAGGTACTGTTACATTGAGTATTTGCCTGACTTCAATAATCTATTTTACCACCCCCAACTCATCATTCTCCATTCCCCCTGACCCTGCTTTGTTTGACTTCATTAGGGACAGATGACGTGTACTGGTTTGCTATGGGTCTCTCCCAGGAGAGTGAAAGGGCAGGGTCTTTGCTTCACTGCCGATGTCCCCAGTGACTAGAAGAGTGACTGACACACACAAGGGCTTGGTAAACATTTTGTTGATGAACATATTAATTTGACATCAAAGTTGCACTATTTTTTTTCTCGTTCAATTTGACTTTGAGTGGGTAGGAAATTAGCACGAAGACAAGCAATCTGGTTTGACGGTGGGAGGTGCTCCTGAAGGGACTAGAGGCAAATAATGCTAAGATGGAGTTCAGACCTGGAGAACAGCTGGTGTCCAGGGAAAACAATTGCACTGAGAAACTGTAGGAAGCAAGGACCTTTGGAATTTGTTAGCTTTCTTTTCAGGAACACAGTCGTTGTAGTTTGCAGTAACTTGCTGAAACAACCACGCTCCAGGCAAAGAAGCATGTTTGTTGATCCACTGGGCCATTAATGGAACTTCTGTAAGGTGTTAGAGCTATAAGCCAAGTAACTCCGAGATGGTTTTCTTCCGCTCACCTCATAACAGCTATTTTCATGGATTGCTGGGGTTTTGCAGACATTTTTCTTTCTGACAGAAAAACTGACTTTCTGCCTGGTGTGAGCCTGACTCGAAGAAAAACTGAACATGATGTATTTTGTAACTGTTTCTATATCTTTCCCATGGCTTTTTGCTGTTCACCAGTAAAAATGATACAAAATTTCTGTGCTTGACCAAAGGAACCCAGTACATTGTTTCTTTTTTCCTTTTCCCTTCTCCATTCTCCCACCCACCAGGACAAAGACAAAAGGGCATCTTCACCTTCAACTGTAGATCTTTTTTTTTTTCTCAAAGATTTATCTATTTGAGAGAGTGGGGGGGTGGGGGGGTAGGGGTGGGAGAAAGGACAGAGGAAGAGAAAGAGAATCCTCAAAGAGACTCCCTTTTGAACACGGAGCCCAATGTGGGGCTCCATCCCAGGATTATGGTCCCCAGGGTCCCCTTATAATAAGTCTTATAATCAGCTGGGGTGCCTGGGTGGCTCAGTGGGTTAAAGCCTCTGCCTTGGACTCAGGTCATGATCCCAGGGTCCTTCCTGCTCAGCAGGAAGCCTGCTCCCCTCCCCCACCCCTGCCTGCCTCTCTGCCTACTTGTGATCTATGTCTGTCAAATAAATAAATAAAATATTTTTAAAAATGTCTTAAAATCAGGGAGTCTGAGTTCTCCAACACTGTTCTTCCTTTTCAAAGTTATTCTGGGTAATTTATGTCTTTCTAAATGTCCATATAATTTTTAGAATCATGGAGTCAATTTCTACCACAAAGCTTGCTGGCATTTTGACTCAGATTGTACTGAATATATAGATTAATTTGGAGAAAATGGATATATACATATTTTTAAATCATTGCACCATCTCTTGTTCCCTTTTTTTTTGGAAGATTTTATTAATTTGTGAGAGAGAGAGAGTGAGAACGGGGTTGGGGAGAGGAAGAAGTATGCTTCCCACTGAGCAGGGAGTTGGACATAGGCCTCCATCCCAGGACCCCAGGATCATGACCCGAGCCAAAGGCAGGCACCCAATCAACTGAGCCACCCAGGTGCCCTGAGAAAATAGATATTTTAACAACTTTGAGTCTTCCAATCCATGAACATGGCACAGTTCTCCCTTTTTGTATGTTTTCTTTAATTTTTCTCAGCAGTCTTTTCTAAGAAGTTTTCAGTGCACATAGCTTCCGCCCTCCAGTCCAAAGTTTCTTGTTTCAAGATTTATTTTAAGTTATTTGAGTTCATTTTCTTGAATCAAAAGTTTGGAAATATTAAAAACCAATAAATAAATAAATAAATAAATAAATACTAAAAAGAGTTTGGAAATGTTCTATGTTGTTCTTTCTCCATAGATTTTCACAGGACATCTGAGTGTATTTCTCTTATAATCACCATTTTTAGAGTTGATACACTAATTGATATTTTGAGGTGCAGAAGTTCTTAGAAATCATTTAACCTGTGACCTGTCCCACAGAAGAACCTCTAAAATATCCATAGTTGAGAGGCTTCTGGATGGCTCAGTTAGTTAAAACGACTGACTTTTGATTTTGGTCTGGGTCATGATCTCAGGATCCTGAAATGGAGCCCGTGTCATGCTCCGCACTCAGTGCAGAGTCTGCTTGTCCCTCTCCCTCCCCCCACTTGCTCTTGCCCTCTCTCTCTCTCAAATAAATAAATAAAATCTTTTTAAAAAGACTGACTATAAAGCTACAGTAGTCAAGACAGTGTGGTATTTCTATTAGTTATAGATACATAGAGGGAACAAAACAGAAAATCCAGAAATTGACCCACATATATGTGATAAATTGATTTTTTATTAAAGTCCAAGACAATTCAATGGTTAAAAAAAATTGCCTTTAGGGGTGCCTGGCTGACTCAGTAGACCAGACAGCTCTTGATCTCAGGGTTGTGAGCCCAAACCCCACATTAGGTGCACAGATTACATTAAGATTTTTTAAATTTATTTTATTTTAGAGAGAGAGAGAGAGAGTGCAAGTGGGGTGCGGGAAGAGGTGTAGGAAGGGAGGGAGAGAAACACCAAGCAGACTCAGCGCTGAGCATGGAGCCTGACACCAAGTTCAATCCTGCAACCTCGAGATCATGATCTGAGCCAAAGCCAAGAATTGGAGGCTTAACCAACTGAGCCACCCAGGGGTCCCTAGTGTAGTGATTACTTCTAAAAAATTGCCTTACGGGCACCTGGGTGGCGCATACAGTTAAGCCTCTGCCTCTGCCTCTGCCTTTGGCTCAGGTCATGATCTCCAGGTCCTGAGATGGATTCCTGTATTGGGCTCCTCCTCAGGGGTGAGGCTGCTTCTCCCTCTCCCTCGTCCTCTCCCCTCTGCTCATCCTCTATCTTTCTCTCAAATGAATAAATAAAATCTCAAAAAAAATTGCCTTAAAAAATGCCATTCATAATAACATTGTTCACAATAGCCAAAAGCTGAAAGCAATCCAAATGTCCATCACTAGATGAATGGATAAACAAAATGTTGTGTATACACACAATGGAATATTATTTAGCTTTGAAAAGGAAGGATATTTTGAAACCTGCTACAACCGGATAAACCTCAAGGACATTATGCTAAGTGAAATAAGCCAGCCATACACACACAAAAATTACTGTATGAGGGCGCCTGGGTGGCTCAGTGGGTTGGGTCGCTGCCTTCGGCTCAGGTCATGATCTCAGGGTCCTGGGATCGAGGCCCGCATCGGGCTCTCTGCTCAGCAGGGAGCCTGCTTCCCTCTCTCTCTCTCTCTCTCTGCCTGCCTCTCTGTCTACTTGTGATCTCTCTCTGTCAAATAAATAAATAAAATCTTTAAAAAAAAATTACTGTATGATTCCACTTATATGAAGTACCTAGAGCAGTCACATTCATAAAGACAGAAAGTAAAATGGTGGTTGTGAAGGGCTGGGGGGAGGAGGAATGAGAAATTATTGTTTAATGGGTACAGAGTTTCAGTTTGTGATAATGAAAAATTCTGGAGATTTGTTGCCCAGTAATGCGAATGTACTTAACATTACTGAACTATACACTTAAAAATGGTTAAGATGATTACTTTTACATTATGTGTATTGTAGCACAATCAAAAAATTAAAGTGATTCTAGAACAACTAAATTTCCATAAGCAACAAATGAACCTTGATCCTTATCATACATTATATATAAAAATTAACATGGTATGGATCATAGACCTGAAAAACGTAAAATGTGTGTAAAATGTGAAAGCCTTAAGACTTCTAGGATATAAAAAGAGAAAAATCTTTATGACCTCAGGTTAGACAAACATTTCTTAGGACACAAAAAGCACGAACCATAAAGAAATAAAGGGAATACATTGAATTACATAAAAAATAATTTTTGTTTTCAAAGGACAGTTAAGAAAATGAAAAGGTAAGTAAGCCTCAGACGGGGAGAAGATATCTGCAAGAGACATTTTATAAAGGACTTTAAGGATGTATAAAAATTCTTATAATTTAATAATTAGACAAATAAGTAAACTTTTTAAAAAATGGGCAAAGGTGGGGTGCCTGGCTAGCTCAGTCAGTGGAGCATCCAACTCTTGATCCCAGGGTTGTGAGCCTACTTATAAAAAAGTTCTAGGGGTGCCTGGGTGGCTCTGTCGATAAGCATCTCCCTTCAGCTCAGGTCATGATCCCAGGGTCCTGGGATGGAGCCCCGCCTCTTTGGGCCTCCTGCTGAGCAGCGAGTCTGGTTATCACTTTCTCTCTGCTGCTTCCGGACTGATGCTCTCTCTCAAATAAATAAACAGAATATTTTTTCAAAAATTCTTAAAAAATTAAAGTGGGCAAACAATTTGAACAAATATTTCATTAAAGGATATACACAAGAACTGGCCGAGAGACTTCTGGCTTTAGCTTCCATATATAAAGTGCTTGAAAGTTGTTGCTACCATCCTTATATCAAGGAAAATACGGATGGGGTGCTTGAGTGGCTCAGTGGGTTAAGTGTCTGCCTTTGGCTCAGGTCATGATCCCAGGGTCCTGGGATCCAGCACCATGTCACTGGGTTTCCTGCTCACCGGGGAACCTGCTTCTCCCTCTCCCTCTGCTCTTCCCCCTGCTTGTGTGCGTGCTCTCTGACAAGTACATAAATAAAATATTTTTAAAAAAGAAAAGAAAAATGTGGATAAACTGAAAATCAATGACCTTTCTTAGACCCATCAGAGAACTGGGATAATGCGGAGAATTACCATCCCCAAACCTAGAGAGATAGGCACGTACAGAGATCTCCTAGCTGACATCTGCTCACCTGGAACAGAAACACCTGGAACCATAATCTGATGGAAATACTTAAATGGTAATTTTAGTAAATTATTGGAGGCTGAGTATGGACTAACATGAAATTAGGAAATTCCTGGGGCTGCAATCACAGAAAGGACCCCACACTTTTGTGGGCTTTTCCTCCAGGAACCCCACCAGATTCTCACCTTGAGGATCTGAGAAATATACCCTGGAGATCCTGGCAGAAGAAGAGGAAAAATATCCATCAGGAAAGCTTCCCAGAATGTTCTCTATCATGAAGACCTACTCTCCAGGTGGCAAGACTCTGTCAGAGGGCAATACTGCAATATTATTCCCGGTTAGGAAAGGGAATTTCAGGCTTCTCCAGCCTTCCTGTCCCACCTATGGAGAAATAAAGGCAACCATATTCCATACGGGATGAGACTTCGAGGAGATAAATTGGAACTGCTGAAGTAAGGGAAAGATGTAGGGGAACAATGTGAAAATACCAGTAGGAGAAGAAAGAGAAAATAGAGCAGAAGAAATATTTGAGTAACAGCCAGAGACCTTCCAAAGAATTGGTCATTAATGTGACAGACAAAAAACTACAGACCCAGTAACCTCAGAGAACACCAAGCAAGATAAATACTGAAACAATCTAACAACAATGACAAAAACCCAAACCTAAGAATATCTTATTTAAACTGCAAAAAACAAAAACAAACAAAAAACAAACAGGACAAAGTAAAAATCTCAAAGGAAATCAGGAGCGGGGCAGCACGGTGGTGGGAAACCATTTATAAAATAAGAATAAGAAATATGGTGGGCTTCTCATCAGAAACCACGTAATAAGTGTTCTGAGGCTCAATTTCCAATGTGTGGGTGGGGACATTTCAGAACATAACAAAATAAAAGACACCTTACCAGTTCTTACCACTTAGGAAATTCCAGGTGTTTCAGGAGCTCTGTGCCAGAACTGAGGATAAGACCAAATAAATATTTCTTATTATGCAAACAAGTCAAGAGTGGAGTGAAATCACTAACCTGTTGGGAGGGCAAAGAAAAAACACTTGCCAAACTAGAATTCTATATACAGTGAAATTACCTTTCAAAAGTGAAGGAAGAAGATGGGGTTGAGTATAACTTGCAGAATTTAAGAAATAAAACAAATTCTTTGGAATTGCTTAACATAATAGCAACAAGATATTTGGAAATCCTTAAACAATTTTTAGCAATGATCAGAAATGTTTTTGATTTCATTTATTCTTTTTTTTTTTAAGATTTTTATTTATTTGACAGATCACAAGTAGGCAGAGAGGCAGGCAGAGAGAGAGAGGAGGAGGAGGCAGGCTCCCTGCTGAGCAGAGAGCCCGATGTGAGGCTCGATCCCAGGACCCTGAGATCATGACCTGAGCCGAAGGCAGAGGCTTTAACCACTGAGCCACCCAGGCGCCCCTAATTTATTCTTTTTTAATTTCATTTATTCTGACTTTGTTGATGTATACAGCCCAGAGAACAAAGAATATTGCATGAAAAATATATAGATTAGCCCTCATGTGAATTTCCATTATTGCAGATATGGAATAGTTCTATTTATGTTTTTCCAGTTTAATTGCTCATGATTTATTTTTTTAAAATTTCTGTCAGTTTTTGTGGAATTTTGAAATACTGATACTATAAATGTTATGCCAACTTTAAAACTTTTCACTTATTTCTAATACTATTTAGGTCTTGTCCATATATTTAATATGAAAAGGTTGAAACCTGCTTAATGAGTGGTCAATTTTTTCAGTGTTTTAGGTAATTACCATTTTTGAGAGATTATTCTCCTGTAGGAAATGAAATGCGATTCACTACAAATTCACATTTTTAAATTTTATTTTTATTTTTTTAAGGATTTTATTTTTTTTATTTTTTTTTTTTAAGGATTTTATTTATGAGAGAGAGAGCAAGGGGAGGAGCAGAAAGTAGAGGTAGAGGGACAAGTAGACTCCATGTGCTGAGCACAGAGCCCGACATGGGGCTCAATCTTAGGACCCTGAGATCATTATGTGAGCTGAAACTAAATGTTGGACACTCAACTGACTGAACCTCTCAGGCACCCTGCATTCACATTTTTTTAAAGTAAGCTCAACACCCAATGTGGGGCTTGAACTCATAACCCTGAGATCAAGAGTCACAATGTTTACTGACTGAGTGGGACAGGTCCCTCTATATTTTTTATTATTTTTTATTTTTTCAAAGACTTTATGTATTTATTTGACAGAGAGAGAGACAGAGAGAGAGAGAGAGTGCACAAGCAGGGGGAGTGGCAGGCAGAGGGAGAGGGAGAAGCAGGCTTTCCACAGAGCAGGGGGAGCCCGACATGGGACTCCATCCCAAGACCCCGGGATCATGACCTGAGCCGAAGGCAGTTGCTTAACCAACAGAGCCACCCAGGCACCTTATATTTTTTATTTTAAAATGCAACTTGGAAGTAACTTTTCATTATATGAATAGTCTTTTAAAAAAGTAAAGCTGCTAAAGCAGAAAAAAAAGCAGAGAAATTAGAGACTTTCTCAGACAAATAGAGTGAGAGAATTGTTTGCCAGTAGACCTACCCTTCAAGAAATGTTAGAAGAGTTTCTTTAGGCAGAAGAAAATGATACAGGTCAGAAATTGAGATCTACCCGAAGTATAAGAGAGCATCAGGGAAGGAATAAATGAAGGTAGAATGCAATTTTTATTTATTCATGTAAGTATTTATCTGTTTCTGTAGGCTCCATGCCCAGTGTAGAGCCCAACACAGGGCTTGGACTCATGACCCTGAGATTAAGACCTGAGCTGAGATGAAGAGTCAGATGCTTAACTGACTGAGCCACCCAGATACCCCTGGTAAAATAAAATTTTTGAGTTTTTTTTTTCTTAAGTGATTTAAAAGATAACTAAAGCAGAGCAGTAACAAGGTACTGGGTGTTTAGAGTGTATGGATAAGAAATGAATGACAGCAAGGTCACAAGGGACAGCAGGGAGGAATTGGACATACTCAATTATAGGGTACCTGCACCACATGTGAAGCAGTACCGTGTTATCTGAAGGTGAACTTAGAGTATTTTTAAATGTATATTGTAAACCCTAGGGCAGCCGCTAACAAAGCTTAAAAGAAAAAGGAAGTATAAGCATTATGCAAAGGGAGAAGATTAAATGGAATCATATAAAACGCTCCATTAAAACCTGAGAAATAGAAAAGGAAACAAGGAACAAAGAGAAACAAAGAACAAATACAGTGATGAGAAAACAATTACAAATAGCCAATATGTACATAAAAAGATACTCAACATCATCGGTCATCAGAGAAATACGAGTTTAAATTCACAATGAGGTAGTAATATATAACTAGTAGAATGAAAATGAAAATTAAAATGGATAGTACTGCTGAATCTGTCCTGCATTGCTGGTGGGAATGTAAAATAGCCCAGCCACTCTGGAAAACAGTTTGGCAGTTTATTCTAAAGTTAAACATACACTTACCCTATGACTCAGCAATCCCACTCCTAAGTATTTACCCAAGAGAAATGAAACATGTCCTTATAAAGACCTGTACACAAAATTATAGAAATGGACAACAGATTAGTGGTTGCCAGTTGTTAAGGTTGGGGTGGGGGTAGGGGTTGAGCAGGAGGTGAGCAGGTGTGGCTATACAAGGGCAACATAAGAGATTTTAGAGATAGACATATCTTGTACCTTGACTATATCAATGTCAATATCCTGGTTGTGATATGATACTATAGTTTTGAAAATGTTACCATTGGGGGGCGCCTGGGTGGCTCAGTGGGTTAAAGCCTCTGCCTTCGGCTCAGGTCATGATCTCAGGGTCCTGGGATGGAGCCCCTCATCAGGCTGTCTGCTCCGCAGGGAGCCTGCTTCCTCTTCTCTCTCTCTCTGCCTGCTTCTCTGCCTCCTTGTGATCTCTGTCAAATAAATAAATAAAATATTTAAAAAAATAAAGAAAAGAAAAAAAAATGTTACCATTGGGAGACACTGAGTAAAGGACAAACATGGATTTTTTTCTGTATTATTTCTCATAACTGCATGTGAATTTACAACTATCTTAAAATTTAAAGTTTAGTTTTAATGTAAGGCCAGGGGCACCTGGCTGGCTTAGGGGATTGGAGCGTGACCCTTGATCTCAGGGTCGTGAGTTCAAGCCCCACGTTGGGAGAGACGCTTACTTAAAAAATAAAAACAAAAACAAAACCAACGTGTAAGGTAGACTACAAAACTGTAAAAACAAGAAATAGGGGCACCTGGGTGGCTCAGTGGGTTAAAGCCTCTGCCTTCGGCTCAGGTCATGATCCCAGGGTCCTGGGATTGAGCCCCAAAATGGGCTCTCTGCTTGGCAGGGAGCCTGCTTCCTCCTCTCTCTCTGCCTGTTTCTCTGCCTGCTTGTGATCTCCGTCTGTCAAATAAATAAATAAAATCTTTTTAAAAAAATAAAAGCAAGAAATATTGACAAGAATTTTCAGAAACATGCCCATTGTATTAAAGAGATTTAGATATAGTAAGTCATCAAGCATACCTAACCATTAAACATTTATGCCAATGGAAGGAAATGAAAGATCATTCAAGACATGATCTTTGTTTTTGATCCAAGGTAACATATACAGGTCCAGAAAGCATCAGATTTGTATACATATACATAAGTTTTAGCAGACTTACCTTGCTAATAATGTCTGATCTAGGGGACAAGCCCCTCCCCCACTTTTGAACACCATTCATTTCCAGGATGATCTTTTATTTTTAGTTTTTAAAAAGGATTTTGTTTATTTATTTATTTGGGAGACAGCGAGAGTGAGCAATGGGGGTTGGGGGGGATAGGAGAAGCAGAGGGAGAAAGACAATCAGCCTCTGTGCTGAGCGTGGAGCCTGACGTAAGCCTTGATCTCACAACCCTGGGATCATGACCTGAGCCAAAATCAAGAGTCGGAAGGGACGCTTAACAGACTGAATCATCCAGGTGCCCCCAAGATGATCTTTTAAAGCAGATGATTGTAAAACAAACTCTTGACTGTGCCTGAACTATCAACAACTGTTTGGGAATGTCTGTCTTTCTGGCAGAAATTATTCAATAAGTAGTTAAGGACAAAGGGAAATGAAATCTAAGTTGTCGTTACTGTGGAAGGAACACAGAGGGTGATAAGATGAAGCAACAAGTGATGACTTCTGGAGCTAAAATGATTCTCCATCCCCTAGCTCATATCACAGAGATGCGGTCAGACTGATTTCATCAGTACAGAAGCTTAACAAGAGGGGTGGTTTCACATCACTTCTAAGAAAGCTAGTGCTGGGCTTGAATGAATCTTTTAGGTAAACCAGACATCATTCCACTGAAAGGAAGCCACTATACTGTATGATACTATACTGAATGCTGTAAGATACTAACGAGTGAAAGTCTTTAGAACAGACGGGAAATGAGCCCTGCTTCTTCATGAAAAGTGATGTGCCTGACTGATTATTTATGTCAACATTAACCATCCTTCTGATGACTAAAAGCTTAGCAGTGTCGTCTTAGACTGTTCGCTCTCAACTTTGGCTGGACACTGGAATCCCATCTTTAGAAATTCTGATTTAATAGGTTTGGGGAGCCGCTGGGCATTGGACCTTTGAAAAACTGCTCAGATGATTCTAATTACCAGCCAAAGTTGAGAACCATGCCCTCCACTTTATAGAATGCTGGCCATATGCAAATTAAGAAGCCCTCATGCTACCATCCTTTCCTAAAATTCACTATTGACTGACTACATGATCAGTCTCCTAACTTTCAAGTCTTTCTTAACTTTGCCCCAATACCTTTAATAATTCCCACATGAAATCTGGTTTTCTGTTGCCAAGTGTTAGTTCATGCTGCTGATTTAGAAGCATTAGTACAGTTATTTGTCTTTGGGGGCAAGTTTTATTCACAATGACATTGCATATTTATGCTGTGAGCCAGGGCTCAGTTATCACAAAAGATTTGCCCATTGGTCAATAATTCGTGTGGACTAACTTGGGGACATGGCTCCCTACTGGGGTGGGAAGAAGAGGATCGTGTGGTAGTAGGTTTGAGGAAAGGGTTCAGATGCAGTGATGTTGATGGTTAAAAAATAATTCTACATAGAACAGTACTCAAACCTGGCTGATTCGCCTTCCAAGTTTTTAGTTTAACTAATGTTGTCTAGTTAAGATATACATGTAGATGTCTCTGTTTGCTTTTATTGTTTGATCATTAATTATTTATCATGGCCATCTTAAGAAAACAGATTTTTCTGTCTGGAAGTGACCAGGGTGGCAGGGATTAGAGATCAAGTCATTTAAGGACAAAGGCTCTAGACTCAAGTGTTTCATACTCTATTCCCCAGGATTAAACTTCACAGGGTATAATGGGTTGGCTGGGCGGCCGGAAGGGAGGGGAACATTTCTATGTAGATGGCACGTATTTAAGCTGCTGTTGATTTTTCTGGAATCTCACAGTATTTACTCGTTAAAAAATTAAAATGCAAGTGGGGAGAGAGAAGAGAATTGAACATTTTTGTTCATTAATTCCTCTCAGGATTATGTCCCTCCCCCATTTAATTGGTCTAGAAAACCACCTTCTGTTATAATTGTTTTGCCTGAAAGGGTTTTGTTCTTAGTGTTGTGAGTACTGACTTGATTTCCTTAGAACACTCAGAGATAGTTTCTTGGGGACAGACTTGCTTTCCTTAAACTCACAAGGGACACATTCTAAGTAAAATAAACACCTATTAACTGATAGTGAGGATCATCATTTTCTAAACACTGGAATGCTCTCATCTTCCGTTGAGCATTCCTCTGTCCCAGTATTTAAGTATCTGAAATACTAACCAGGAGGTTGCTTGGTGACTTTGGAATGAGAATAAAGCAAAGAAACAGAATGCTGTGTCAGCTGGAGATATTAGTTACAAGCAACAGAAACAGACTTTGGCGGATTTGAGAAAAAAGGAGGTGGAGAAGATAGGGGAGGAGGGATGGAGGAGGGAAGGAAGAAGAGGTTGTGAGAAGATCTTACAGATCTTAGGAATCACTAGGAATCCCTGAGGTAGGCACATAGCAGGGCTCTGAAGCCTGAAGTCACTGGTAAAAATCACACTTCCGCCATTGCTGCCCAGCAGGAAGTGGGAAGTTGCTACCACTGACACGAAAAGAATGTCCCTGTTTTTTGTGACACTAGTTCCAAATTCAAAATCCTTTGTGGAAATGGCCAAGCATAAGAGTGTTCATGTGGTTGCTGGCAGAGTTACTGGGACAAAAGCTTCTAAAGTGGTAGGTGGGTCTGCCTCCTCACAAACTCAGAATGTGAGAAATAGCCCAAACCTGTCAGATACTGGGTGGCCAAAGTAATTTCAAATATCTGTCATGGATTATCTAAGTAGTTATTTATCCCCAACAACAAGGAAACCCAAGGCATGTGTGTATTTGTTTGTATCTATTAAGGACCCTATCTAAGTAGGGAATAATCTGCCTTTCTCTCCAGTGTCTCTCTCCCTTGGGCAATGTTAGACCAATTTCATTTTATCTCTCCAATCCCTTATTTGCTGGGTGTCATTCATTCTTGCTTTAGAAGTGAGGTGAGTTTATAGTTAAGCTAAAGTATTTCATCCATTGTCCTTTGATTCAATTAGTCTCAGCCCCAGAATCATTGCTTTTAAGCAAAGGACTCAACAAACACCATGAGATTCCCACCGCCCAGGAACAGCTCACAGGCACGGGGTCTGCAGATGCCATTCCAGAGAGCTGTGGTTTGTCCAAAAGCAGAGATACACATAATGAGCTGTGCTCCAGGAATGGGCCTGCCCCATGGCCCCTATACCTGCGCAGCGGGGGTAGTGGGGTGGTGGGGGGGGGTGAGGGGGCTGGGAGGGAGGGGCAGAGGGAGAGGGAGAGAGAGCATCTCAAGCAGACTTCCCGCTGAGCTCAGAGCCTGACAGTGGGGCTGAATCCACAACCCCTGACCCCTGAGATCACATTCTGATCCTAAACGAGGAGAGGAGTCAGATGCTCAACACACTGAGCAACCCAGGTGCTCCCCTATGCCTTTCAATAAGCAAGTAAGTCAAGAGAGGGGCTTTGCCACTTATGTGCCTGGGAAAATGATTTGAGCTTGGGCACCACTAGCTAGATGCCCAGAGGAGTTCACTCATATCACCTGGAATCCTTGTGGGATGTCAAGGGCACACACAGCGCCACTCATTTTCTTGCCGATTTTCAGCTGGCAGACAATCCTCTCTCCATAGCTGCGCTTAAACAGCATTACCTAGTTGTGTTTAGAAACTCTGCATGGCCACAAAGCTGATTTTATTAATAAACCCAAAGATAACCAGGTTCATGTTAGCAAACTCACACTGATATTGGCCAGAGTCCTAATTTATTGATGGCGATGAGAAATACACCTGCCAGTATACTTGTCAGAAGAGAATTTGGTTGGCTGGTTGTCTTCCCCCTAGGGGAAAAAAAAAAAGAGTCTAGTTTATGAAAGAAAGTTTGCTTGGAGAGTAGGCAAATAGCTTGGGCTGGTATGGTGGCTTCACAGATGTTAGACCAAGGCTCTTATCATTCTGTTCCACCAACTGTGGCTTTCATCCTCAGAGTTATCTCATAATCCAAGATGGCTGTTGGAGGTTCTGCCATCACATCTGTGTTGCAGGAAGAAAGAGAGAAAGGGCAAACGGGCAAAAAAAGAGAGTCCCCTTCCGGATGTAACCAATTTCATTAAGCAGTTTTCCTGTAAGTCTTCCCCCAACAGTACTGCTTAAGTCTTGTGTGCCAGAAATTAGTCATTTAGCTAAACCTTGGTGCAAAGGAGATTGGGAAGTACAGTCTTTTCCTCTATCAATGTGCCGAGCTAAAAGTCCACATTTCATTACAAGAAGAAAGGGAGAATGAATGTAGCAGTAGGCAAACAGCAATTTCTTGACATACCTACCTCGTATAGTTATTAGTAAGATCAGTGTAATGGTAAGGCTTATTGTAAAAATACAATAAGTATAATAACTATTTGTTGAATGCCTCGATGCTGGCATCTTAATGGCACTGTACGTGTATTATTTCAATTAAATTTCGCAATTGCTTCTTAGGTAAGTATAAGCACCTTTGTTTTATGGAGGAAGAAATTGAGGTTTCAGTAACCAGTTGATGGTCACTTAAAAGTAGTAGTCTAAGAATCAAACCCGAAATCTGTCTCTACCTGATGTAGTAATGTCTTCTGCATAATATTAAAGAGAACAAATTGTAAAAAAAAGAATCTATAATGCTATCATCTGGAGAAGATATATTCCATTTTACATAGCATTGGTATTTGATATACAGTTGTAATTAACTGTGCATATCACTTTTCCTTCTGCTCTTTTCACTTTATAAAATATCATACACACTTTCCATGTTTTAAGTTTTCCCAATTATTTTCTTTTTGATGTCACATCATTAAACCGCTTCTCTGATGTGGACATTTATGTCTCAACTTTTTGCTGATAGAAAATGGTAACCATTGACATCTTTGCATTTATTCTGTTTCTTGTGAGTTATTTTCTATTAACTTTTACCCGCAGAAATCATGGTTTGAAAGATAAAAAGCATGCTATTGTACTTGCCACATCTTGCAATATTATTTTCCAGAAGGTTGTACCTATTTACACTGCCACTGGCAAAAAATAACCAGTTCACCAGTAATGGATGAGTTTATATAGAGAGATATAGATAAAAAGATAGAAATGGTGGGAAATAGTATTTCTTTTTCTTTTTTTTTTTTTTTATAAACATATAACATATTTTTATCCCCAGGGGTACAGGTCTGTGGGGAAATAGTATTTCAAGTTAGTAATTAAGACTAACTGTTTTTCTTTGTTTTCAGTAATGATGATAAATTAAAAAAAACTTTTCAATTTGGAAAACCAGTGTAAAACTCCTCCTGTGTTGGACAGGAGAGAGCAAGTTTAAGACAAATTGTGATTTTTTTTTGACTGACTAGATAACAAAGGTAGATTTACAATGAAGTTAATGAAACAAGCTTTGAGGCCTCTTGCTTGCTTATGGGCCACTTCTGAGGACTTGGAAGATGATCTAGCAACAGTCTTGTGTTTTTGTGAAAATTCACAAAAGTAAGATTTTTAACTACAATCTGTTATGGCTACTTGGTGATTTGCTGGCAAACTGTCTCTCTCTCAAAAAAAAAAAAAAAAAAGGAGGGGGACTGATTTTTGATTTGTAGCATTTGCCCATTTCCATGGTGTAAATACTCCCACCATGGCTGATTTCGAGCTACCAATGGCTTAACAAGCAGATTAGGAAATTCCTGAATATGTAACAATCCGCTCTTGAGAATCACCACCTTTCCCTTTGATACACTTCCCTTCCTGCCTGGTGGTGGAGGAGAAGTGGGCACAGTCATCGTGGGATTCTGAGAAAAATCCCATGGGATTTCTCAGACTCTGAGAAATCTGAGTTGGTGTTGCGGTGCATTCAGACTTAGTGGCATCTGTGTCAGTTGAAAGCACTCTCATTATATTTAAGATATTGACAGACCTCCAGGTGTAGGAATAGCTTTCAGGAATATTCCTATCCCACTGTGCTGACTTGGGAGTTTTGACATGAATGTGCAGGGCCAGAGTGATATCATAATATGAACGTGTTCTCAGGTCCTGGCTCCTGGAACTATGTGAGTCATGAAAGAGAAACAAGACTTGAAGTGCTTAGAGCTTTAAGGTGGCATGTGGAAAATGATCAGACGTGAAGTTATAAAGGAAAGATTTGGTTCTTATTGATGCCTAGCCAAAACAGTTCTCTCCTGTTAGGAATAAACTTTATATTATCAAAGTTGCAACAATTTTTTTAAAGGAAAGTACAGGCATACATCTGTACTAGTGCTTTAAACAATGAGTGGATTTAAGTGTGAATTACTATGTGTTACGTATCACAACGTATGGATCATATCTTAACATGATATTAAGTAATGGTATAAAGCTGAAAGAAAAATTTCTAAAAAATCAGAAATTAAGAAACAAACATTGATCAACCATGCTGGAGGATAGACTGAATTAACTTTAAATTCTCTTTAGAGAAAAAAATATATATGTGTACACACACGTATCTATAAATCACACAGCGACTGTGTTCACACGCTAAGAAAAAAAGTTATCAGGCAAGACTCAGAGCGCGCAGCAGGAGGCAGTAGCTTTCCCAAGGCTCTGGGGAAACGGATCTAACCACGCCCATCCTACTGCCCGCCCGCGTGTTTTTTCTCGGAAAATCAACTCTCAGAACCAGAAAGCCCCTACTCCATGCGCCCAAATCTTTTCCCATCCGCATGGGTGCGCCTGCGCAGCGAGCTTCCTGGCGACTCCTTTCCAGCGCCCGGCCGCTTCTTTTTCCCCCTCTCTCCACCGCCTCCCAGTCACTCGAGCTTTTTCCCTCAGGGGTCATAACTGGGCGCCAAACTCGCGTCCGCGGAAAGGCCGGGGGCGGGGCGCGGCGCGGCGCGGCACGTCAGTGGCCTTCCGGGCGGAAGTCCGCAGCCTCCCGAGCCTCTGATTGGCTTTCAGCCTGGCGCCTGTCTCGGCCCCCGCGCCAGTTTCGGGCTGGTTGGCGCGGAACCGGGATACTTCAGGACCATGGCGCCGGTGCACGGCGAGGACTGCGACACGGGGTCGAGAGGTGAGGGATGACCCCTGCGCGGGGTACCGGGTTAGGAGTACAGGGACCGTGGCATGATTGCGGGTGGTGAGGGCTCTGGAGAGATCCTTTTTATTTTTTCTTAGGGAGGCGCACGTCCGTGTCCCCTGACGGGTCCTTTTGGACGCGGACCTCGGTTGTCCCCGGCTGGGACCCGTTTGGTGTCGGGTGCGGCTTCCTCGAAGGGCCGTTTGTTCCTGGCAAATCAGAGCGCGTCCCTTGCAGGGCCTGTTGTCACTCCTGGTCTAAGCACTAGTCTGCATTTTCTTTTTATTTCTTTTGGTGCCTGCGTTCCACGTGCTGGGCACACCTTCATCAGAGTGGCCCCGGTGGGGCACAGTCTTGGTTCAAAGTATCTAGGAACTCTGTCCCCAAGTATCTGCTTGAGGGCTAGGACGGAACGGATGTGCGCCCTTTCTATAGAAACTCCCAGGGAAATTGTTATACATGGTAACTCAGCAGGAAAGAAAGGTCTCAGGGCTGTCACCAGAAGATACAAATGCGTTTTGTCTTTTTAAGTAATGGGTTTCTACTTCATGCATTAACAATTTTTTTCTTTCAAATTCTATGGAAAGTTCTTCAAGTGCTGCATAGAAATAGTGATCACAATCTAGTCATCCTTGGTGAAGTTAAAAAAAAAAATTGCATCAGCTCAGCAGTGTTCGGATGCCGTGTATATGAATCCGTTTTCAGTGGTAATCTTTTATTTCCAAAAATAGAATACAAAAATGTAAATGGCTTTGTCTGATTTCTGATTTTTGAACTGTGTTCAACCAAAGTATGACTTAACTTCAGTGAACTTCTGACTTAAAATCAGACGCTTCACTTTCTTAGCTCAAGCTACATCTCCTATCACTCAGATACATCTCCATTAATGAGAACTTGCTTTCTAATCAGCTTCCTTAGCATTCACCTAGTTGTGAATCACAGATATCAATTTGTTCTAGCCTTTCGTTTTTAAGACAATTTGTTTTGGAGAGTCGTCTAGCCTGGATTACAAATGAGATGTAGGATGTGAGTATGTGAACAGTCTTTGCAGCCCTCCATCAGTGATTTGCCACTAGGGTGTCTGTCTTCACCCTAAAAACTGTACGTCATCTGTGAACATCAAGAAATCACTCTTTGGAGGATACTGTGTAATCTTGAGACCCCTCTTAACGCATGGTGTTGATTAAGTAGTTGCTGGAGACTTGTGACTGGAATTTTTCCCTTGGAGCAGAAAGATTGTTACCTGAAAGACTGTTGCAGGCTAGTGTCTGTCTGCTTTTGGGGAGGTTGGGGGTACTTCAGATGGTAATTTTGAACCAAATATTTAAACTTTTGTAATGGATTTTTTCATGCTTTTTTCTTTCTTTCTTTCTTTCTTTCTTTTTTTTTTTTTTTTGGTTAATGTACCTACATGAAGCGTTGGACACATTCCAAGAAGGAAATTCTAGGCCTTTTTTCTCTTTGGTATTAGAAGGTGGGGTACCTTGACAATGAAAATGAAAAGTTGAAAGGTCTATAACTAGCTATTATTACATATGAAAAGGGATCAGGGAGAGTTTAATGATTTAAAAAAGCAGGTACAGTGGTTTATTCATTTGTTCATTCAGCAAATATTTATTATGTACCTACTAGGTATAGGCATTTTGCCAGGCTCTGGTGTTACACTGTTAAAATGGTAGGTAAGCTGGACATGGTTTCTGTCTTCCTGGAGTTGAGATGGTAAAGAACTAATTATGTGTGGTGCTATATTGAGGCTTCTCTGAGAAAAACACTTAGCTTTATTTTTGCTTTCCAGAAGCTAGACCATGGTACTGCTGGGTGTGGTGTGTGTGGGATGTGTGTGTGCGTGTGTCTGTCTCTCCTCTGCATCTGTACACACATACACATACATTAAATGGGATTCTGTATTGCTGAGTACAAAGTAAGCTTGGGATCTTCATTTAATCCTTAACAACTTTATGAAGCAGACGTGATTATCCCCATTTCACAGATGAAGACCCTGAGGGTCTGCATTAGTCAAAGTCCTTAGAGGTGAAAGCTACAGGAGACAACTCTAGCTGATATAAATAGAAAGAAGTAATTTATTTTAAGTATTAGAAGGATATTGTATTGTTCACAGAAACTCCAGGTGGACTGGAGAATCATTTGCAGGGCTGCTTCATCAGGAACGGTAGTTAAAGTTGTGCCACAAAACTGGTCTAGTGAGGAGGTCATTGCCAGCCATGGCCAAGCACTTGATGTTATAGTTTGTACCTTGGGACATTTTTGGCTCTGTGACCCCAGGTAATCATCTTGCAGCTGTTGCTACTTCTAGAATCTTCCATTAGCCCACCCACTTTCCTTCCGACACTAGCTTCTGATTTAAAGTCTGAGCAGCTGTTCCTAACTGATAGAATTATTAATAACATTTTATATGTTCATGCCCTAGCTGCAAGGGTGTGTGGGAAAGAGTGTCTGCTTTTTCAACTTGGGTAGTGGGACTTGTGCTCCGAGTCCCAACAAGGTTTATAATGAGGGGATTTCACAAACAGTTTCAGGTGCCAGGCGGCTTAGAAGCCAACAACAAGGCATCTGGTCACTGCAGCTTGGAGATGTTAAAACTGGTGGTCTCATGTCACCCAGTAAGTGGTGGAGCCGGATTGTGCTGCTCCTCCCTACTTTCCTGTTCTCCAACTCTCCACTCTCACTTAAGATTCACTTTCCATGCTGACTTTCTTTCAGTTTCTGCTGCTTTTTTTTTTTTTTAAGTACTTAAGGACCATGCCAGACAGGGGACTTGAACTCATGACCCTGAGGTTGAAAGTCACATGCTCTACTGACTGAGCCAGCAAGGCACCCCTTTCTTTCAGTTTCTGAATACACCTTGCAGTTTTATCCCTTTGTAATTTGGCTTATGATTTTTTTCCCTGTGCTTCTGCTCCCTTTCCCCCTATACTCTGATGGTGAAATTCTAATGCTCTCTCTGGGTCTGTGTTGGGTACCTCCCCTGTGAAGCCTTCCCTGATTTCTCAGACAAAATTAGCAGCATTTTCTGTGTTCCTCAGTACCTTGTCCTTACCTCTTCTGTGACACCATGTCAGTATAATGGTGGGAGTCTTAGGTCCTTTTGTTTTATTTGACTATCAGCCCCCTTGAGAATAGGCAACTCTTCCTTCCTATAATTGTACCCCAAACCCTGTAGGATGGCACATTACTGCCTGTGAAGTAAGTCCATTTGAAGAACTATACATTTTGTCAGGAGCATCTATTAAAGGGAAGGCGGCATCTTTAAGGGAATATACCAAGGCCAACTTTTCACTCTGAGTGGTCATGCCCAGTAATCTCCAGAACCTTTTCACGTAGACCTGCTCATGATTTTTTTAAATCATTTGAGCCACGCCCAAGATTTTGTGGCTGTCATCATTAAGTACCTGCATTCCTTAATTTTTACTTAATGCCTTTCTGAAAATGGATTTAAAAGTCAAATGTGAAAGTCAAACAATAGACTGAGATGTTCAACAGAGATTCCATTTCCAGAAAGCTAGGGAAAAAAAAAGATCTCTAATTGTGCTTCACCTGTAAGATTTAGTTTCCAGCAGTTTATTGTCAGCATTTGGTACATGTTCCTTAAATTGCATCTTCTTTTTCAGTCAGATGTTTTGTCCATGAGTTGAATGTTGTTATGAACGTTCCAGAGGGTTTGGAGCTTTCAGGATGCATCTTACCAATACTTTTTTTCTGTGCCTCCTTTTTATGAAATAATTAGCACCAAATACAGTAAAAAGCCGGTTTCACAGACATAGATGGCAGTCGTGTTAAGCCAAAATGCACAGCTGGCAGGCAGCACTGTCTTGCTTGACTTGGTTATTCAGCAGCTGGTAAATGAGAGATTAGTTTTGTGGATGAACACTTCAGTGGTCAGTTTGTGATGAGTAATTCAAAAGTTGAATAAGTGAACACTGAGCATGAGTAATTCACAAGTTGAATAAATGAACACTGAGGGCTTCTGGTATTCCAGTAATTTTTGACAAAATACATTTTAATCTTTGTAATTTTATACTACTATTCTGTTTCCTAACCAAGTGAATGAGTCCTGGAAATCGGTGAAGGAATCAAGAATCTCTTCAGAGCCATCTTTTTAAATTCTCCCAACCCCCCACTTTATCCCTGCTTTGAAATTTCAAATACTTTATTTGAACCTCTGTCAGGGCATGTATTCTAAAGACTGTTTTTGAGTTAGTTGCTGCTTATCTCCCTTTTTAGATAATAAGTTCTGTGAGTACAGAAACCATGTCTTGCTTATCTTTTTGTCTTTTAGAGTGCTTAGTACTTTGCAAAGAGCAGATGCTCCTTTAAAGCCTTTCAAATTTTGGTTAATAGAATACAAAATGAATTGTCCTTCTTTTATAACTCTACTTATGGCCTGTCGTTTCTAATGGAAAGGTTATGGACTAATGGCTGATCTCCTTTCTCTACTGTCTCCATAAGATATCAGTTGAATTTGGAATTTTCCTCTTTTTGGAGGGAAAAAAATAACAGTTGCTTCATTTGTTTTAACTGGGTCCTAGAGAAAATTTCTGGAGTCACAGGAGCTGTATGAACATGACCTTCAGGAACCATCTACAGTATGAAAAGTACCCATTTCTGTATTAAAATTGTGTTACTGTTGACTGGAAATATTCTTGTTACTGAGGGAAGATGGCTGAAATTTTGTAACATCTCATGTAAACTTGGCTTTTTTTCAGCTGTGTCAGATTCAGGGAGTTTTGTAGCTTCTCGATCCAGGCGAGAAAAGAAATCAAAGAGGGGGCAGCAAGAAGCTCTAGAAAGACTGAAAAGGGCTAAAGCTGGTGAGAAATATAAATATGAAGTAAGTAACGATTTTATTTGCTTTTTTTTCCTTCTGTGCTTCATCTAATTCATAGCCTATAGGTATTTTATGTCCCCTTTGTCAGGAAATACGCATATATTTTGTGCTTGTAAGAGTAATTTCTTACTATTAAACAAGCATGGGCATGAAGTAGATTTATACGTTGTTTCAACTACTTGGCTCTTTAAGTTCTTGTAAGATGCTTTACAGATGCTGTTAAATTAAGAAATGAAAGTAGCTGTACATTTTTTTCCTTATTAAGCCCACTGCATGGGGCCCCCGGGTAACTCAGTTACCTGAGCCTTTGGCTCAGGTCACGATCCTGGGGTCCTGGGATCTAGTCCTGCATTGGGCTCCCTGCTCAGCAGGGTGTCTGCCTCTTCTTCCTCCCTCTGCCTCTTCCCCTACACATGCACACGTGCGCTCTCTCTCTCCCTCTCTGTCTCACTTTCTCTCAGATAAACTCCTTTAAAAAATAGCACACTGCAGCTTTGGTAAGTTTCATAGCTTTGGTGGGGGAACTTAGAAATGCTTTTACTTTACTTTTTACTTAAGGTGTTGAGTAGTCTAGCTAAGCACTACTTCTCCTTGGAGAAAATTGTTCCTAATTTTGTCTGCATTGGGTGAGGACTTGGGGCTTCTGTGTGTAAGATTGAATGTGATGCTTTTTCCGCTGTTTTCCTCTAACCACTGTTGATGGCCTGCAGGTAAAAAGCAAAAACAAAAACAAAAAACCAGGGTGGTTACCATCTAACACAGCATTGTGTGGCTTCACCTTCAGTGCTCTCTGATTATCTCAGCTGCCTCAGGGCTTGAAAGTGATTAATTAATACGAGCAAAAAAAAAATGATAATAGCAATTGCTACTATACTTTTTTAGCGAACACTGTTCTAAGTGCTTTTTACAAATGTGTTTGTTCAATTTTTCCAATAATCATGAAAAGTTAGATACTGTGATTAATAGCATTTCATAGGTGAGAATCCTGAGGTCACAGTGGCAGAGCCCTGATTTGAGCACAGGCAGTCTGGTTTCAGTATATGCATAGTTAACCATAGCCTATACTGTGTTGTGCAATTAAGAAAGTGGAAGAGGATTTTTGTCATTTGGCATCATTCATTTAAGTGAGTCAATCAGATCACAAAGGGTTGCTAAAAGGATTACAGTAAAGCAGGAGTAAAGCATTTTTAATGTAGGTACTTCTATAAAGGAGTTGTGTGGGGGCATTTCAGATGTTGACACAATGTGACTGATTTCCCTCTAATCACTCATGTTAATTGCATGGCTCTAAGAGTTCATGCCGAGCAGTAGCATGGGTGTTTTGACATAGAAGCAAAATGACTTTACTCAAAATGTTTTTCTAAGGTAGTTCTCTGATATCTTTTTGATAGTATAGAAGTGAGTTGCTTAAATAAGACACAAAGTATGCCTAATGGACTTCAACCAACACAAATAATCCTGCCAGTTCCCTTCCCCTGCCAAAAGAAAATTGGTCAGTATAGTAATACAATCTGACTAGTTTGTGTTTGTGTTGTCAATAGCTTAATTTGGTAGGGCAGGTAGTTTCTATTATCAGATGGTAAAAGGCCACATCGACATTTGCCAGTGATCCCTATAGGACAGATTAAACAGCAGGAGAAAACTAAGCCTGATCCTGTAATTGTCTCAGAGCTGTGGCAGGAGTCCAGTCGGCTCTGCCCATTGAGCTCTCAAAGCTCTATGGCCAGCGACTTTTCTTGGAGACTTAGCTCTCCAGCAGGAGTTAGTCGTTTCCTGCACTCCCAACCACTTGAACTCTGGAGAGAAGGGGGCAATTTTTAATTGCTTTCTATGAATTCTTCTAAGTAGCCCACCCAGTTGTCATCTGGGTAAGTCGATGGCAGCTGAGATGGTGTGCCTCTGTTCTGCTTGTTGCTTAAACTGTGCTTAAGTGAGCTGCTCTGTTTGTGCCAGGAGGTACTGGCCTTCTGGCCCTCTGGCAGTTGGGCAGCTCATGTTAGTGGAGAACTTGCCCTTCACACAGCACAGCATTTCAGTGTTTCCAGTCTCAAGATCTGAGAATGGTAGGGGTTCAGTGGTAATGCAAATAGGGATCACTTAAAAATTATTTCTAGTGTACCTGTAGAATAGAGAGTAGGCTTGTTGTGCTGATTTGAGGAGGAGGGTAGCTGGGGGAAGGTTAGCTTTTGAACTACCTTTGGTTTGGTTGAATAGTTACTAAAATCGTCAGTTTGCAGGGCAACGTCAGCTAGGCAGGAGGGAGTTGGCATGCCTTATGGGTTTGCTAAGTACAGGAGAAACCAGTCTAGAAGTTACAAGTGAATAATCCCCAAAGCTGCTAACAAAGAATTGGCTATAATTTAGTTTGTTTTTTATGAAGTAGATGAGTAATTGATGGTGTGACAAGTGTATTATGCTAATGGAATCATTTAATATCTTGTGTTAACACCCACCTAAAAGGAATACTAAGTTCATTGATGTCTATTTAAGGAAAACCTGGTAGTGGTGTTGAATGTCAGAACTCATGATTTGGTTGCAGCTGCTCCTTCAGGCTGCCATTCCTGTTTCAATTTGACAATTTCTCATCAGAATTGTTTAACACTTTCACTCCATTTGAAGCTTTCTCAAACTTGTATGATGGCAGGTTGAGGACTTCACAAGTGTTTATGAAGAAGTTGATGAAGAACAGTATTCAAAGCTGGTTCAGGCCCGCCAGGATGACGACTGGATCGTGGATGATGGTATGTGGGAAGAAATTGCCTCCTAGGCATTGTTTTAGTTGCTCTTCATCGAGTCTTATGTGATAGAGTTGCTGCTTTGCATTAGCAGATGTAAAACACTGTTAAGATGTTATTGTTGGTTCGGATTTTTCTCAAATAAATTATTTGAGAGTGTGGAGGAAGTACAATAGAGAGTTTATTTAGGGGTATTTTGGAGAATCCAGGCACATACCTCAGGTAAATCCTCCAGAATATGACACTGTAGGAAATGGGCAGAACCATGTGCCCATGGTGTATCCTCAGGTGATATGGGGATAAGAAAACTGTCTATTGCACGGAATGGCTGTGAGGATTATATGAAGCTATATGTGTGAAGAGTAACTTGGACAGTCGAAAGCACCAGATAGAGGCTGTTCCTGATGTTCTTAGAACCCATGTCGAAAATTCACTGGTTCTCGCTTGTTGGGTGTGACTTGTTGGGCATGTGCCTGGTGACCACCTGACCACAGGGAGTGATGTGGACTGCACCTGTGACCATATTTATGTTTCTGTTTCTGTTGTTGGGCTTAGCCATATTGCCATTTTTGCCTCATAGACTGAGGTGATTTTCTGGGCCTCTGTGATCTTGATTCTTTTGCTTTTTATTCTTTTGGTAGAGTAAAATTACTGTTAAGCATCCTGTTGTACTAAATCATTTCCCTAGCTCACCTAGATGGGCATAGCATATATCCTTTGGTTTTGACACAATAAACCTGCTCTGTAGATAATATGTTTCATCTGATACCTGTCTAAACAGGATTCTGCTACATTTAAAAATAGCACAGAACATCTGAGTAGGTATAAAAGGTGTTTTTGGTGGTTTGCTTTTTTGTGGCTAAAATATTACTGGCCATTATTAGAAACTTGATCTCAATTTCAAATTTTGTTCCTGCAGATGGTATCGGCTATGTGGAAGATGGCCGAGAGATTTTTGATGATGACCTTGAAGACGATGCCCTTGATTTTCATGAGAAAGGTACCTATATTTTGTTTTCAAGAGAGTGCCATTTTGAGATTACAAGAAGCAAAATTTGAGATGACTTGGTCCTTTGACACAAGTATCCTTTAAAGGAGAAAAGAACCTACCACAATTGTTTTTAGGTGTAGAATATGTTGTAATATTGAGAGAAGCATAGTTATGTCAAAAATTATATGTAAAAAGCAAAAACACCACCATGAAATGAAGTTTCATGTCTCAGTCATCCAAAGAGTTTGCTCTTTTACTTATTTTCGAATTTCAGTTCTGTGGTCATTTTAGACTTGGTGATTTTGAGAGCTGCAGCAATAAGTGATGTCTTTTAATTCCTCCTGAATTGAGGTACTTAAAATTTTAGCTCTTTGATAGTAGTACAGTACAATAATAAGGTTTAGTAATCAACTGGCTTTGTCTAATCAAAATTTAAAATGATATAAATGAATGCGTCAGATTTTCTTAGCCACATAATCATTGGCAAAACATTTTTTTGAGTAAACAAGCCTGATTTAGTTTCTGTAAAATGTGAAGGGGAAATTATCTTCAGTATTTGTTGTTTTGATTTGCTTCCTTATTACCACCAAGTGTAGATTGTGGGTCAACTAAGGCCTACTCACAGCCAGTTTTTTTTAAACAGCTTTATTGAGCTGTAATTCACATCCCATATAATGCACCTATTTAAAGTGTACATTTCAGTGGTGTTTACTGTAGTCCCAGAGTTGGGCGGCCATCACCACAATCATCTCACATTTTCATTACCCCAGAAGGAAATCATGCCTGTTACTGTGTAGTTCCCCAGTTCAGAATGTTTTTTTCATTTTAAGAAAGTGTTTTAAAAAAAGAGAGAAGTGCAAAGAAGAACGCGCCATAGCAACAGATAGATGTGTGTGGCCACAAAAACCTAAAATCTGTGTTATCTTGCCCTTTTCAGAAAGTCTGGGCCCCGAATTGTGGATTTTTAACATTTTCTATGTTTGTTTACTTCCTTCCTCTTCCCCCTTCCCAACTGTGTACAAACAGACTTTATTTTGGTCAACTTTCTGAAAGTAAGTTGTAAATACCATGACACTTAACGTCTACGTGCTTCATCAGTGACCTCCTAAGAGTGGGGACGCTTGTCTACTTAGCCACAGTACCCTTCTCATAGTATCATCTAATATGTTGGATCATAATAAGATTTCTCCAGTTAGCCCGAAATGATCTCTGTTTTTTCAGATGCAGAGTCCACTTTAGTTTTTATGTCTCCCAGTGCAGAGCAGTGCCATCCCTCTCCTCCTCCCACTCTGGTTTCTTTCTTTTCTTTTCTTTTTCTTTTTTTTTGTCTTTCATGACCTTAACATCTTTGAAGGGACTAGGCTGGTTTTGTTGAATGTCCCGTGGTCTGGGATTTGCCTGATTGCTTCTTGGTGCATAGAGTCAAAAATAAAATGTAGATGAAGTTGTGTCTTTCTCACTGATCATATCGGGGGTACATAAGATCACTTTGTCCCATTCTTGGTGATACTAGGTTTGATCTCTTGATTAAAATGATGTTTGTGGGGTGCCTGGGTGGCTCAGTGGGTTAAAGCCTCTGCCTTTGGCTCAGGTCATGATCTCAGGGTCCTGGAATCGAGCCCCACATCGAGCTCTCTCCTCTGCAGGGAGCCTGCTTCCTCCCCCCTCTCTCTCTGCCTGCCTCTCTGCCTGCTTGTGATCTCTGTCTGTCAAATAAATAAATAAATAAAATCTTAAAAAAAAATAAAATAAAATGATGTTTGTGAGGTCTTTTTCTTATAAAGCTACCTTTCCACCTTTGTATTAATGTAAATATGGGGTGATAATTTGAGACCCTGTGTCTGTTTTCCCCATTAGCTCTCTCCCAGTGCTTTCAGCATCTATTGATGATTTGTTTCTGTCCTTTTTAAAGTGATCGCTTCAAACTCATGGACTGAAATTGTTGTTACAGTTCAGTATCCATTATCATTATTTTTTTTCGTGATGTTCATATTATCCCACATTTGGCACTGGGAGCCTCCTTGAGCTGCCTCCTGTGTCCTTTTTAACATGACCCCATCAGTCTTTGAGCATTTCCTTGCTTCCTGAGCCAACAAGATGTTCCAGGTTCTCCTTGTGTTTGTCTTGTCCCAGACCTGGAATCTAACCATTTCTCCCAAGAGTCATGGCTTCTTTAGTGGAGAATGGTATTCAGATCTAGGGAATGGATGGTACTCCTTGCTACTAAGGTGTAATGGTTTCTAGGCCCTTTTGGTGAACAGAATTCAGAGATTTTATATAGATGTTATGGTTTCATGCTGATATATTCAATTCAAATACAACACCACAGGGCTCTTCTTTGCCTTCACCAGTTCTATATTTGTATCTGCCTTCAACCCCAGTGAAAACCCTTGTGCTCTAAAATAGACACAAAATAATTTTAGAAATTTTAGAGCTATTAAATCAGCATGTCTACTGACGACCTTTCTAAATGAAGTTTATAATTTCTTTATGGTTTTATTTGGTTTATATCTTGGTAAAAGTGTATAGTTAAGAGAATTGTGTTTGGAAGGTGTTATGAACTTGTTTTTTTCTGTATGCTATTCTATCAGTTTACTCTAGATTCATTTGTGTTTGTATTCATATTAGGGTTTTAAAAAATCCTTCCATTTTAATTTTATTTTTTGAATATTGTAAGACATTTATATGATTTCAAAATCATAACGATATTGAGATAGACTCAGGTAAATCTTACTCTCACCCCTGTGCTTTCTACTTCTTCATTTCTACACATTTCCATAGGTAAGCATTTTTAATAGTTTCTGATTATCCTTCATGTTTCTCCTTTTCCAAAAAAGTAAGGATGTGTGTATTTTTAAAATGTGGGATGTTATTTATTCATTCATTAGTTAAGTTAGGATATGTGGACTTTCTTGTTTCTGCCAACCTTTGTAATGTAGGAACTCTACACAGTGGTACTGTTTGGTCACGGTGTGGTTAATTGTGTATTCCTAGTTTTTGTATGTCCATGAAGAAGAGAACGAAAGGAGCCTGTGTGCTCCTTCAGTGCTCAGTGCACAGCCTCAGTGCTCCTTCAGTTCAGGAGCCCTGAACCGAGGAGGACTTTGTTCAAGTTCTGGTTATGTTGTTCATTGCCTGTATCATTTTGAGTGGGTCCTATCACTTACCTGGACATGACTTTTGTTGGCTGTAAATTAGGTTGCACTGGACAGGGAAGTTCTTGAGAAAAGGACCCATGTCCTAGTCATCTCTCTGCCAATCACAGTAGCAAGTGCAGAGAAAGTATGCAGCTTTTGTTGAGTAAATGAACCATCTTTTTCATTCCGTTGTCATCTTGTTATTTCTTCACAGTAATATATCAGTGAAGAGAATGACTTGGCATTCTGGAGGAGAGCTAGTCTCGGAAGTCTTTATCCCATGCTTTGGCACCATTCATCCACAAGTCCCCACTGTTTCAGTGTCCCTTAGGAGAGCCCAATAAGGTCTCAAAATCTTAGGAAGGGAAGTGGAATTTTGCAGTCCACTTTAAGGACTTGGAAGAAATTGTAACGTTTTGCACAGATGTATAAAAGGGTAACTGTGGTGTGGATCCAATCCCTGACATGCTTCAAATAGAGACAGAAAATATTAACTAAGTCCTAATGAAAAAAATTAGTAGAAAAATGAATAAAACAAATAAACAGAAGCACTAAAATTGTGGAAGATTCTACATCAAATGTTGACTCCTATTTTTTATGTTTCTTTTTGTCCTTCTCTCTAGATACTACTAACCTACAATGGTGAAATTAAAGCCTGCTTATGAAACCTTCCTTGTTATTCAAACCTCTGTTGACCTTCTCTCTTGATACCCTGTATTAGGACCTGTATTTTGTATTCTAAACATTTTGGCCATTAATTATATTCTGTTTCCAAACTGCCAAATGATCGCAATAAAAAAATTATTTCTCTTGTCTTATATTTCTCACAAATGTCCTATAGACTTTTATATTTTTAGGCACATGAAAAAATGCCCTTTTTATTGTGGTTAAATATACATATAATTTCTCATAAGTGACGTTTAATACATTAACAGTGCTTGTAGCCATGACCATTATCTAGTTCCAGAACATTTTTAACCCTCTGAGTGGAAACCCATATCCATTTAACAGTCACTCCCCAGTCTTCCTTCCCAGATCCCCTGGCAACTACTAGTCTTTCCATCTCTATGGATTTGCCTATTTTGAATATTTCAGGTAAATGGATTGATAAACTGTGTGACCATTTGTGTGTGGCTCCTTTAGTTTAGTGTGATGTTTTCAAGTTTCCCTTATGTTGTAGCATGTGTTAGTACTTCATTCTTTCTTATGACTGAATAATATTCCATTGCATGTGGAATTTAGGATGTTTCTACTTTTTGGTTATTGCGAATAGTGCTGCTATAAACATTTGTGTGCAAGTTTTTGTTTGGACACCTGTTTTCAGTTCTTGGGAGTATCTACCCAGGAATGGATTTATGTGTATATATTTTTATTTACTTTTTTTTCCTTACATGAAAGATATTTTCCTGTAGATGCTTTTGTACTTTGTGTTTTTTCACTTAACATGCTATCGTGAAAATCATCCTATATTAGCACATAGAGA
Source organism: Lutra lutra (assembly GCF_902655055.1). Taxonomy (NCBI): domain Eukaryota; kingdom Metazoa; phylum Chordata; class Mammalia; order Carnivora; family Mustelidae; genus Lutra; species Lutra lutra. Next base: position 79,397,332 of record NC_062296.1, on the reverse strand, counting down.
TCTTTTTTTTACTTGTTTCTATATTGTTGCATAGTATTTTACTGTATAAATGTATGATGATGGTGTATTCAAATGGCTTCACTGAATTGTCAATTAGATTTTCAGTAATTTGCTTTTATTTTTATTTTTACATTTTTAAAATTTATTTATTCATGAGATGGGGGGCAGGCCCCCCCATGGAGCAGGGAACCCGATGCGGGACTCAATCCTAGGACTCTGAGATCATGACCAGAACTGAAGGCAGACGCTTAACCGACTGAGCCACCCAGGAACCCTCAGTAATTTGCCTTTACAAATAATTCTGCATTGAATAACTTGGTGCATATGATGCTTTCCTCAGAAAATTCCGATAAGGAGAATTGCTGGCTCAGAGAGGAAAATGCACATGAAGTTTTATGAACTATTGCTCTAGCAGTTGTCCCATTTTACACTCCCATTAACAATTTGAGTTCCCATCTTCCAACAATTTATACTCCTATGGCCTCACCAACAGAGTGCATTGTGAAGCTTTTGGAATTTTGCCACTCTGATACATGAGAAATAACATCTCGGTGTGGTTTTCATTTGCGTTTCTTTTACACATGAAGTTGAGCATCTTTTCATAAAATGTAATAGCTGTTTATATATTTTTTATGTGAACTATTTGTGCGTGTTTATTGTGCATATTCCTTTTGGGTTTGGGGGCTTTTTAAATCCAGGGCACTTTTTTTTTTTATCAGAGAAATTGGTCCTTTATCTGTAAAACATTATATATTATATTTTTTCATGTTTTGTCTTTAAATTTATTTCTCTTGTAATTGAATTTATCAGTTTTTTTTCCTTACAGATGGATTTTGAATCAGAAAGACTTTCCCAAAACCCAGGTTACAAAGGAACTTGCCTTTTTTTTTTTAAAGATTTTATTTATTTATTTGACAGAGATCACAAGTAGGCAGAGAAGCAGGCAGAGAGAGAGAGAGAGAGAAGCAGGCTTCCCGCTGAGCAGAGAGCCCGATGCGGGACTTGATCCCAGGACCCTGAGATCATGACCTGAGCCAAAGGCAGCGGCTTAACCCACTGAGCCACCCAGGCACCCTGCCTTTTTTTTTTTTCTTTAAGAGATGGGGGGGTAGAGAGAGAGGCAGACACAGAGAGAGAGAATCTTAAGCAGGTTCCATGCCCAGCCCAGGTTGATCTTACAACCCTGAGATCATGACCTGAGCTGAAATCAAGAGTCAGAGGCTTAACTGACTGAGCCACCCAGGTACCCTGAAACTTGCCTTTTTATTAAAGTCTAGGATATTCTCATGTTAAAAATTTTGATCTTTGATTTATTTGGTGTTTATACTGGCTTCTTTACATATGGGTAGCCAACACTACTTATTAAAAAGTCCATCTTCTCCCCAGTGATATGAGATGCCACCTTTATTATGTGCTAAATTCCATAAGTAATTTAGTTTTTTCTGGATTCGATTTTCTATTTCATCTGGTGTGAGTATTATGCTGCTACCACACTATATGATCTATTCATTCTAGGTCTTTTTGAGGAAGAGACTTCTCTGGCATGAATCTGAAAGAGAGAGTAAAACTGACAGTATTAGAAGAGTTTGTAGGTGATTTACACATGGCCATAAGAGAAAACATGTGGCACAAGTTGTTCTTTACTGAGTGGATATCTCTGTGCCATTTAGTGTTGTGACAACATATTGTGTGTGTGTAGTTGCTGTTCCTCATAAGATGGAAATTAGGATGCTATACTATCCTGACTGGTAATCCTATTTCTTCACAGTTAGTTTTCTTGTCAGATTCAGGATAGCACTAAAAAGATGATCTCATGAAGGCTGCTACACTAATCCCTTGGTTCCAGATGAGCTTGAGCATTTTATTTCTCTTGGAAAAAAAAACACGGGGCACCTGGGTGGCTCAGTGGGTTAAAGCCTCTGCCTTCGGCTCAGGTCATGGTCCCAGGGTCCTGAGATCAAGCCCCATGTCGGGCTCTCTGCTCAGCAGGGAGCCTGCTTCCCCCTCTCTCTCTGCCTGCCTCTCTGCCTACTTGTGATCTCTCTGTCAAATAAATAAATAAAATCTTTAAAAAAAAACCACACAACACCCCCCCCCGACCTTTTAACAGGATTTTTATTCACACTAATGATAGCCATTAAACAATCCCACTTAATAACTTATTCTGGTATTTAACTAGTATTTCATCAGTTTTTAAAAGATTTTTAATATCTTTACACCCAACGTGGGCCTCAAACTTACAACCCCAAGATTAAGAGTTTTTGCACTCTCCACTGACTGGGCCAGCCAGGAGCCCTGTCATCAGTTTTTATAATAGCATTTAGCCTAAGTTTTCTGGAATTAAGCTGTTTTTAACAATTCTTTCCTGTGTACCATGTATAAAATCTCATATTTTGTATTTTGAATTCTTTATGTTTTTCTTCTCATTCTCCTGTACACAGGGCAGGTGACTTGGCTTTTAGTTTCCCATATTGATTTTTGCTGGTGCATGCTTATAAATCAGTTATATTCCAACAGGAAAAGATGGTAAAGCACGTACCAAAGACAGGAGGAATGTAAAGAAGGCTGCGGTGACAAAACCAAACAATATCAAGTCAATGTTCATTGCTAGTGCTGGGAAGAAGACTGCAGATGTGAGTTTTGTAATTTTCTGATATTTTGTCTTTTCTTTTGAGAAGTAAATTTAGTATTTGATTGTATAGACAATAGGTGCTCAATGTATTTGAGCTTAGCTATTTCAGTTGTATTTTCCTGATTTCAGTCACAAAAGTAGATGTAGATTTCCGGGTGATTTTAGGAACCTCATTGTTTGGAACTTGGAGATAGAAAAGTGAATGAAAAGCTGCATGGACAGTGTGTTTGTTTCATTGATTTGCTAGCAGGAGGATCATGAAATGAGGGTAAAAACAGGATGCGAGCTCTAGGTTTAGGCATTAAATGTACACAGGTGATTGTTAAGATCTGTGAACAGTAGATGAGCACTCAAGACTGAAGAGGCAAGGACTAACTGGTTGGGTTCTTCGTTTCACAGACACATGGTCTGGGTGAAAACATGAAATGCAGGGCTTTCTCATTCTACTTGTCTTTATAATTTCCAGAAAGTGGTAGATTTGTCCAAGGATGATCTGCTAGGTGACATTCTACAAGATCTGAACACTGAGGTAAGTCATTCTCTGGGAGTTGTCAAATATGCAGGGGTCATAGGCTGAAGAAATAATTCAATAATTTTATAGAACAGACTGTTGCTAGAATTTAAAACAAAAAAAATTCAATGATGATACCACTGTATACACCCAAAATAAAACCCCACAAAGAAAAATAACCCCTTTCCCAAACAACTCTCCAAACTGGCTTTCTTACCACTTTAGGTGAGTAGTTTCCAGCTGTTACAAGTTCTGCAATTATGTCGATGGGGCTACGTGGGGATGTGTTTGAGATAGTATGAATACATAACACGAGTCAGTCTTGGGAATGCCCACTGCTTGTGTTCAGTTGCTGCAGTGTATGGTCCCGAAATAGATTGATACCTGTCAGTCTGCACATTCGGCTGTGAGATCCTCATCTTGAATTCAGAGAGGGAGTAAAGGACAAGAGTCAGTGAGCTGTCCCTGAGAGAACTCAGACAGGCTCAGCTGCTCTGGGAATTTGCATTTGGGCTATTTCACGAGGACTAAACAGATTTGGGGGGGGTGTTTCTTTCCAAGTAACCCTTGATTAAACCAACTAACATCAATACGTGTGGCTCTAGCTTGACAGTTTTTATTTTATTTATTTATTTTTTTTTAAAGATTTTTATTTATTTATTTGACAGACAGAGATCACAAGTAGGCAGAGAGGCAGGCAGAGAGAGAGGAAGGGAAGCAGGCTCCCCGCTGAGCAGAGAGCCTGATGCGGGGCTTGATCCCAGGACCCTGGGATCATGACCTGAGCTGAAGGCAGAGGCTTTAACCCACTGAGCCACCCAGGTGCCCCTCTAGCTTGACAGTTTTTAAATGCAATATCCTGGAAGGGTAGGGGGAAAGTACGTTAAGTTGTAAAAAGAAAAAATTGGTGAGAGGTGGACTTAATATCTATTCTGGTTTTCTCGTGAGTCTGTGGTATTGTTGCTATAGTAACTACAGTACATGAACATAGATCTGTGGGGGGAGCAGGGAAGGAAAAAAAATGCTTTGCTTATTGGGCCTTAATGGGGGAGGAAATGCACTTTTTCTGTCTGTGGAAAGCCAAGCATGGCAGGGAATGTCTTATTCTTCCCTTTAGAAACCTCAGATAACTCCACCACCTGTAATGATACCAAAGAAAAAAAGATCCATTGGAGCTTCACTGAATCCTTTCTCTGTGCACACCCCCAAGGTAAAGTGCGTGGAAATACCTTCAATCTTGATTTATATTATTGCTTAAAACTTAGTTAGTTGATTTTCTATTTGAGGGAAATGCTTTTGAATTTGTTCTTGATTTTTGTTTTAAATTAGGCCTCCTGTTTCATTATATAGTTTCATGTATTTCAAGAATAGCATGTGCCTGGTTTTTTCATAGTAAATTTTTAGTAACTAGTATGTGTTTATTATAGGTATTACAGCAGTGCTAAATGTAATAATTTTCTTCCTGGAAACAAGTATTTTTTTGTAAACGTAGGTAACAGTAAAATAATGGAAGCTGTTACGTTAATAATACATAAAATTGTTGTATAAGTGGGAACTGTCATTTTCTCTGGTCAGGGTAGGATGGTTGCATATTTTTTTGGTATGCTGGTCTAACTGACTGAACATTTAAAAATATTTACAGGTAGTTCCTTCAGGAAAAACGGCTTCCCCTGTCTTAAGGAAGGAGCCTCCATTAACTTCAGTTCCCCTTAAATGTGCTGAATTTGCTGGTAAGTCTGACGTCAGGCAGACCTACAAGGGTAGTTGCAAACTGCCGTCAGAAATGGAGGTGCCGTGAAGGAGGAAGTGGAGATGATTTTGAAGCTATTATGATAGCAGGTTCAGTTGTGACAGATTTGAATCCACAGCAGTAAAAGTTAAAAAACATCCAGTTTGGAGATGGAAGAGAAATGCAAATGCAGTGTGGGAGAAAGGGTAGGCTCCTATCGCCGTGCTGGGGAGGCCTTTGTGTTCCATGGCAGCAGTACATGATGGGAATGTGTGATGACGCCTACAGGAGAGCCAGTGCCAGCGTTGTGTGTAGATGACAAGGAGGACTCAGGAGCAATGGATTTTGAAGACGGTGACTTTGACGAGCCCATGGAGGCTGAGGAAGTGGATGTGGAGCCTGTGGCTGTCAAAACTTGGCACCAAGAGAGTGAGCCAGCAGAGGGGGTGAAGCATGAGGCGGATCCTGGGAAAGGGACCACGTCCTACTTGTAAGAGCATTTTATGACGTTTCTGGCAAGTAGCACTATAAATTATTCTGTTGGATTTTGAAAGGTTCTCAAAATGTAATTTCTGCAGGGGAAGTTTTCTCCCAGATGTTTCTTGTTGGGACATTGATCAGGAAGATGACAGCAGTTTCTCAGCCCAGGAAGTCCAAGTGGATTCCAGTCACCTCCCACTGGTAAAAGGGACAGACGAGGAGCAAGTGTTTCAGTTTTATTGGCTGGATGCTTATGAAGATCAGTACAATCAACCAGGTAATCATATGTACCTCTTTAATACAGAATAGTGCCTTTTTCTTAAGTGGTTTAGTTATTATAGTTGACAAAGACTCTGTCCTCATGTACGTGTGTTGTAAGAAAGCACCACTCGTTCATTGTAAAGGATGCGAGCAGCCCAGGTGGAGAGGAGTTGTGGTATGAACAATCCTTAAACATTTTTTTTTCTATAAACCAGTTATATGTGATTTTGGAATGTGTACTTATAGTTAACCTTTGATGTATCTAAAGTTGTAGTTACACATTTTTTTTTAAAGATTTTATTTATTTATTTGACAGAGAGAGAGATCACAAGCAGGCAGAGAGGCAGGTAGAGAGAGAGGAGGAAGCAGGCTCCCTGCTGAGCAGAGAGCCCGATGCGGGGCTCGATCCCAGGACCCTGAGATCATGACCTGAGCCGAAGGCAGCGGCTTAACCCACTGAGCCACCCAGGTGCCCCGTAGTTACACATTTTATTTTAAATGGAATCAGTCAGTAATTTGCTTCTTCATTCAGCACATTGGACACCTGTTGTGTGCCAGGCACTGAGATGGCATGAACAAACTGGACAAGTTCCCAGTCCTAATGGAGCTTATATTCTAGTGGGGTGGGAGCTGTGGGGGGAATGGGCAGTAATTAAGGTAAGTTGATAAATGGTGTGAAGGCATTTAGTAGGGGGATGGCTGAGGAAGGCCTGTCTGAGGAGACCACCATTGGGCTGAGATTGGAAGCCCATGCTGAGCTGAGGAAAGAGTGTATCAGCCTGAGGAAACAGTGAGCACAGAGGCCTGGAGAGAGAAAGGAGGCCTCTGTGGTTGTAGCACAGTCAGTCAAGGGCCAAGATTGGTAGAAAATGAAGCTGGAGACAAAGGCAAAGGGCAGGTAATGAAGGACCTTGAAAGCCATAATGAGGAATTTAGATCTTTAAGAGCAGAGGGGGATGTGGTGGAGGATTTTAAGTGCTGGTGGAGGGGATGGTGGTCATATGGTTGGGTTTACAGTTTAACAAGAGCCTTCCAGTTTGTGTGGAGAATGGCGTGTTTGGGGTTGGGTGGGGGTGGAGAAGCCCTGGAGATCAGTCAGTCCAGGGCAGGCATGCTAGTTACTTGGCCTAGTGGTGGCTGTGGAGAAGGAGAAGAGTGAATGCATCTCACGTGGATTTTGATGTGAACCTGTTGATGGCTTGATGTGGGAGCTGACAGGAAGGAGGAATCACAGATGATTCCCAGATCCTCCTCCAAATGAACTGAAAATGTGAATTCTGACTCAAGGCCAGGAGGCACTCTGGTTTCTTTTTGTAGTCCTTGAGCCGTTCACCGCAGGGCTGGGCATGCCAAGGTATGTTGGATTAATATACCATACATATCCTGAAATAGAGTTGCCTTTATTCAGATCCATGTCTGGGTATGAGGGTAGATGCAACTGTACTTTTCAAAGTGGTTTCCTAGAGGCTGCATCTGGTGAAAATAGAGTATCAGTATAGCAAGTGAATGAGTAAGAAGAGTTAAGTATTAACCATCAGACTTGAAGACCAGATTTACCTTAAAGATAATCAGGCATTGACTAACTGGAAAGTTGTTACTGTCTCTGTGAAGGGAGGGGGCAGAAGCATTAATAGGCTTCAGCATATCAAATGCACAGGCATTTGAGTAGCAAACTGCCACGTCTTAGTTTCATAGGTAAAGAAAGAGCCATCTTAGAAATGGTATCTACTTTAGCTGTGACAAGATAATTTGGTTAGATCCTCTCACCTCCTTGTTTACCTCTTTGCTACTCACCAGTGGAAGGTAGACTGGTAAGTGGGATTGCATGAGGCTGAGCAAGGATTTCCCATCAATTGCTGAAATCCTGGCCTGCCCTGTTGTATGGCTTCAAGGGGACACCATTTTCACATGTGTTTTCATGTGTTTTAGGCTTCCTGGAGCACAATGACACTGTGGGGCTTGCCAGAGTTGTGTGATGTGGTGGGCCTGTCCTTCCCAATGCTAATCCCTTTGCTGGATTTGCTCCGTGCTGGATTTGATTCCCTGTCCTGGCTAATAGTTCCCTCAAAACTGAAAATTGGGAGTAAGCCTTGACTGCCCCTTTCCTTCATTCTCCTCACCAAGTCTTGTTAGTCTTCCCCTCCGAAAGTAGACAAGCTGTCTTCTCTCTGTAGTTGCCTCTGATTCCTTCTTGCCTACTGAAACCATTGCACCAGCTTCCTAAAGGATCTTTTAGCTGTCATCCCCTCCATTGCAGCCAGAGTGATTGTTCAGATGGGTAGCACTGATCACATCATTTCCTTGTTTAAAAAAAAAAGAAAAAAAGAAAACTCCTGTGTAGCTGGAGTTTTTTACTGCCTACAACGTACAGTCCAAGTTCCTTAGCAAGGCTTCTGATACCTGCTGTGTATGACTTTTGTGTTCTAGAGATAGTTCTCTGTACCTGTTGTTTTTGATACTGTGTTCCTTTACTCCTTGTGTTTGGCTCAGCCCAGGTGTGTCATGTCTGGGAAGTTTTCCTAATCCTCCAGACTGGCCTAAGGGCCCTTTCCCTGGTACCCCATCATACCCTTTCCCATCATAGTGTTTGTTATATTATTTTATAAAGATCTGATTCTGAATTTTTCTTGTCCCAAATGCTTTTATTTAACTCCTGGATGGCTGGGACCTTTTCTTTTCAGCTTTTAGTACAGTGCCACGTACATAGTAGGGATTTAATAAATGTTCATTGAAATAAACCACACAGTGATTGACAGTCCTGTGCATGATGCCCATGAAAGGTTTCAGAGAGCTAGAGGTGCATTCACTGCTCTTATTGAAATTACCTCGTAAAGCCTTATTACAAGGGTGTGGGGGAAGAATAGGTAACAGAGATGAGTGTTGCACCCCCGCTCCACGTTAATCCACGTACAAAACATCAGAATGCACAGTGTCAATTGCCAAGGATTAGAACCTTAAGAAACAACAATCTTCTTTCTGTCCTGTGTAAAAATGAGTTTATTTTTTTCTACCTTTTGTTTACTGGTTGATACTCTTATTTTAAAAAAAAACAAAACATTGTTTTGCAGGACAGGGTCTAGAGCTGCACTGTCCACTGTGGTACCATATATGTCTACATGTAGCTCTTTAAATTTAGATTTAAATTAAAGTGAAATAAAATTTGGGGTGCCTGGGTGGCTCAGTGGGTTAGGCCTCTGCCTTCGGCTTAGATCATGATCTCAGGGTCCTGGGATGGAGCCCTGCATCGGGGTCTCCACTCAGCAGGGAGCCTGCTTCCCCTCCTCTCTCTGCCTGCCTCTCTGCCTACTTGTGATCTCTGTCTGTCAAATAAGTAAATAAAATCTTTAAGAAAATAAAATGAAATAAAATTTCAAATTCAGTTTCTCAGCCAGTAGCCCCATTCTGAATGCTTTAATAGCCACATGTGGCTAGTAGCTGCCATATCTGTGGATGGCACAGATAACAGAACAATTCTGGCATCACAGAAATTTCTAAAGGCTAGTGCTTGGCTGTAGTAATCGGTGTTGGAGGTTTAGATTGAGGCATTGAAGCCCAGCTGTATTAGGAAAAGCAACCAGTTTATGGTATGTATCCTTACCGAATTCCTATTGCTACCATAGTCGAGGATAGGCCTTTCCAACCACTATTGGGATATATTTTGCATTTGAAAGAGGTAGTAGTCTGTTATTGGCCCGTCTTCCAAATGCATTGGTAAAAGGAAATTTCTTGTGCTGGAATAATCCTCAGACAATCTGGTCTAGTTACAGAGGAGGAAGCTAAGGCTCCAAAAGATAAAGTGGGCAGCTTTTAGTGGCAGAGCTCTGGGCTTCTCACCCTCAGTCCACTGTGCCATTCCGCGGTGCTTCTTAAGCTATGTCCTCTGTGATTGATGCCAACGGGTTAAAAAGGATGGCTTGTAAAAAAAAAAAAGTCTTTTAATCTCAGGGGGTTGAACAGTTTCATCATGATAGCAGGTAATGATCACTGAGCCTTGGTGAAATCAATGCTGCTAATAAAAACGAAGTACTCCCAAAGACCCTGTTATTGTGTCTCACTTTCTTACAGATTCTAAGTAAGTCAGTTGTTGCTGAATGCTCCATAATTATGAAAAGAATCTTACTCTTTGCATATGGGAAGATATCCTGTCTTCATTATGACTTTTTCAAGGTTGAATAATCCTGACTGCACCTGGTTTCAGCTAGTAACTTTGGGGGAAATGTAATCTTTGTTTACCATGATCTTTTTGTGGCAAATGAGGCATAAACAGTGTCAAATGTGTGCATGAAGTGTGATATTAGTTTGACTGTAAAATGAGCTATTTGAATCTGTGAATCCAATATTAGGGTCTTTATTTTTCTTTGCATGGAATTTTGTTTTTTCGTCTCTAACTGTTGTGAGGATGACTTTTAATTTTCTGAGCTCCTGTGATTTTTTTTTCTTTTTTAATCATTCCCCACAGTCCTCCCTTCCCTCTCCCCTTCTTTCCCCCACCCCAGCTGATAATCACACAACTCTTTTAAGAATTTTAATCATCTGCAGAAATGAAAATTTTTAGGTGGTCTTATTTCTACTAGAACGAGTGACAAAAGGAAGCACTGATGAGCTATCTTGTGAAACTGGAGTAATTGGCCTTGTGAACAGTAGCCTTTGCATGTGCCAGAATTTTCTTAGTGTCTCAGACAAGTGGCTGTGTTGAGTGGCTATGTTGATTACTGCTGTCTAATTATGCTCAGAGCTCGGGATTTTGCACAGTGGCCATCTCTTAGGTTGACTATCAGATCTCTGGAGTCCTTTCTTGATGTCCAGTTTTCAGGAACAGTGATTTGATATCTATCTAGAAAGGCTTGTTTTTACTTTGTGGTATATATTACATAGGAATCTCAAAAGGGACATGTTTGCTGGTTTGGTTACTAGAACATTTGTTACACAGAAATTGAAGAGCAAGGAATGAGACGAGCACTACCTATCCAGATTTTTTAGTTGTCTATGAGGTAGAAAGGGTAAAATAGGAGATAATAGTTGAACTGTATTACGAGATATTTATCATTATAATGGAATAAGGTATATGAGATCTCTTATCTTTTTCCCCAAATGCAGTTTTACATGTAGAAAAATATTGATGTACCATACAGAGTTATTGTTATACATGAATGTTAATTTTTATTGGTGAGTACAAGTGCTAAAAAGCGATTTAGTATTCTCACACTTTATAAGAGGTTTAAATAGGAGATTTGTTGGCAAATAGTTTGCTTTTTTTGTTTCTCTTAATCTGGGTAGTCCCAGTTCTGGGGAAGTTTTTTCCCCATACTGACCTCGGGTAGCTCTGTAATTTCTGAGTTATGTTTACACTGACCTGGGATGTCTTTGCAATTCCCCCAGGAGTTTCTGCACTAACCTGGGGTATCTTAGCAGTTCCCCAAGTGTGTCTACTCGGACTTGGGATGTCTTCTTAGTAAGTGAGGTTAGTCTGTATTTACCTACGATGTCTCTAGCAAAATGTTCACACCAAGTTAGAGAATCATTCTATCCCCTGTTTTCTCAGTGGTTAACAGGTTTTACTAGTGTGGTGTTGTCACATGGCTTAAGTACTGAGTAAGCGAACTATGCTTGTGGAGTGGGGAGCAGATACAAATTTACTGTAAAAAAATGTGTCATAAAGGCAAGATACTAGATTCAGGGACATGTGCATGTAATGCTTGTCATTTTAATTTACAAAAAGTTTTTGTTTTAATGATTTCTAAATGTGTGGACACATTCAGTGAGCCTTTATATTGCCCCTTTAATATGATATAATTGAAATGTTTCTTTTCTCATGGTTTTCCCTTACTCTTTTAGGTGTGGTTTTCCTATTTGGCAAAGTTTGGATTGAATCCGCCAAAACCCATGTGAGCTGTTGTGTCATGGTGAAAAACATCGAGCGAACACTTTACTTCCTTCCCCGAGAAATGGTGATTATTAGTGATTAGCCTCTAATTCCCAGTACCTTGTATGTTCTGCCACTAGCCCTCTTCAGTGGGGCTGTGACTTCTCCACAGCCTTGGTGCTGCTTTCTTGCTGGCTGTCTAGTAACCACTGGTTGTCAGCAGCTCCTTTAGAGGTTGGAAAAATAGAGAATGGGGTAAAACCATGGGTTTTTTGACTCGTTAGAGTGTCAAAGTGTGAGTTTCAGTATATAATAGTATCTTTTCCCCCACCCTTCATTTTCCTAGTAATCATGGTTGGGAGTGTATGGCTCAGAAACGTGACGGCATTTGGGCGCGTTGTCCTGCTTCTGCTCTGCAGGCAGCAGTACCGGTCCCTCCACGGCCGTTGAACCGGCTCAGGCCCATTTGCTCCTCCTTTTTAAATTGGGACTTCCCATCCACACTCCCCTCCCAAACCCAGCCTCTCCCCTGAGCTCTCAGCTGAACTGTGAATCTGAAGCTTCTTGGTCAAGATTTACAACTCTCCTGTCCCATTTTGTAGAGTCTGTCCTTATCTGATGTGCTTTTATGATGCCACTGGGAAGATTTGGGCATTGGTTTTAGTCCATTTTTGGGGTTTGCTGCTATCTTTGAACTCCTATATCTATAAGACTGTTCTTTAAATGTTTTAAATGGCTGAAGGTGAAAATTGAATTGGACTTGGGTTTCTTGTTGTTAAAAAGATCTCATGTACAGATATTTTTTCTCCCTCCCCTCTCCTCTCTGTGGGAGAGCAGAAAATTGATCTAAGTAGAGGAAAAGAGACAGAAATTCCAGTCACAATGAAGGATGTTTATGATGAATTTGATGAGAAAATAGCAGCAAAATACAAAATCATGAAGTTCAAGTCCAAGGTTTGTATTTGGTGATAATTTTTTCCCGCTGTTTATTAGTTGTTTGTTCATTTCCTGACTTATAAAATAGTTCTTGTATATCTTCTTTGTGCAAAATGTCTTTTTGTGACTATAATCCATTGTATGGAAATTTCATAGATAGCCATATAAAATTAGTGTGTAAGATTTGTAAAAAATACTTTCTTTCTCTTTAAACTACTTAGACAGTAATTTTCTTGAGTTTGAATAGAAAGGTAACACATAGCAAAGTAATTGTTTCCAATCCTTGTAGCATATCTTGTGTTCTTTCTGAAATGGAGAAGAAACTCTTCTGATTTTGTTTTTATTAGTTATTGGCAGGTTGTTTTGGTCAGAGGGTTAAGGTTTTATATTAAAAAATTGGGGACTATGATGCTATTTCTGGTAGGATAAAAATCTTTTATTTGTGTGTTACACAAATACATAAATATTGATCGGTCTTGATTTTAGTGTGATAAATGACACCTTTGGCCATCATCATAGGGGCTTGTAACTCATCATACTTTTAACAGTGATTGCAGCAAAGGGAGAATTGAGTTGCTGAAGATAAGGTTAATCATCTTAACTATTTGAGCTTAGAATTATGGCTGATGGATCAGTTCTGTCAAATTCTAGAAGTAGTGTGGTATAATGGTGAAGAGCATAGGTCCTGGGACCACACTGCTTGTGCTTTAAGTCCTAGCCATATGACTTTGTAGTATGTGACTTTGGGTAAGAGATGAGTGAGTTCTCTGGGCCTGTTTGTTCACTTAGAAATGGGACCCTATTTCAAGAGTTGTTGGAAGAGTAAGCCTCCAAATTTTTACTAGGTGATTAGAACAGTCCTTGGCACTTAGTAAGCACTCATTAAATAGGAGCCATAATTTTAATGCTAATATTAATTCTTCTAGCAAGTTGGTGTTGGTTAATATCAAAGAGTAGCAAGTGATTGAATACATTAACATTATAAAAATCTTTAATCTTTTATTGCCCTGCTTGAATGCAAATATTCCTAAGTTCTGTAGTGTCCAGGAGAAGTCTTTTTAGCATCTTGTCATTGGGTGTTTTAGTCCCAGTGGAAAAGGGGAAAGAGTGCCCATTTGGCTTTCTTTACCTTTGTGTTCCATAAAGATACTAGATTCAAGGACATGTGCATGTAATGCTTGTCATTTTAATTTGCAAAAAAGTTTTTGTCTTAATGATTTCTAAATATCTACTTACCCAGCCAGTGGAAAAGAACTATGCTTTTGAGATACCTGATGTTCCAGAAAAATCTGAGTACTTGGAAGTTAGATACTCGGTAAGTCAAAGAAGATTACTGGGTTTTGGTTGAGCATGACATTTCTCTATTTTTGAAATTTCAGCTGGCTTTCAATTAGGAGTATCAGCAGGGATCCTCAAGCCCACGGTTCATTGAGGTGGACTTACAGTAATGAACAATTAAACTGGGTAAAAATAATTTGAATATATAGAATACTGGTTGTACTGCCTTTCTTGGCTTTCAAGTGTGCATCTTTAAATAAATAAGTTGAAACTGCTCAACTGCTTGCTTGTCAAGTGGAATGAATGCCACATGATGGAGTTGAATATCATTAGTCTGTTGAAGGGTCCCTTCTGAGCAGCAGAAAGGTGAGAGAGGAACATCAGTAGCATCGCTGTAGTGCTGCTCTTGCTCTCCTGATAGGCAAGGTCATTGCTGTGGGATGTTAATTAACTGGGCCTTAACCTCTTTTTACCTTTGTTACAGAGTTCTGATCTCACAGTGTTGGAAAAGGGAAACTTTTAAGAAATGTTTCTGACAGTGGTGATGAAAAGTACCATAGAAGCATTTTAAATGAGTTCCACTCTTGCTTTTATTCTTCTAATGGAGTGGGTACTTATTTGGCTATTCTTTATCTGTAAGGCATGTACAGCTCTGGACAGAAATCCTCTTTTGGGGGAGCTTCTTGGCCTATTTTTCTTCTAATGGATGCCATCAAGATGCATTATTTTGTCATTGTGAATTGTTTTTGTGTCCTGTGAATTGTTTTGGATTTCATTTGTTGCAAATTACATTTCATATATATCAAAGGGGTTTCTTCTGGTGGTTCGTAAAGAGGCTTTTGTTTATTTCAAATATAGACTTTGGAAGATGTGAAGTAATAGTTTTAAACAAAAGGGCTTTTTTTTTTCTTCTTTGCCTTTTTCAGGCTGAAATGCCACAGCTTCCTCAGGATTTGAAAGGAGAAACTTTTTCTCATGTATTTGGGACCAACACATCCAGCCTGGAATTGTTCTTGATGAGCAGAAAGATCAGAGGACCTTGTTGGCTCGAAGTGAAAAATCCACGTAAGGGAATATTTACGTTCAGAAGGCCAGATTGCTGATAGAGGCGATTTTTAGTAGTGAAGGAATTGGTCTCTGTATTTCAGTGCATCTACTTCCTTTTTTATGTTGTTTTCCTCAAGGTATTCTTTGAGTGACTATAGGGAATATGTTTGGAGGCATTTGATCGCTGTGGTGCCTGGCATTTCAGTGGGAGGGAGGCCTTTGTGAGCCCAGGTGGTTGTTGGCATGCATCCCTCTTTGTGCTGCTGTTGGCCTGTACTTCTGGCTGGTGATGCCCACCTCCTGTACGTAGTGGACTGCTGGCCTCGGAAGGAGGGGAGGCATCACTGCTGGAGGCAGCTAGTGCTCTTTGGTTATTTACCTCCTGTTTTCAGTATTTACATCTGTGATACCCTGTTTTGGCTTCTTGAATCTCTTAAAAATGTTTTATGGTTCCTCCAGGGTATTTTTGTTTTTTGAACCTATTTGGGGTCCTGGATTCTTCAGAAAATCAGAGGAAAGCTGTGGACCTTTTTTCCCAGGAAGTTGAATATATGTGTATACGCGCACATCTATGCACACACACACGGCTTTGCATACAACCCAGTAACTGGATTTATTTTTAGTTAGATGTTGTAATAAGACATTCTTTTTTTTTTTTAAAGATTTTATTTATTTATTTGACAGAGATCACAAGTAGGCAGAGAGGCAGGCAGAGAGGGGGCGGGGAAGCAGGCTCCCTGCAGAGCAGAGAGCCCGATGTGGGGCTCGATCCCAGGACCCTGGGATCATGACCTGAGCCAAGGGCAGAGGCTTTAACCCACTGAGCCACCCAGGCGCCCTGTAATAAGACATTCGTATTAGAATATGGGGGTCATGTCTTAATTATAGTAGTTGTTCTTTTTCAGCAAATGGCTATTGATCTATTGTATCTATTCTCAGAGCTCTTGAATCAGCCAGTCAGTTGGTGTAAAGTTGAGGCAATGGCTCTGAAACCAGACCTGGTTAATGTGATTAAAGATGTTGGTCCTCCTCCACTCGTGGTCATGTCTTTCAGCATGAAGACGATGCAGAATGCAAAGACACATCAAAATGAGGTAAAGAAATACGGCAGATGTGTGTACCTGTGCTTTAGATTCGGTGCTAGCTTGGACTTGTGCAACTATTCTACAAGGGGTAATTGTTCTTTCTGGAGGAGAAAGAATACTAATGCACTACCAAACTCCATTATGGAGAATGAATTAAATTTGTTGGATGTTGGAGTTTTTCTTTAAAGACTTAAATTGCTGCACTTATTTTTATTTTTTGTTTTTTGAATTTTTTATTTTGGTGAACTTTAAATTGACTTGGAATAATATAATGAAGTCCCATATCCTTTTACTCATACTTAGCAGTTAGGAAGATTTTGTCACACTTGTTTCCCCCGCTCTTGCTTTTCCTGTTGAAGTATTTTAAAAGCTAAGGTCAGATGTGTAATTTACCATTGTATTCTTTGGTTTGCATCTCTCAAACCATGCACTCTTTCTTATAGATACAATTATTGCATTTACTAACTATACCAGTGATACCTTGATACCATCTAAAATACTCAGTCCATATTCACATGATTCTGTTTATCAAAAATGTCTTTCTTTATTGAATTATATTTGACATCTCTTAGTTTCAGGTGTACCACATAGTGATTTTATGTTCTTATGCATTACAAAATGATCACACGATAGGTCTAGTAACCATCTGTCACCATATGAATTATTACAATATTACTGGCTCAGAAATGTTTTCTACCAGTTGGTTTACTTGAATCAGGATTCATATAAGATTCACAGATGGTGTTGCATTTTTATGTCTCTTGAATCTCTTTTAAATGGGAGCAGCTCCCTCGAACCCTTTTTCCATTGACATTGACTTACTTAAGAATCATTGTTCGTTGTCTCATAGAATGTCCCATTTTCTGTGTTTGCTTCCTTATGTCATTGGACTTCTTCCTCTATACCAGGTGTTGGCACAGTATGGCCTGTGGGCAAATCCAGCCTTTCCATCTGTTTTTGTAAATACAGTTTAATTGAAAGACATTGTGTCTATTTGTTTACATATTATCTGCAGTTGCTGTCGAGTTAATAGTCATGACTTAGGCCATGTGACCTGAGAGCCTAAAATACTTAGTATCTGGCTCTTTACGTGACAAATGTTCTGGCCCCTGCTAGTTGACACTAAACAATTGATTAGATTCAGTTTTGACTTTTTGCGTCAGTATACTCTTTAGGTGGTATGATGTATTTCATACTGCCTTATATATCAGCAGGTATATAATGTCTGGTTAAACCACTGTTAATGGGGCTATGATTGATTAGTGGGTTCAAGTTTTCATCTATAGGAGGGTTTTTTAACCTTTGCACTACTAATGCTTTGGGCTGAATTATTCATTGTTGTGAGGGCTGTCCTGGGCATTGTGGGATGTTTAGCAGTGATGCTGGCCTCTGCCCAATGCCAGGTGGCACCCCTCTCCCCTACTTGTGACAACCAAAAAGCCTCCACACATTTCCAAGTGTCCTCTTGGGGTAGAGACCAAAATTGTTCACATTTGAGAGCTACTGGTCTAATAACCACCCCCCCTTTATTTTTTACCTGAATTAGTTATTTCATTAGGACTTGTAAAACAGATTTTTAATTCTGTCATCCTTTCCATGTTTATTAAACATGTTAAATATTAGAGCATTTGTTAGTCAAATTTTTCTATAAAATTAACTTTTCTTCATTAACCAGCACTATTTGGTTATGCTGCAGTAGTTCATAGAGATGAGGAAAGATGAGGCCATTGTGTACTTTTTTGTCTTCCATTGCCAATTTTCTGAGTAGGAAGTTGGGGGCCTGCATTACATGCAGTGTTGACCAGTAATTTTTTTGTTTATTTTTGTTGTTACTTATATTTTGTTTCCTTTTTTATGGAATTTTATGAACTCAGAGGTTTTATATTTACTCATCATGTTTCAGTTCATTGCCATCATTATTACTGTAACTTTTGATGCTTAAATTTGTCTTTGGTCAGTGGGGACGTCTTATTGTTCACTTCTAAATCCTTTTGATATTCAAGGGGATTTTTTTTAAATTTATTTGGCAGAGAAAGATCACAAGTAGGCAGAGTCAGGCAGAGAGAGAGTGAGGAGGAAGCAGGCTCCCTGCCGACCAGAGAGCCCAATGCGGGACTCGATCCCAGGACCCTGAGATCACGACCTGAGCCAAAGGCAGAGGCCCAACCCACTGAGCCACCCAGGTGCCCCGAAGGGGATGTTTTTTAACAGCAGCCTTTTTGGCATTGTTTTTACTCTAAATTTTTTTACTATGTGATTGGATCTTTTAGTAATAGTTAATATGGTAGATGGCCATAGTTAACAGTTAAGTGTTTGGAAAAGGTTTAATTAGTTAAAAAAAAAAGTACCCCCTTCAAGCCCCCTAGAACCACTGGATCAAGCAACCAGTGGTTGCTAATAGAACTGAAAGAGAGCTAACCAGACATGATGTGCCTGTGCTGATAGAAGTAATCAGTAAGTAGCACCCGTAACGTATTCATGCCAAAAACCTGAATGTGATTTTGATCAGGCCTTTAGATCAAAATGTGAATTCACTGGCAGTACAGAAACAGGAAAGTGTTAAATGTATTATTGGAATACAAGCAGCAAAATCAATACTGTGGGGCACTCTATAGGATGAATGACCCAGTTTCTTCAACAAACGAGTTGCAGGGAAATATGTTGAGAGGGGTTGTGCCTATAGTTCTACATATCAACCAATTGCAGAGTCTGGGCTTACTTGATAAATAAAATTGGGATTGTTGGGAACACGTGAAAATTTGAATCTTACCTGGATATTTAGTGATCTTAAGGAATTACTGTTAATTGTATTAGCTGTTCTTGTGTTACATTTTAGAAACTTACTATCTTTTAAAGTAGTGATTCTCATTGGGGTGAGATTTTGCCCTTTAGAGGACACTTGGCCATGTCTGGAGGCATTTTCGGTTGTCACGACTTGGGGGTGGAAGGCAGTGCTATCGGCAGCAAGGGATGCTGCTAAACCTGTCACAGTGAACAGAACAGCCCCTGTAACCAAGAGTTATTTGGTCAAAAATGTCCTAGTGCTGAGGTTGAGAAACTTTATTTTACAGATAGATACATTCTGGAATATTAGTGGGTAAAGTGGTAGGTCTGGATTTTGCTTCAAATAATCTGGATGGAGGCAGGAAGTGGATAGGGTTTATTGATGAGTTGATAACTGAAGGTAGATGATGGGTATATGAGAGTTGATTTTGCTGTTTTTTTCTCTTAGTAAATGTTGGGTGAGTGAGTGAATGAATGAATGAATACGAGAGACTTTCTGCAGCCCTAAGTAAATTAGATGGCTTCCTAAGGATTTAGATTACTTGGTTAATAAAGTTGTTGACTCGGCAAATGTTTCTAAACCATGTGTTAGTGTGATGGAATGCTTGTGACTCAAAAGACAAAGAAGGAGACAGATATTAGCCTAATAACAGAAATAGATATAAAGCTTACAAAGGATACAGTGCTCTGGATAACATCTAATAAAGGAAGGTGCCCTAGCTTGGGAGGCCGGGGAAGTGTCACTGGTTAGGGAAACTTTTTGGGATGCTCTGAGGGTCAGCCCCTGTGGAAGAGTGAAGGCAGCTGGCCTGTTGGTGGGCGAAAACTGCGTTGCATTTACAGCAAAGGGGTCAGCCAGTCCCAGGGAGCTCAGGCATAGCGACGACCTTCAGAATTGCTCTGAATTCAGATAAGTGGTTTGGGCGATTGTTACCAGTTAACAGCCCTTCACTAGATAGTGGGTGTAGGTGCCCCCCAGGCAGCTTCCAAGAGACTCCTCTGTGAGTGTCAGCCTCCAGCTCTCTTCGTAGTTGGGAGAATGGAGGCCCTTGTCCTGAAGAGGACTTCTGGGTGACACATCTCAGTGTCCACTCCAAAAGTCATTTCTGAAGAAGTAGGATGGACCTTGAGTACTGGTGGTTGAGTAGGAGTTGACTAGGCACAGAGAAATGGTTTCTTTTTTCTCCCCAGGGCCAGCAAGCTTTCTCCAACACAATGCCAGGGGAAGCTATTGTTGGTATCAGCACAGAAACAGGGAGAGTTAGGCTCTTCGATGAATAGGTTGATATAAAACATTGAAATCTGGATATGAACATATAAAAGTTTAGACAGAAAAGTCTCCTAATAACCCCAACCTTCAGAGATGACTACTATTAACATTTTTGTGTATTTCTTTTCTGTCTTCTTTCTCTGTGTATTTTATTAAAAAGCTAGGATTTTATCATAGATGTGATTTGATTTTCTGCTTTTTTCTAGAGTTTCTCCTATACCTGTACTGTTTCTAATCATAACAGCAGTACTTGCCGTTCATACGAAATTTAGGAAGTACCAGTTGTTGTTTATTTTTTTAAGTAGTCTCTACACCCATCTCAACTCTAAGATCTTGATCCACATGCTCTATTGACTGAGGCAGCCAGGCGCCCCAGAAAGTACAGATTTCAAAAAAAGAAAATGAAGAATACGTACAATTCCTCTTCCCCAGCTTCATCCGTGGTTGGCATCCTCCGTATTATTGGTCATGCATATCTATAGCTTGTTTTTTTTAAAGATTTGAGTCTTTAAACATCACTTGCCTATTGCTTTTGAGATCCCTGTCTGGGAGTCAGGAGTCCTGGGTTCCAGTTCTGGGTCAGAACTTCTATTTTCACCTTCTATTTTCTTTGTTTTTTGTTTGTGTAAATACTTTCATAATAAAAAGTTAAAATATTCATATGGATGAAAATGTCTATCTTTTAATATTCTTGGTAGTTTTGATGAAAATGCAGAATGCATATTAGGCATTTGATAAGTGATCTTTTCCCCTCCTTTATCTGCAGATTATTGCTGTGGCAGCTTTGGTCCATCACAGCTTTGCATTAGATAAAGCACCCCCACAGCCTCCCTTCCAGTCACATTTCTGTGGTATGTATATTTTTTAGCTGGTCTTCTAATGGCTTGATTTTAATTTTTCTTCCTTTTTCTCCAGCTGTTTGATCAGTAACTTTTTCTTTTGATGTTTTCAAGAGTAGTTAGTACATATTGTTAAAGAAGTTTTCTTTTTTATTTTTTTGTTAGCTGGGGACACTGAGTTTTATTGGATTTGTGGATCCTATTCATCTGGTTTATTTTGTTCAAGGAGCAGAAGTTGGGAGGCAGATTGACTTTTTTTTTTCTGTTCCAGTGGTTATTTTATTGGGATATTCTACTTTTTTCCCTTGGGTCAAAATTACGCTATCACTATTTCCTTTTCATGATGTCTTTCTAAAAGTCCGTCATAGAAACCTGACCAAGTTTTCTGTGTGGTGAGACAGTATGTCCAGGCATAAATGAATGTCTTCCTATTTAGGAGGAATTACAGTATATCAAATTAGATCTGAGTTTGCTCTGTATAAAATTCAGTTGGTTAAAAATGTTACACAGGAACCTGCATGCCAAGAGTCAGTTTCCAAAGAGCGTTCTGGCCTATTTCATGTTGAGACCTTAGCTGGCTAAATAACTTTTTTTTTTTTTTAAAGAAAAGGGCATAATACTATTGATCTATTATATTTCCTGAAATCTTTTCTAGCCTAGAACCTACAGTTAGATGGGGGCAGCATCTCCTGTCTGATTTTGTGGGTATTGGGGTATTGGGAAAGGAGGACTAGGAAAATAAGTGGAGAAGGGAATATCATGTATTATTAGTATTGCGAAGTTTCATTCTTTAAGTGGGGTAGAATACATAGAACAAAAAAATGGTGAGAATACTCTGGAAAATATGTGGAAGAGAGCAGTTGTGAGCTCATCTCAACATGTATTTATTCACCTGCTCTGTGTATGTCACTGTGTGAACAGCTGTTTTGAGTGGTGGTGAATTTACAGTGAGGGAAACTGGTCATCTTTATCTTTCTAACTTGGAGAAGTTTGGCAATCCTTCATTGTATACTGGTTAAGTCTTTGGTGGTGGGGGATTCCCTTTGGGCAAGACTGTTAAACATCCTCCATTCTGGGGCGCCTAGGTGGCTCAGTGGGTTAAGCCTCGCCTTCGGCTCAGGTCATGATCCTGGGATGCTGGGATTGAGCCCTGCATGGGGCTCTCTGCTCAGCAGGGAGCCTGCTTCCCTTCCTCTCTCCCTGCCTGCCTCTCTGACTACTTGTATTCTCTCTCTCTGTCAAATAAACAAATAAAAATCTTTATTAAAAAAACAAAAACATCCTCCATTCTGACTTAGATGGGTAGAAGATGTTTCATGAAAGTAGTTTTAAACAATTATAGGGACTTAGGGTTCTGTGCATGACTGTTCTTTTTTGTTTAATCAACCTTTAAACTTTATAAAAATTGAGGTAAAATTGACATGTAACATTATTTTAATTTCAGGTGTGCAGCATGACAGTTTGATTATTGTGTGTATCATGAAATGATCACCACAGTAACCCTAATTAACATCTGTCATCATAGAAAAATGGTTTCTCTTTTGATGAGAACTTTTAAGATTTACTGTCATGGCAATTTTCAAACATGTAAGAGAGTATTACTAACTATAGTCACTATGCTGTACATTACATCTCTATGACTTATTTTATAACTGAAGTTTGCACCTTTTGACCCTCTTAACCCAGTCCCTCCTCTATCCTCACATCCCATCCCACCTCTGGGAACCATCAGTCCGTTACTGGTATCTATGACTTCATTTTGTCATTGTTTTTTTAGATTGCACATATAAGTGAGATCATACAGTATTTATCTTTCTAAGTCTGACTTTGCTTACCATAATGCCCTTCATGGTCTATCCATGTTGTCACAAATGGCAAGATTTGTGACATTTCATTCTTTTTTTTGGCCAAATAATAATCTGTTGTATAAATATACTACTTTTCTTTATCTGTTCATCCATTGATGGGGACTTAGGTTGCTTCCATTTCCTGGCTCTTGTAAATAATGTTGCAGTGAACATGCGGGTGCAGATATCTTTTCAAGTTAGTGATGTCATTTTCTTCAAATACCCGGAAGTAGAATACCTAGATCATAGCATATATTTATTTCTATTTTTTTTTTTTTTTGAGAAACCTCCATACTGCTTTCCACAGCGGCTGTACCAGTTTGCATTCCCACTAACAGGATACAAGGGTTCACTTTACTCCACATCCTAGGCAACACTTATTATTTCTTGTCTTTTTTTTTTTTAAAGTAGGCTCTGTGCCTAAGGTGGGGCTTGGACTTATGATCCCGAGATCAAGTGTCACATGTTCTACTGACTGAGCCAGCCAGGTGCCCCTCTTGTCTTTTTGATAATAGCAGTTCTGACAGGTGTCAGGTGATATCCCTGTGCGGTTTTGATTTGCATTTCTTTGATAATTGTGATGTTGACCACTTTTTCATGGACCTGTTGACTATCTGTATGTCTTCTTTGGAAAAATGTCTGTTCAGAACCTTTGCCCATTTTTTTTTAAAGTAGGCTCCATGCCCAGTGTGGGGCTTGAACATGACCCTGAGATCAAGAGTCACTTGCTCTACCGACTGAGCCAGCCAGGTGCCCCAGCATCTGCCCATTTTTTTTTTATTATGTTATGTTAGTCACCATACAGTACATCATTAGTTTTGATGCAGTGTCCATAATTCACTGTTTGCCTATAACACTCAGTGCTCCATGTGATATGTGCCCTCCTTAATACCCATCACCAGGCTCAGCCATCCCCCCACGCCCTTGCCCATTTTTTTAGTTGGATTGTTTGTTTTATTGCTATTGAGTTATAGGAGTTCCTTGTATATTTTGGATATTAACCTCCTATCACATACATGATTTGCAAATATTTTCTCCTTTTGTTAGGTCACCTTTTCATTTTGTTGATAGTTTCCTTTGCTGTGCAAGAGCTTTTTATTGTGATGTAGTCCTACTTGCTTATTTTTGCTTTTAATGCCTTTGCTTTTGGTGTCAAATCCAAAAATCATCACCAAGACCAATGTCAGGCAGCTTACTGCCTGTTTTCTTCTAAGAATTTAATGGTTTCAAGTCCTTATATTCAAGTCTTCAATGCATTTTCCTTTAGTTTTTGTGTATGGTGTAAGATTGTGGTCCAGGTTCATTCTTTTGCTTGTGGCTGTCTAGTTTTACCATTTAGTAAAGAGACTATCCTTTTCCCATTGTATATTCATGCCTCTTTTGTCATAAATTAATTGATCCTGTGTGCATGCATTAATTTCTTGGATCTCTGTTCTGTTCCATTGATCTAGGTGTCTTTATCTTAGTACCATACTGTTTTGATTACTGCAGCTTTGGAGTATAGTTTGGAATCAGGGAGCATGATGTCTCTTGCTTTGTTCTTCTTTACCAAGATTGCTTGGGCTACTTGGTGTCTTTTGTGGTTTCATAATGAATTTTAGGATTGCTTGTTCTGGCTTTCCTTTTGAGGTCAAACAACATGACCAGTGGAAATACTTGAACTCTTAACTCTTTAGAGGTTAGGGGGTATTTGTTTATATTTAAGACAGTTTCCATTTGGAAACTTGCAGCATGTGTGTACTTGAAATTGGACTAAGAAGGTGATGGAATCTTTATTTTTTTGCCTTCTTATAGTTGTGTCTAAACCGAAGGACTGTATTTTTCCATATACTTTCAAAGAATACATTAAGGAAAAGGTAAGGAACTCATCATTTATTCCTTTTAAATATGAAGCATCTATTTGTTTAGAAAAAGAAAAAGACTTGCTACATTGGACTATGGCATTTAATCCATTCAAAATGTATTAGAAATACGAAAGTAGAAACATCATTTAACAATGTTTAAATGTTTTGCCACCTGAAAATAATGAGAAAATAATGATAGGCTCGAATCCTCCTTCAGAGAGCTTAAGTGGAAATCTTTCCAAAATGCATGATCATGTGATTACTGTTTTGATGAAGTATTGGGTAGAGCCCCGTCCCCCATTCTCCAGCTTGAAGAAAGCCAAGTGAAGTTGGGAATACTGTGGATAGTAAAGGGGACACATTTTGGAAAGTTCGATATCGGCTAGCCAGAATTGATCAGTGATCTCTCAACTGCCAATATACTCCATGAAGTTTTCATGGGTTGTTAATAAAATAGGGGTGGGAAAAAAGTAGTGTAATATAGTGAGTCTGTCACAAAGGTAAATGTATTCAATGTAAAGAATTTGTTTTGGAGAGTGTGTTTCTTTTGTAAAATGTTTGTGTTCATAAATTTGTGGGTTGTTTTTCTTTTTTTAATATCCTCACTTGGCAAAATTTTAGCAACTGTGTCAGGTTCCACTTATTTAAGTTGGCTGGAGAAGTCCAGCAGTCTGGGGGGTACTGTTGGATCAGGCTGTTATTTGTGATGTGTTCTGAATTACCTATCCAAGTAAAATGATCTAGGAAAATTCATTTAGAGTCTAACTGATATTTGTAGCCAAGTTAGTTGTAGAAAACACATAGCTATCAACTTCCATTTTAAGGGTGTCTTAATAAGAGTGGATCTTTTGAATACCTGATTTATATTCAGTAATCCAAATGGAAGCCTTTTGTGTGAAGATAGGTTTTATTTTTACTGAAGACACCTATAATTCTTAAATGTATGTTTGTTTTCAGTCTAGTTTCTTATTTATGGATTCTTACACCACTCTTGGAGATTAGTTTATACACTCTTTGGGATTTCTTTGTGTCGCAAATACGTAAACAGCAAAGTCTACCAGGGATTATACAGGAAAGTAAGTAGTGTTTTTGACAGGTACTTGGATTCATATGCTTGTTCATATGCGTCCAGATACACAAGTGTGTCCCTGTGGAGGGACATGTCTGCACTTCATAGTGCTCAGCATTTAAAGTTTTGCTTTATTTATACACTTATTACTATGAGCTCCTTAGAGACTTTCAGCAATTATTACTGTGAAACCTAAATCAGCAATTTCATTGCTTCATTTAGTTTTAAATTGGTGGATTCTTTGTTTTTATTTTTTTTTAATATTTTATTTGTTTTGAGAGAGAGAGAGCACGCACATGCACCTGACCGAGGTGGGGAGAGGCTCAGCAGGGAGCCCAGTGCCCAACTTGGGACTCGATCCCTGGACCCAAAGGCAGACGCTTAACTGACTGAGCCACCCAGGTGCCCCTGGGTGGATTCTTTTAATTCTCAGAACTCTAACCCTGCTTGAACAAGGAACTGAGTATAGTATTTAAAAGTAAAGAGTAAGTGACTGGTATGTTTTTATCTAACAGAATGTGAAGGTTGAGATCGCTGCAACAGAAAGAACATTGCTAGGTTTTTTCCTCGCCAAAGTTCACAAAATTGATCCTGATATCATTGTGGTGAGTAGATGTCTCATCATGCCATGGGGGAGCTCCTCATTCCTTATAAGTTTTCTTTTCAGTACTTACTGAGCAGCAGAGAATCTTTTTTTTTTTTTGATCTAGGTAAAATTGGTATATAACATGACTTAAGTTTCAGGTGTATAGTATTATAATTTGACGTCTGTATACACTACAAAGTGATGACCGCCAAGAGCCTCGTTACCGTTGGTCACCATAGTCTTCACTTTTTTTTTTGCCCAACCCCTGAGTCCCTTTTCCTCTGGTAATTAGCAGTGTGTTCTCTATCACTGAGTTTGTTTTGTGTAATTTTGTTTGTTCATTTGTTTAGATTCCACATGCTTTAGGTTCCATATGATGAGTGAAATCTGACGTACTTCATTTAGCATAATACCCTCAAGGTCCATTCATGTTGCAAAAAGCGTGATATCATTCTTCTTCTATTGTGTGTGCATGTACTGCATCCTCTTTATCCATTCATCCATTGTTGGACAGTTTAGGTTGTTTTGATATCTTGGCTCTTATAAAAGAACATAGGGCTGCATCTATCATTTTGAATTAGTGTTTTCACATTCATATAAATACCCAAAGCAGAATAGCTGAATCATATTGTAGATTTATTCTTAATTTTTTTGAGGAATCTCCAAACTGATTTCTGTAGTGGCTACACCAGTTTTACATTCCTGCCAATAGTAGGAGAGTTCCTTTTTCTCCACTTCCTCTCTACTTGTTATTTCTTGTCCTTTTGATAATAGCCATTCTAATATGTTTTGAGGTGGTTTTGATTTGTATTTCCCTAATACTTAGTGACATTGAACATCTCTTCACGTGCCTATTGGCCATCTGTAGGTCTTCTTTGGGAAATGTCTATTCAGGTCCTCTGCCCATTTTTTAACTGGGTGGGGTTTTTTTATTGTTCAGTTTATGAGTTCTTTATTTTTGAATCTTCAGAGAAGAAATGACCTTATGTACTGGTGGGAATTGCTGTAGTTTCTGCTAATAGAAAGGGGGAGGGAAGAGCCAGCCCACTATAAAGTAGTTATTTTCCTCTAAGAGAAAAGCAACTCATGTTATTGTTGAAGTTCAGGATATTCCAGTTATTTCCACTTTAGAGACCAGCCTGTAAGTAAATAAACTTGTGTTGACAATTGGTTTCTCTGAAATTTTGGATTAGTGGTCCAGCTGTATAGTGGTCGTAGGAGTTAATTCCCTTGATTTGGTGTCGGTCTCCAAAGTGTTAAGTATTTTCATTTCATGAGCTCAGTAGTTCTCTCTCTCCCTCTCTCTCTTTTTATTTTAAGTTATCTCTACAACCCAACATGGAGCTCAAACTTACAACCCTAAGATCAAGAGTCGCATATTCTACTGACTGAGCCTGCAAGTTGCCCTGAGCTCAGTGGATCTCTGACCTATTCTTTGAGAGGTCAGGGCTAGGAGTTTTTTTTCCTATTCATAACCAAGTATATTCCCGTTAGATGGTAAGAGTAATAATTCATTGAATTATGTTTGCCCCAGTTTTTAAGAGTCATAAAGCAACATTTTGCTTTGTTTGCTCTGGCTTTAGTTTGATATGATTTCTTCCTTTTTTTTCAGTTAATGGATCAAATTATTTGTGCTTTTGATTGTTTTGGAGGAAAGTAGGATATAAATGCATGTATTTTAAGTGTGATATTGGTAATATGGTTATATGTAAGCCTTGCAAGGAATGCAAATACATTTCTCCACATTCACTCTTGCTCTTGGACAACTTTCTTGACCATGGTGTGGCCAGATTACCTAGAGCCTATAGGTTGTTAGCAAGTGTCTCTGCACCTGCTTCTCTTCCAGTATTCTAGGTATTACATATTTTGTTATACACCTTGAAAGCACCAGGAAGATTCTGTCCAGAATGCCCTGCTTTGGTACTCTGGCTCAGAACTAGGTCCTCACCTATTGTCCCCTAGTAGTATCTCTCGGACCCCAAGGAGCTGTCTTGGTGCCTCAGATATCTGGCCTGCCTTAGGGTAGTAGAGCCAAGTTTGTGTGTGAGAAGTCCAAACTGATCTGATGTAAGAGAGAATCCTGACACTGGTGAGCGTCTGTAATCCCAGGAATGATAATTTGGAAATGAGACTTTCTCATGTCCTCGTGTTTCTTAATTTAATAGACAAAACTGCCATAAATATATAGTGGTACACATTTTAAATTAAAATTAATAACAAGTGAGTCTATTGATACGATTTGTTTTAAGCTTCATCTAGTTTTTAAGTAAACTGTAGACAGTGAACCATACTTTTCACATGATGGAAATTATCATTATAGATGTGGAAAATTTGGTTGCATTTTTGTTTATTTTATTTTATTTATTTACTTTTAAAGATTTTATTTATTTATTTGATAGATTGAGAGAGAGACGTTACAAGTAGGCAGAGAGGCAGGTGGTGGGGGCAAGCAGACTTCCCGATGAGCAGAGAGCCCGATGCAGGGCTCAGTCCCGGAACCCTGAGATCATGACCTGAGCTGAAGGCAGAGACTTAACCCACTGAGCCACCCAGGTGCCCCTGTTTATTTTATTTTTAAGTAGGCTCCATGCCCACTGTGGAGCCCAGTGTGGTGCTTGAACCCAGAAACCTGAGATTAAGACCTGAGCCAAAATCAAGAGTTGGATGCTTAACTGACTAAGCCATCCAGGTGTCTGTAGTTGCATTTTTGAGATAATTTATACTTGGTATAGTTTTGTTTCCTAATTTGAACTATCACTTGATATTGTATAGTTTGTTATGCATTGATTAAGAGTCTAAATCAGTAGTATTTGAACTCAGTTCTTTAAGAACAGAGTAGATGCAGTTCCTGAGTTTTCTAAGAAGTCTGTATAAACTATTACACAACACAGGCAGGTTCTCAGATTTTAAGGAATTAAAATGTAAATATTTGAACATAGTTTTTACTGATCACGAAAAATTATGGAACATAAAAATTTGCCTCTGAGACTGTGAGGCATGAGTAGCAAATTAAAAGACATCATATGAACCTTGCATCAATTAGGATGAAATAAAAGTTTACTCTAGCAATCTGCTTAGCAGCTTTGTTAATGACAAGGCTAATGAATGCTGCTGATGAATACATTCCTGAAGAAGAAAGGACCCCAATCGGAGGTAAGCTCATGATGCCTTCAATTAGAGACCAGAAAAAAGAGAGGGCACAGAAATTCTGTGCATATGAAGATAAATCCTCTAATTTGCGTTTGTTATAATGTTACTGGCTGCCTTCTTTTTCTGACTAGGGTCATAATATTTATGGATTTGAACTGGAAGTGCTCCTGCAGAGAATTAATGTGTGCAAAGTTCCTCACTGGTCCAAGATAGGTCGACTGAAGCGATCCAACATGCCAAAGCTTGGGGTAATAATAGTTTTCAAAATCTTACTTCTTGATTGACTTCTTTTTATGGAATAGCTACCTGGGAACACACTGCTTCTTTGAGAATTGGTTGTCTTGTGAGAGGACATTTTAACTTTGGCACTAAACATCTTTTCCTTTGAATGCAGCATTTTATTGGTTGAAACCACTGGTAGTTTTTAAAATTAGCAATTAGAATCTAGAGATGGCACATACATGTTACCTCCGCTTCAGCGTTACCGATGCTGTAGCCCTTAGAGCAGAGTTGCGGGGTTCAGAGATCAGTGAGTGTTAGCCTTCAGGACTGAGAGGAGAAGGAAGAGTGGGAGGGAGCTGACGTTGAATGTGTAAGAAGGCCGTGGGCTAAGTGCCTGTGCGTTAGTTGGCTATCACAGCAACTCCAGTTTCCCTGTACTTCTCACAGGGGTGACAGAACTTGGTCAAGGTTGTAGGGTTAGTATGGGGAAGAACTGAGGTTTTAAACCTGGCCTGTCTTAACTCTTTAAAAGTCTATGTATTTTTCATTCTACCTGCTTGTTTGACTTAGGGAGGCTTTGGTAGTTTTTGTATGAAGCCACCTTCATTTCCTAAGCCTGAGAGTGCTATTTGCTTGAAGTCTTATTTTACTTAAAACTTCTAAGTAAAATGGGCATGTTGCCTCATCAGAAAGCTTAGGAATTTGTACCTTTCTAAAATAGTCTCTAGTGGATTCTGCTGCTGCAGATTGGAGTTGGAGCTAGTGCTCTTGCTTCTTTTCCTGTTCTTATCTTTACAGTGTTAGAATTGTTATTAAGCTTCATCCCAGCACTTGATTTACCAACTCCTCACCCTTTCACAGTTTTCTTTGTATGGCATCTTCTAAGGGAGGTCTACAATGACTACCCTATTTAAGGTGCAGCCCCCTGAGTTCTCGTTTTCCTCACCTGTTCTAGTTTTTCTCTTTTCCATATGCTTATTACCTCCTAAAACTATATTGTTCCTTGCTTTTGATGTCTGTTTTTTTGTTGTCTATTTCAATTGAGATCAGGAGTCTTTTCTGTTTTGCTCACTGCTGTCTCCCTAGTGCTTAAAACAGTGTCAGCTACAAGGGGACATTAAGAAATATATTTTTAAAGATTTTATTTATTTACTTGACAGAAAGAGGGAGAGAGAGAACAAGCAGGGGGAGCAGCAGGAGGAGAGGGAGAAGCAGGCTTTCTGCTCAGCAGCTCCTGATCAGCTCAGAGAGCCTAATACGGGCCTTGATCCCAGGACTAGGATCCTGGGATCATGACCCGAGCCGAAGGCAGACGCTTAACCGACTGAGCCACCCAGGAGCCCCAGACATTCAGAAATATTTGAGTGATGGCTGACTGAGTGAGTGAAGGGGAGATTGAGAGTTTCTTCATTGTAATTCTGGGCTAGCTTCACAGCAAGATAGAACAGAATGTCCCCAGTGTCTGCTCATCCATGGAATTTGCTTTTTGTCCTCCCCTTGTAGGGCAGGAGTGGATTTGGTGAAAGAAATGCTACCTGTGGCCGAATGATCTGTGATGTGGAAATTTCAGCCAAGGAATTGATTCGCTGTAAAAGCTACCATTTGTCTGAACTCGTTCAACAGATTCTGAGAACGGAAAGATTTGAAATCCCAATGGAGAATGTACGAAATATGTACAGGTATGATCCTGGATGCTTTGGAGTTGGTGTGTCTTGAAATGAGCAATAACAAGAGGCCAGTGTCACCCCAGGCTGGAGGGACCAGGAGTGTGTGGTCTCCTGGAGGGGGAACTGCCTTCGTGTCAGCACCAGCATCTCTGTTACTTTAATAACCTAAATTATTTTGCCTCTTGAAGTATTTTGATTTTATCAGTGTATGTTTTTCTCCCTTACTCATCCTAACCTCATGTAGATGTTTCCTAAGAGCAGTTTGAAAATGGATGTGATAGTGAGGTTTCTACCCTTAATTCTTTAATTCAGGAGATAGTGTAAATCTTTTAGAAATTAGAAAAACTGAGAAATCACTAAGTTATATAGAGATATTACTTGATTATTTTTTTCCATCTTTATTGGAGTAAAATCGACAAATAGAAATTGTATTTGATATTTGTATTTGTATTGTATTGATATCTGATATTTAAGGTATACAAACTGATGTTTGATAAATATATACATTATAAAACAATCACCATAAGGTGATTAATATATCTGTCACCTCACATGGTTACTATATTTTTTTTGTGGTTACAATACTTTAGATTTACCCTCTTTGCAAATTTTAAATATATGATACAGTATTGTTAACTGTAGTCACATTGCTATATATTAGACCTCCAGAACTTACTCATTTTGTGCAACTGAACCTTTGTGCTTGATTATTTCCAAACAAAGTTTCTTCTGCTCCTCTTGCCACTTGCTCTTTTCTGCCCATTCTTCCCAAGTTCTTGAGCTGCTTGTCTTTCTGACTACGTTCTTTCTAGGTGATCTTATAGAGTCTCAGAAATTTCAGTACCATGTGGGTGCTGACGCCTCCCTCTTGCGTATCTTCAGCTTAGATCTTCCCCCTTGAATTCCAGACTCCTCTACCCACCTGCCTGTTTTATTTGATGTCTAATATGAACCTCCAGCCTGACTTGTTTAGAAGCTCAACTTCTGATCTTTTGCCCTAGGCTACTCTTGTAGTTCCTCCTTAAGAGTGACAACTTGTATTTTTCCAGTACTCCTAGAAATCTCCAAAGTCATATTTGGCCCCAAAACTTTGAAGCTTCCATGATTCCTCTTTCTGGTAGATATCCCATGTTTGAGCCATCACAGAATCCTGTCAGCTTTATCTTCAAAATATGTCTAGAGCTGACCACTTCTTTTCCTCTCCACTGAACCCATCCTGGTCTGCGCTACCCTCGTCTTTCCCCTGGTTTAATGGTCATAGTCAGCCTCTTTGTTGGTCTCTTTGCTTTTCCCCTTGACTCTTTGCTGTCTGTTTTCAACCCAGGAACCGGAGTTATCTTGCTAAAGTTAGGTCAGATACTACACTCTGCTCTTCCAGTGTCTGTTTCATTTAGAGTAAAAACCAGAGTCCTTGCTCTGCCTTACAAGGTCCTATACAGTGTTTCTCTACCTTTAACTCTGTCCTTCACTTTCCATCATCAGACCCTGCTCTCCTTTCTGGTCCTGAAAGTGCCACATTTGTGCTCAGCTCAGAGCCTTTGAATGTGCTGTTCTGTTTGGCTGGATGCTCTTACCTCAGATACCCGTTCAGAAGGATTGCCTCCTCACCTCTTCTGGTTCTTTATTCTAAGTGGACTCTTCCCTGGTTCCCTAACTAAAATTTCAATTTCTGCTCCTGATACTTAATATTTCCTTTGCTTCTTAATTTTTTCTCCTTAACACAGCATTATATAACATACTATATATATGTATTTTAATTTATACTCTGTCTCCCCCATGAGGGCATAAGCCCCATGAGGACAGGTAATTTTGTCTTTTGGTTACAGCCAGAATCAGAACTATGCCCGGCACATAGTCGTTGTGTAACACATACTTATTAGGTGGAATGAATACAAGAATTTAGGTAGTTTTCAGGTCGTAGTTAACACATAATTTTACTTTGTATTTGTGGGATTTTTTTGGGTGCGTGTTTTAGAGGAGGGCTTTGGGATCAATGACATGAATGAATTCATGGTTTCATACCAGCCTTATTTTAAATTGTTTCCAAAGCCAAGGTGCCATTGCTCTGAAGTTACTCATACCAAAATTTTTTTGTAATGTTTTATGAAGTTCTGATTATAGTCATTGTTTCTTTTAATTACTTGATTCTGTTTCATTCTTACTTTTCTGTACAGTGAATCTTCTCATCTGTTGTACCTGTTGGAACATACCTGGAAAGATGCCAGGTTCATTTTGCAGATCATGTGTGAGCTAAATGTTCTTCCATTAGCATTGCAGATCACTAACATCGCTGGGAACATTATGGTAAATTTAACTTAGAAAGGGGGAAAAAGCATTTCCTGTTGGATTCAGTGTTTGCTTGGGGTAGTTGTTATATGATAATGAGTCTAAATGCATGCTTATAAAATGAGTAACTTGTATTCTGGAAGCTAGGCTGCTTTTGTGAAATGAACTGGCTGTGAGAAGGGGAGGAAAGCCAGGTGCAGTATGTTGAAATTTTGGTGAACATAAGGATCATTTCTAACATCTGGATGTGTCTGATGTGTGGAATGGTCTATTTGGGAGTAAAGAAATAGCCCAAGTGGTGTCAGTATTTTAAGCTTTCTTTGTCTCTTTTTAAGTACAATGCTTAAAGAAAATGATAGAATGAATTTTGTACCTTCTTATTTTTGAAGCAGCCCTTATTAGGAAGAATGATTTTGGAGGAGGTGCTATGATTAAATTTACCACCTTAAAGTTGCTTTTGTTTGTTACAGTTTTGAGCTCAAATTAAAAAAAGAAATTCTATTTAATAGTCTAGGACGCTGATGGGTGGACGATCCGAGCGTAATGAGTTCTTGTTGCTTCACGCATTTTATGAAAACAACTATATTGTGCCTGACAAGCAGATTTTCAGAAAACCTCAGCAAAAACTGGTGGGTCCAAAATTGTGTAGTGTTTTGCCTTTTTTATAAAACCCTCCACCCCCCTTTTATTACCGAGATAGCTTTTTGCTGTGATAACTTCTGGTTCCAAAATTATTAATCTCCTGTATACTATAGAAATCATGTTAGTCATTCAGTTGTGTTTGTGTGGTGATTTCCTTCTTCACTTTTTCTGTGTAGATAAAAATTTTTTGTGAAATGCAAAATTCTTTGAGGACAGCATTGAGCCTCTGATGGGCGACCATACTAGGAAAGTGTTTTACCGTCTTAGCTGTATCCAGAGTTAGATACCAGTTAAACGTTTTATTTCCTTAAATGCATGAGCCTTTATTTTTTGTTGCTATGTTGTGGTTTTATATGATAATAGAATTAGGTCACCACATTGAGTTTTCTGAAGTGGCCTCCATGATATTAGAAATAAAACTTAGCTACCGTTTTTTCATCACTGATAGCAACTGACTCAAAGAGGGGAAGTTAATGTTAAGATGATTCAAATACTTGTATTTGTTTTATGTACATTATTAAAACTGGTATAGAGAATGTTAACTTACAGGAGTTTGACTTCTGAAGTGTTGAGTATTCATCAGTAATAAACTACTTGGAAATGAATTTTTAGTACATGGACAAACTTAAGGTGTCCACATTAGTGAAAATAATGATCGTATAAAATGTATAAAATATTTAATATTTATATATCATTGTTAGAGTAATGAATTTAAGAGGACTCTTACTGTATTAGATTTTATATAATATGAAGCATTGTATTTTTAGTATCCATTGATTTAAAAAATAAAAGGTTCTGTGAATTCAATAAAGTAGAATTTGCATATTTATTAACTCAGAGGTATAGTGTTTTGGTGACTCCCATGCTTGGCATTCATTTGGGTTTATGAACATAATATAGTAACTGTTGTTCCCCACAGGTAGGACCGCTAGCTAAAACTAAAGAATGTTTGTTAGAGTTGTATACTGCAGTTGGAAAGGGGGGGAATCATAAAACTTCTTAATTAGTTAATTAGTTGCTGGCTGGTGAAGTAACTTTTCCATTTGATATTAGGGAGATGAAGATGAAGACATAGATGGAGATGCCAGTAAATACAAGAAAGGACGTAAGAAAGCAGCTTATGCTGGAGGCTTGGTATTGGACCCCAAAGCTGGTAAGGCTGTGCAGCAGGTGGGGTTCCCCTGGTGTTAAGGAATTTTTTTAAGGCAGACCTAGGCTTGAGAAACTCCAAGACCTGAATTGTATTTTGTAGGTTAGCAAATAGGTCTTTTTTTGACCTTATTTTTGTCTTCTGTTCATGTGAAAATCTTGTTGGCCAGTCACCTGACATGAATTAATACGAAACTTTTTTTATTAATTATTTTATTTACATATAATGTATTATTTGCCCCAGGGGTACAGGTCTGTGAATTGTCAGGCTTACATACTTCACAGCACTCACCATATCACATACCCTCCCCAATGTCCATAACCCACCAC
Organism: Lutra lutra; assembly: GCF_902655055.1. Classification (NCBI taxonomy): domain Eukaryota; kingdom Metazoa; phylum Chordata; class Mammalia; order Carnivora; family Mustelidae; genus Lutra; species Lutra lutra. The sequence goes on along the minus strand of NC_062296.1, from coordinate 79,361,825 downwards.
CCTTTCCACAACCCCCCCCAGCAACCCTCTGTTTGTTTTGTGAGATTAAGAGTCTTTAATGGTTTGTCTCCCTCCTGATCCCATCTTGTTTCATTTTTTCCTTCCCTACCACCAAAACCTTCACTCTGCCTCTCAAATTGATATTGAGATCATATGATAATTGTCTTTCTCTGAATGACTTATTTCGCTCAGCATAATACCCTCTAGTTCCATTCACATCATTGCAAATGGTAAGATTTCATTTCTTTTGATGGCTTCATAGTATTTCAGTGTGTGTGTGTGTGTGTGTGTGTGTGTATGTACACCACTTCTTCTTTATCCATTCATCAGTTGATGGACATCTAGGTTCTTTCCATAGTTCGGCTATTGTGGACATTGCTCTTATAAATACTCGGGTGCACGTGCCCCTTTTGATCACTACATTTGTATCTTTAGGGTAAATACCCAGTAGTGCAATTGCTGGGTCATAGGGTAGCTCTGTTTTCAACTTTTTGAGGAAACTCCATGCTGTTTTCCAGAGTGGCTGGACCAACATGCATTCCCACCAACAGTGTAGGAGGGTTCCCCTTTCTCCACATCCTCTCCAACATCTGTTGTTTCCTGACTTGTTAATTTTAGCCATTCTGACTGGTGTGAGGTGGTATCTCATTGTGCTTTTGATTTGTATTTCCCTGATGCCGAATGATGTGGAGCACTTTTTCATGTGTCTGTTGGCCATCTGGATGTCTTCTTTGCCGAAATGTCTGTTCATGTCCTCTGCCCATTTTTTGATTGGATGATTTGTTCTTTGGGTTTTGAGTTTGATAAGTTCTTTATAGATTTTGGATACTGGCCCTTTGTCTGATATGTCATTTGCGAATATCTTTTCCATTCTGTCAGTTGTCTTTTGGTTTTGTTGACTGTTTCCTCTGCTCTGCAAAAGCTTTTGATCTTAATGAAGTCCCGGTAGTTCATTTTTGCCCTTGGTTCCCTTGCCTTTGTCGATGTTTCTAGGAAGAAGTGGCTGCATCTGAGGTGGAAGAGGTTGCTGCCTGTGTTCTCTTCAAAGATTTTGATGGATTTCTATCTCACATCGAGGTCTTTCATCCATTTTGAGTCTATTTTTGTGTGTGGTGTAAGGAAATGGTTCAGTTTCATTCTTTTGCTTGTGGCTGTCCGATTTTCCCAACACCATTTGTTGAAGAGGCTGTCTTTTTTCCATTGGACATTCTTTCCTGCTTTGCCGAAAATTAGTTGACCATAGAGTTGAGGGTCTATTTTGGGGCTCTCTGTTCTGTTCCATTGATCTGTGTGTCTGTTTTTGTGACAGTACCATACTGTCTTGATGATTACAGCTTTGTAATAGAGCTTGAAGTCTGGAATTGTGATGCCACCAATGTTGACTTTCTTTTTCAACATTTGTGTGGCTATTAGGGGTCTTTTATGGTTCCATATAAATTTCAGGATTATTTGTTCCATTTCTTTGAAGAAAAATTGATGGGTATTTTGATAGGGATTGCATTAAATATGTAGATTGCTTTAGTAGCATAGACATTTTCACAGTATTTGTTCTTCCAGTCCATGAGCATGGAATGTTTTTCCAATTCTTTGTTTCATCCTCCGTTTCTTTCATGAGTACTTAATAGTTTTCTGAGTACAAGTTCTTTGCCTCTTTGGTTAGGTTTATTCCTAGTTGTCTTACGGTTTTGGATGCAGTTGTAAATGGGATTGACTCCTTAATTTCTCTTTCTTCTGTCTTGCTTTTGGTGTATAGAAATGCAACTGATTTCTATGCATTGATTTTATATCCTGACACTTTACTGAATTCCTGTACAAGTTCTAGCAGATTTGGAGTGGAGTCTTTTGGGTTTTCTACATAAAGTATCATACCATCTGCAAAGAGTGAGAGTTTGACTTCTTTGCTGATTCGGATGCCTTTAATTTCTTTTTGTTTTCCGATTGCTGAGGCTAGCACTTCTAGTACTGTGTTGAATAACAGTGGTGATAGTGGACATCCCTGCTGTGTTCCTGACCTTAGGGGAAAAGCTATCACTTTTTCCACATTGAGAATGATACTTGCTGTAGGTTTTTCATAGATGGCTTTGATGATATTGAGGTATGTACCCTCTATCCCTGCACTTTGAAGGGCTTTGATCAAGAAAAGATGTTGTACTTTGTCAAATGCTTTTCCTGCATCTATTGAGAGTATCATGTGGTTCTTATTCTTTTATTAAGTATTGTATCACATTGATTGATTTGTGGATGTTGAACCAACCTTGAAGCCCAGGAATAAATCCCACTTGGTCGTGGTGAATAATGCTTTTAATGTACTGTTGGATCCTATTGGCTAGTATTTTGGTAAGAATTTTCGCATCTGTGTTCATCAAGGATATTGGTCTGTTATTCTCCTTTTTGGTGGGGTCTTTGTCCGGTTTTGGGATCAAGGTAATGCTGGGCTCATAAAATGAGTTTGGAAGTTTTTCTTCCATTTCTATTTTTTGGAATAGTTTCAGGAGAATAGATACTAATTGTTCTTTAAATGTTTGGTAGAATTCCCCTGGGAAGGTATCTGGCCCTAGCTCTTGTTTTTTGGGAGATTTTTGATGACTGCTTCAATCTCCTTACTGGTTATGGGTCTGTTCAGGTTTTCTGTTTCTTCCTGGTTCAGTTTTGGTAGTTTGTACATCTCTAGGAATTCTAGATTGTCAAATTTGCTGGTGTATAGTTGCTCTTAATATGTTTTTATAATTGTTTGTGTTTCCTTGGTGTTGGTTTTGATCTCTTCTCTTTCATTCATGATTTTATTTATTTGGGTCCTTTCTCTTTTCTTTTTGATAAGTCTGGCCAGGGGTTTATCAATCTTATTAATTCTTTCAGAGAATCAGCTCCTAGTTTCATTGATCTGTTTTACTGGTTTTTTTGGTTTTAATTTCATTGATTTCTGCTCTGATCTTTATTATTTCTCTTCTCCTGCTAGGTTTAGGCTTTCTTTCCTGTTCTTTCTCCAGCTCCTTTAGGTGTAGGGTTAGGTTGTGTACTTGAGACCTTTCTTGTTTCTTGAGAAAGGCTAGTATCACTTTCCTCTCAGGACTGTCTTTGCTGTGTCCCACAGATTTTGAATGGTTGTGTTTTCATTTTCATTTATTTCCATGAATTTTTTCAATTCTTCTTTAATTTCCTGGTTGACCCATTCATTCTTTAGTAGGATGCTCTTTGGCCTCCATGTATTTGAGTTCTTTCCAACTTTCTTTTATGATTGGTTCTAGCTTCAGAGCACTGTGGTCTAAAAATATGCAGGGAATGATCCCAGTCTTTTGGTACCAGTTGAGACCTGATTTGTGACCCAGGATATGATCTATTCTGGAGAATGTTACTTGTGCCCTAGAGAAGAATGTGTATCCAGTTGCTTTGGGATGAAATGTTCTGAGTATATCTGTGATGTCCATGTGGTCCAGTGTGTCATTTAAAGCCTTTATTTCCTTGTAGATCTTTTGCTTGGATGATCTGTCCATTTTAGTGAGGGTGGGTGTTAATGTCCCCTACTACTATTGTATTACTATCAATGTGTTTTTTTGATTTTGTTATTAATTGGTTTGTATAGTTGGCTGCTCCCATGTTAGGGGCATAGATATTTAAAATGGTTAGCTCTTATTGGACAGACCCTTTGAGTATGATATATTGCCTTTCCTCATCTCTTATTATAGTCTTTGGCTTAAAATCTAATTTACTGGATATAAGGCTTGCCACCCCAGCTTTCTTTTGATGTCCATTAGCATGGTAAATTGTTTTCCACCCCCTCACTTTAAATCTGGAGGTGTCTTTGGGTCTAAAATGAGTTTCTTGCAGACAGCATATTAATGGGTTTCGTTTTTTTATCCATTCTGACACCCTGTGTCTTTCGATTGGGGCATTTAGCCCATTTACGTTCCGGGTAACTATTGAAAGATATTAATTTAGTGCCATTGTATTGCCTGTAAGGTGACTGTTACTGTGTATTGTCTCTCTTCCTTTCTGGTCTACTACTTTTAGGCTTCTCTCTTTGCTTAGAGGACCCCTTTCAGTATTTCCTGTAGGGCTGGTTTGGTGTTTGCAGAGTCCTTTAGTTTTTGTTTGTCTTGGAAGCTTTTTATCTCTCCTTCTAATTTCAATGATACCCTAGCTGGATATAGTATTCTTGGCTGCATATTTTTCTCATTTAGTGCTCTGAATATATCATGCCAGCTCTTTCTGGCCTGCCAGGTCTCTGTGGATAAGTCTGCTGCCAATCTAATATTTCTGCCATCATATGTTAAAGACTTCTTGTCCCGAGCTGCTTCAGGATTTTCTCTTTGTTACTAAGACTTGTAAGTTTTACTGTTAGATGACTGGGTGTGGACCTATTTTTATTGATTTTGAGGGGGGTTTTCTGTGTCTCCTGGATTTTGATGTTTGTTCCCCGTGCCATATTAGGGAAATTCTCTACTATAATTCTCTCCAATATACATTCTGCCCCCTCTCTCTTCTTCTGGAATCCTAATTTTTCTAATAGTGTTTCATCTTATGGTATCACTTATCTCTCAAATTCTCCTCTTGTGGTCTAGTAGTTGTTTGTCTCTCTTTTGTTCAGGTTCTTTATTCTCAGTCATTTGGTCTTCTGTTTCATTTATCCTAGCAGCACGGGCATCCATTTTTTATTGAAACTCATTAATAGCTTTTTTTGATTTCAGCTGGGTTAGATTTTAGTTATTTTATTTCTCCAGAAAGGGATTTTATTTCTCCTGAAAGGGTTTCTCTAATATCTTGCATGGTTTTTTCGAGCCCAGGTAGCACCTTGAGAATTGTTGTTCTGAACTCTAGTTCTGACATATTACCATTGTCCATATTGATTAGGTCCCTAGCCGTTGGTACTGCCTCTTGTTCTTTTTTTCTTTGCGGTGAGTTTTTCCGCCTTGTCGTTTTATCCAGATAAGATATATGAACGAGAGAATAAAATACTAAAAGGGTGGCCAAGACCCCAGAAAAATGTATGCTAACCAAATCAGAGAGACCCAAAACTGCGGGGAGAAGAAAGGAAAAAAAAAAAAGAAAAAAGAAAAAAAAATATATAAATTAGGCTGGTGACTAGAACAGAGCCACCCACTTGATTTTGGGTGTATTTTGGTCTTTGAGAAGAAACTACCTCCCAAAATTTTAAAGAAAGAAAAACTTACATATATGTGAAAATAAGAGTAAACATGGTGAAGGGATGGAATATGACTGTAAGGATGAAAATTTAAAAATTTTTAAAAAAGGAATTGATAAGTTGGTTGGGAAAAGGAAAAAAAAAGAGGAGGAAATGTGCTCAGGCTGGAGACTAGAACAAAGCCATGTGCTATATTAAGGTATATTTTGATGTATTAGAAGAAATTGTATTCCAAAATTTTTTAGGAAAAAAAAACACCTATATGTATACAAAAAAATAAGGTTAAATATAACGAAGGAATAAAATATGACTATAACAAGGTTTAAAGAGTTTTTTTTAGAAAGGTATTGTTAAGATAAACTAGTTAAAAAACGTTAAAAGAGGAAAGAGGAAAAGTTATCAAAATAGAATAAGAAAAAAATAAAATAAAAAAAATTAACTTCGCAAGACTAAAGGATCATGGGGAAAAGGCATGAATTCTATGTTTCCTCTAGCTCTGGAGTTCTGCTCGTCTCCCTGGTAGGTGAGGTTGGTCTTGGCTGGATGTTCTTGCTGATCTTCTGAGGGAGGGGCCTATTGCAGTGATTCGCAAATGTCTTTGCCTGAGGCAGAAATGCTCTGCCCTTGCCAGGGGCTGGGCTAAGTAACCTGCTCCAGTTTGCTCTCGGGAGCTTCTGTTTCTGGAATGCTTTCCTTAGAGCTCTGGAGGACAGGAATGAAAATGGCGGCCTCCCAATCTCCGGCCTGGAGTAGCTGAGAGCTCAGGCCCCATTCCTCAGTGTGACCTCAGAAATAAGCAGTCAGTCCCTCCCATCTCCTTGGTCTCTGGACGCACTCTGAGCTCACATGACCTGTGACTAAGCATTTCTATCTCTGGCTCACGGCCCCATTTGGAGTCTCCAAACCCAGAGGATTTTTGCTGCGCTGCCCCTCCCAGAGGAGGAAGGTTAGTCTCCCCGATTTTGCCACTTGTGGGGTCCCTGCTCAAAGTGCAGGGACCTGACTGTGCCATGGAGCACAGTTTAAGGTAACCCCAAGGTGAGAGCTCACTCCTCGGCTCTGTCTCTGTAGTCATCTTCCCCTCTCCGACACCTAGCAGCTCTGCTATGCTCACACCCGCAGACCTTCTGTGACCCTGCTGGACCTGAGACCATAGCATCCCCATGAGGGCTCTACCGCCTGCTTAGCCGCTGGATCCATGTCCCTCAGTGGAGCAGACTTCTAAAGGTTCCGATTTTGTTCTTCGCCGCTTCCTGGGAGCCGCCCCCCCCCCCCACCGTGGTCTATCTTCCCTTTGCTTCGGATTCACTTCTCCACACGTCCTACCTTTCAGAAAGTGGTCGATTTTCTGTTCATAGAATTGCTGCTCTTCTCTTCTTTCTCCTGTTGAGTTTGTAGGTGTTCGGAATGGTTTGATAACTATCTGTCTGAAGTCCTAGGATCTGCTGTCATTTCAGTCTGCTACTCCTCCGCCATTTTACCTCTGTCCTTAATACAAATCTTTTTTTTCCCCTATGTTCCAAGAAAGCTTTGTTTGTGGATATTGAATTTCAAATCTTGTGTAATTTTCATGTATCATGAGGTACTCTTTCTTAAAGTTTTTTTCAACCACTTAAACATGTAAACACAATTCTTGGCTCATGCATGGTACAAAAAGAGGGGGTAGGCTGGATTCGGTCTCTGTGTAGTTTGGAAACACCTAGTCCAGTATATAGCTATTTGTCTTTGTCTTCTCCCATCTGCTGTAGAGGGTGGGCTCTGCCTCTGCCTGAGCTGCCAGGACCAGTTCATTTGGACAGCAGAGTTCAAGAAAGTACAGACAGTAACCACCAAATTGAACTTTTGAACAGGAGAGTACTCCCCCTTGTCATTAATGGCAAAGAAGGTGTTTTGTGGTACACAGAGTTAGGAAGGATCTTTTTCTTTTTATCCCTCTTAACTATTTTTAAGGATATAGTTAAGGAGTGCTAAGTATATTTACATTGTTGTACAGGAAAAATGGAATTTTTTTTTTTTTAAGATTTTATTTATTCATTTGTCAGAGAGAGAGAGAGAGAGAGAGAGCGAGCACAGGCAGACAGAGTGGCAGGCAGAGGCAGAGGGAGAAGCAGGTTCCCCACAGAACAAGGAGCCCGATGTGGGACTCGATCCCAGGACGCTGGGATCATGACCTGAGCCGAAGGCAGCGGCTTAACCAACTGAGCCACCCAGGCGTCCCGGAAAAATGGAATTTTATCAGCTAACTTGAACTCTATGTCGGAGACATTTTTGACAAAAGTGAATTTATTACTAGTTGTATTGAAACAGATCAATAGTCCTTTGGTATTAGATAGATCTGGGCTTAAATTCTGCCTGTGTGATCTTGGGATTCCTCTTGAACTTTTGTAAGCCTGCCTTTCCTCTTCTCTGAAATGAAGGTAGGAATAATATCTACTCTTTTATTAATGTACCACTGTATTTTAACTACACTAGACTTTAAAAAAAAAGTATTGGTGCATCTGGGTGTCTCAGTTGGTTAAGCAACTGCCTTCGGCTCATGTCATGATCCTGGAGTCCTGGGATTGAGTCCCGCATCAGGCTTCCTGCTCAGTGGGGAATCTGCTTCTTCCTCTGACCCTCTCCCCTCTCATGTTCTTTCTCTCACTCTCTCTCTCTCAGATAAATAAATAAAATCTTTTAAAAAAATAAAAATAAAAGAGTATCTACCGCACAGAGACTTAAGGAACAAAGTGATTGTTTAGTATAGTGCTTGACACAGAGTATGCTATCAGTATTTATTTGTTGTTGTTTTTATGTTCTTAATAGTGGACATTTATTTTTATACAGTTTCTTCTTAAGGTGAAGATAACTCTTTATAAATGTCCTAGAGAAATACAGTAGCTTTCTGTTCACCCTTTGCAAGTAAAAAGGGTGGATCGTTCCACTACTGACATTTATATATATTCACACATCTCTTGTCCGCTTTCAACACCATTTGTGTACAGGTGAGTGGGCTTCCCATTTTATTCTTGGGAAGTATGGTGGTGGGGCACCTGGGTGGCTCAGTCGTTAAGCATCCATCTTCAGCTCAGGTCATGATCCCAGGGTCCTGTGCTCAAGCCCCACATCAGGCTCCTTGCTCAGCAGGGAGTCTGCTTCTCCCTCTCCCTCTGCTGATCCCCATGCTTGTATTCCCTTTCTCACTGTCTCTCTCTCTCTCTGTCAAATAAATAAATAAAATCTTAAAAAAATGAAAGTATGATGGTAAAAAAATATATATCCAACTACTCACTGGTATGGATCACTAAACATTTTGGGGGTCAAGGTGGCATGGTAGGTGGGAGGGAATACTTGCCCGAAGGAGAATTTTACAACACTTCAGATACGAGTATCTGAAGTAATCAATAGGAGAAGGTGTTTGCCCATCATAAGGGTGTACTTGGAGACTGCTGTGGAAAGTATCATTTGTTGTAGTTGGTTTCAAGGTGAGACACATTATCTTCTTTCCTCTTTTGTGACTTGAGTTTTTACTATAATACAAGGCATTTTTATGGAGTGATAGTTGATGACTTTTTTCCTTTGGTATAAGTTGCTCCTTTTGCCAGTGTATCATTTCTAATATACTTCATTGTACAGTACTTCTAATGTTGTGTTTTGACAAATCTGCCTTTTTTTTTTACCCCTGTCCCATCTGCTTTTTTTAAAAAGACTTTTAGTAACGTGGCTTTTTTGTTGCAGGTTTTTATGATAAGTTTATTTTGCTCCTGGACTTCAACAGTTTGTATCCTTCCATCATTCAAGAGTTCAACATTTGCTTTACAACAGTGCAAAGAGTTGCTTCAGAGACACAGAAAATTACAGAGGTTTGTATTCATTTGAGGCCTCTTCAAATTGAAATTAAAAGCAGTGCTTAAAGAAGAAAGAGAACCAGAGGGGTTAGTGTTCTAGTTTTTCCTCTTAAGTATATAATTTTTCCTTTCTTAGTGGTCTAAAGGTCAAAAGTGGTCAAAAAGGGAGAGGTTGCGTAGATGGAAACTCACAGTGTTTCTATACCTTTTTATTTTAACAATTTTATTGAGATGTAATTCACATACATTTCATCCATTTAAAGTACACACTTTAAGGGCTTTTAGTGCAGTCACTGAATTTTCAACCTTCACCACAGTCAATTTGAGGGCATTTCCATTATTCTTCAGAGAAACCCTACCTTTTAGTTGTACCTTCCTTCTTGTCCCTCCATTCCTCCCAGTCCTTGGCAACCACCAATTTTTCTGCCTCTAAAGATCTGTGTATTTTGGACATTTCTTGTAACTGGAATCACGTGACCCTTTGTGTCTGGCTTATTTCACTTAGCATATTGTGGTTTTTTTTTTTTTCAAAAATTTTTAAAGATTTTATTTATTCATATGACAGAGAGAGATCACAAGTAGGCAGAGAGGCAGGCAGAGAGGGGTGGGGGGAAGCAGCCTCCCTGCTGAGCAGAGAGCCCGATGCGGGGCTCGACCCCAGGACCCTGAGATCATGACCCGAGCCGAAGGCAGAGGCTTAGTCCACTGAGCCACCCAGGTGCCCCCTTCCTTTTTTCAAATTTTTATTTAAGTTCTAGTTAACATATGGTATAATATGGGTTTCAGGAGTAGAATTTAGTTATTCATCACTTATACAGACAACCTCCGGTGTTCAACACAAGTGCATTCCTTAATACCCATCTAGACCAGCCCCTGCCCACCTACCTTCCAGCAACCCTAAGTTTGTTGTCTATAGTTAAGAGTCTGTTTTCTGGTTTGCCCCTTTTTTCCCCCTATGCTCATCTGTTTTGTTTCTTAAATTCCACATATGAGTGAAATCATATGGTATTTGTCTTTCTCTGCGTGACTTACTTCCCTTAGCATAATACACTGTAACTCCATCCACATTGTTGCAAATGGCAAGATTTCATTCTTTTGACGGTTAATAATATTCCATTGTGTATATAGACCACATCCTCTTTATCCATTCATCAGTGGATGGGCACTTGGGCTCTTTCCATAGTTTGACTATTGTTGATAGTGCTGCTGTAAACATCAGGGTGCATGTGCCTCTTTGAATGAGTATTAGTGTATCCCTTGGTAAGTACTTAGTAGTACATTTGCTAGGTCATAGGGTAGCTCTATTTTTCACTTTCTGAGGAACCTCCATACTGCTTTTCAGAGTAGCTATAGCACTTTAGCATTACTGTTTTCAAGATTTCATCTGTGTTGTAGCAGGTATTAGTACTTCATTCCTATTTTTTTGCTGAAAGTTCACAGTACAATTCTTTTATTAAGTTTATTCCTAAATATGTCATCTTTTTGATGATATTTTAAGTATAACTGTTTTCTTTACTTTTGGATTATTCATTGCTAGTGTACTGAAATATAACTGATTTCTGTATATTGATCTTGTGTGCTGCAACCTTGCTGAAGTCATTTATCACTTCTAGTATTTTTGTGGATTCCTTAGGATTTTTCCTTAGGACTTTCTACATATAGTATCATGTTCTCTGCCAATAGAGGTAGTTTTAATTCTTTTTTTTTAAGATTTTATTTATTTGATGCAGAGAGAGAGAGATCACAACTAGGCAGAGCAGCAGGCAGAGAGAAAGGGGGAAGCAGGCTCCCCACTGAGCAGAGAGCCTGATGTGGGGCTCGATCCCAGGACCCTGAGATCATGACCTGAGCCAGAGGCAGAGGCTTAACCCACTGAGCTACCCAGGCACCCCAGTTTTAATTCTTTCTTTGTAATCTGGATGCCTTATATTTCTTCTTTTTTGGGGGCTGGGTTGTCATCTAACTGCCCTGGCTGGAACCTTCAGTACAATATTGAATAAAATTGGCAAGAGCAGACACCCTTGTCTTGTTCCTGGTCTCAGGGGGAAAACATCCAGTCTTTATTTCACCATTAAGTATGATGTTAACGAAGGGTTTTCCATAGATTGTATTAATCAGATTGTGGAAGTTCCCTTCTGTTCCTGGTTTGTTGCATGTTTTTTATCATGAAAGGGTGTTGGAGTCTGTCAACCACTTTTTCTTTATATATTGAGATGATCGTGTACTTTTTATCCTTTATTCTTTTAATATGGTAAATGACATTGATTTTCATGTGTTGAACCAGCCTGTGTTCTTGGGATAAGTTACAATTGGTCTTGGTGTATAATCCTTTTTGAATGCTTCTGGATTCAGTTTGCTAGTATTTTGTTGAAGAGTTTTTCGCTTGTATTCCTAAGGCTTTTTTTTTTTTAATTTTTTATTTTTTCAGCATAACAGTATTCATTATTTTTGCACCACACCCAGTGCTCCATGCAATCCGTGCCCTCTACAATACCCACCACCTGGTGCCCCCAACCTCCCACCCCCCACCCCTTCAAAATTCTCAGATCGTTTTTCAGAGTCATGGTTCACCTCTCATAAGGCTTTTTGATGTATAGCTATCTTTTCTTGTTTTGTCTTTGCCTGGTTTTGGTATTAGAATAATACTGGCCTCATAGAATGAGCTGGGAAGTGTTCCTTCCTCTTCTGGTTTTTTGTTTTTTGGGGTTTTTTTTTTTTTTGGAAAATTTGTGAGGGATTAATGTTAATTCTGCTTTAAATATTTGGTAGAATTCACTAGTGAAATTAACTGGTCGTAAGGCTTGTCTTTTTTTTTTTTTTTTAATTTCCAATTCAATCTTTGTTATAGGTCTATTCAGGTTTTTTATTTTTCCTTGAGTCCATTTTGGTAGTTTGTGTAGGAATTTTTCTGTTTAATGTAAGCTTATCTAATTTGTTGGTATAAAATTGTTCAAATTATTCACCTATAACTATTTCTTTAAGATCATTACTAATATCCCTCTTATTCCTGATTTTAGTAATTTGAGTCATTTTTTTTTTTTTTTTTTTGTCAGCACAGCTAAAAGTTCGTTAGTTTTGCTGATCTTTACAAAGAAGGAACTTTGATTTTGGTGATTTTTCTCTCTGTCCTATATTTCCATTCTAATCTTTATTACTTTTTTCTGCTTTCTTGATTTAGTTAACCTTTATTTTTCTACTTTCTTAAGGTGGAAAGTTAGGTTATTGATTTGAGATCTTTTCTGTTAATATAGATATTTACAGCTATAAATTTCCCTGCAAGGATTATGTTAGTTTCATCCCATTTGTTTTGGTATGTCATTGTACTTTTATTATCAGGCCCCTCTCCCATCAGTCGACCAGTGATCTGATTTCCATCACCATCGCTTAGTTTTGATTTTTCTAGAACTTCATATAAGTGGAGCCATCCAGTATGTACTCTTTTGGATTTGGCTTTTTGTTCAGTGTAATGTTTTCGAGATTCATCCATTCTGTTGCATTATTAGTAGTTCTTTCCTTTGTATTGTTGAGAAGTATTCCACACTTTATCTGGTTTCCTGAGATGAGCATTTGGATTTTCAGTGTTTAGTTATTATTTTTGAAAAGATTTATTTATTTATTTGAGTGAGAGAGAGCGAGAGCAAGTGAGCAGGGGGGTAGGGGTAGAGGGAGAGAATCTTCAAGCCGACTCCCTGCTGAGCTCAGCCTGATTCAGGGCTTGATCCCAGGACCCATGAGAGATCATGACCTGAGCTGAAATCAAGTGTTGGACCCTTAACTGACTGAACCATCCAGGTGTCCTGTTGAGGTTAGCTTTTATTAATAAAGTTGTGAACATTCTTGTTCATGTGTTTTTGTGAACATGTCCTTTCATTTTTGGGGGATAAATACCTAGGGAGGGAATTTGCTGGTTTGTATCAAGAGTGGATGTTTAACCGAAAAGAAACTGCCAAATTATTTTCCTAAGTAGTTATACCGTGTTACACACCCCCACTAGCCATGACTGTAAGTCATTCCACATCATCTCGAACACTTGCTATTTTTATTCTTTTAAATTTTATATTTTAAATTCTTCTAAATTTTGGTCACGCAAGGCTTTGTTACTGATTGTACTCACAAGCAGCCTTTTAAAAAAAAAATATGGAACGCTTCACGAATTTGCATGTCATCTTTGCGCAAGGGCCATGCTAATCTTCTCTGTATCGTTCCAATTTTAGTATATGTGCTGCCAAAGCGAGCACACAAACAGCCTTTTTAAAAGAATGGCTTTGAATTATTTCACATTGATTTAATCTAACCAGTGATTAGTCAACAATTTTATATAGGACTTGATAACTTAATGTGTGGTTCTTCATATATAAGGCTGATATGATTGACTGCTGGTAGATGTAGTTCTCCAACAGGAAAAGATGTAAAGTAATATGCTATCTCTCTGTATTGTTTTTCTCTGTTTCTTTGTACATGTGGCCGAAGATGTCTGTCCTCTTGCTTCTGATTTTACATGTCTTTTAATTCTAACTACCTGCTTTGGGAGCTGTTTTCTAGCCCTAGTTCTGTCTTCCTAGAAGAGAGAATCTTAAAGGCTTGCTTATTAGGCCAGTGATACACCTGTTCCCATCAGCTGTGACCACAGGAGTGGGTTTATAGAGTACAAATACAGTTGCCAAGGATGGGTCTTTCTGTGGTAGTAGAGGATAATTGTCCAGAGAAGGTATTGGGTAGACATCCCCAAAAGGTAGTGACTACATTGGATAAATAATATTCATAGGGCTCTGTCCTGCTACTGTGTCAGCCTTGTGATAATTGTCATGATCCAGCCTTCTGAATCCCACTGTACTGGTTTGTTTATTTGAGCTTTCCAGTTTGGATTCTGGATATAAGAATCATTTAAGAGTTGGAATGGACCTTAAAGGTCACCTAAGAAATACTATACATGTAGCCAGTTTATAGATTCTGTACCATTTTTCTGTGTAGTATCTCATTTGGTCTTCAAAATAGCTAGGCCACACAGCTAGTGGTGGGAGAGCTGGGCATGGATTGTAAACTTCCTGACTCCAGATCCTTTCAGTTAACTTTTTATCTGACCTCTCTAGCTGTTATAAATAAATTGGAATGTGTACCAAGATCTCTTTAATAGGTTTGCTATCGTCATCTGCTGTATTGGAAAACAATAGGTCCCTGTTACTATTTTAAGATTGTTCATTTGAAAATATTGATCTTTATAAAATCAGATACTTTGTAAAGGCTGGGTTATCAAAAGGCATTGAGTTAATATACTTGAAGGCAAGGCATTTATTTTTAATTCTGAACCTTTGAAGGGGTAAACATGCCTGGCTTTTCACTGTGGCCTGTTAATAGAATTAATAGAGCTTCAGAAAAATGGTCTAATGCTTTCCTTGCTTTTTGCTTCTGTAAATTTAGTATAAGAAGACTGCTGGTTACTTTTCGAAAATCAGAAATTTGCTGATTTAGTATTTAGGGTTTTAGTTTTTATTGTAGAACATTTACAGTAATTGCCACAATTCTCCATAGTTGTAAAAGTTTTATGGCATTTTGCTTGAGAGTACATTTGACTTAAAACTGTAGTTAGCTTGCATTTTTTTAAATCCTAGAGGTGTCAGTGTTTTTATTTTAGAAACAGTTTCTCCAAATATGTTGCTCCCCAATCTTGTTGAAGAGAAGAGTATATATAAAAAATGATCCCTTTAAATGACATCTACATTAATCAGTAATGAGAGGGGTGGAGATACTGGGAATGAGGCTGATAGAAGTGGGAGAAGAGGCCATTGTTGACTTGTTCTCCGCTTTTTCTTCTCCCACCCACGTATTGTTGACCTATGCTTAAGCAGGAAAGTAGCTTTTCAAGATTTAATCATCACGTAAAGCTCCCACAAAATATTATTTTAGAAATCTCTTTTATGATAGTTTGATTTGTCTGAAATTTCTGTTGTGTGTTCATCAGGATGGAGAACAAGAACAGATTCCTGAGCTGCCAGACCCAAACTTAGAAATGGGCATTTTGCCCAGAGAGATCCGGAAGCTGGTAGAGAGGAGAAAACAAGTCAAACAACTAATGAAACAGCAAGACTTAAATCCAGACCTTGTTCTTCAGGTATATCTTTTTACTAAGAGTCATCTAAGTGACAGTCTCAGCTTTCAGACTTTGATTATCTGGGAATGATTTAAACATGATGCTGTGGGTAATTACATGGGCTTATTTTAAGTTTGTGGGCAGGAAACCATTAAAAAACCATTAGAATGCCTCAGAATGGAAGATATCTCTGTCTGCAAAGCTGTATCTGAACAAAATCCTTCTGACTTCTGGGAGCTTTGGAATCTGTGTTTACTTGCTTCTAGAAGATCAGGGAATCATGGATCTGGGAGGATGGGTTGAGTGTGTTGACAGGTCTTTTTTTTTTTTTCAAGGATATTGAGGGTTTCTCCTTTTCTTTGGTGATATAAAAAGATATCTAATGTAATGATTAAGCATTTACAAATATTGTTGTCTTTTGTCCTTGTGTGACCTGCAGTATGACATTCGACAGAAGGCTTTGAAGCTCACAGCAAACAGTATGTATGGCTGCCTGGGATTTTCCTACAGCAGATTTTACGCCAAACCACTGGCTGCTTTGGTGACATACAAAGGAAGGGAGGTAAATGATAGAACATCTCTAAAGACAAGTTTATTTTTTAACTATGACCTGTTATAATCTGGGAGAGCCAAGTTTGTTGCCCAGTTATATAGATTCAAATGCCCCTTCCTTAGGACAAATTCGAGACAGATAGTTTTTTAAGTAAGGATGTGTTCATTCATCCATTGAGAGAGAGTATTTATTGAGTGTCTACTCTGTACCAGGCATTGTTATGGGGGTAGAGTGTTGTGCAAACATAAGATGCCCCTGCATCATGAGGGTCACATTTTTATGTAGAGCAGGCGGTGTAGAGTGGCATGCAGTGGGGACTTGGGTTGGGGAGAGGGTAGTTTGGGAAAATAGACTGTAAATGAGTGATAAACAAATACAAAAAATAAGAATATGATAGAAGTAAATGCTATTCAGATAATTAAAACAGGGTAGTGGGCCAGTTTAATGTTAAGATGGCTAGTTTAGATTGGTCAGGGAAGGGTTCTTTAGGAGGTGACATGAGTGACATAAGGGAGCTAGTATGGTTGCTGATCTTATCAGGTTGGAGTGTGAGGGAAAGGAAGATATCAAGGAGGATGCCTCCATTTTAGTCCCATGGCTGGTTAGCTTGTGGAGCCATTTACTAAGATGGAGAAATCTGGGAGAGAGGGATTAGGAGTTCTTTTTTGGCTTTGAGATTTGTAATAGATCTCTAAGCATGTTAAGTAGATAGTTTGATGTAGAAGTCCACAATTCCAGGAATAGATGAGGAGTGAAGTTACGGATTGAGAGTTATTGGCTTTAGAAAGATGAGTTAGATACCAAACAGTTTTGAGATACTGTCACTTTGTAAACACTATAAGCTTTACCTGCTTTAACCCCACATGCTTGAGTTTTTCTTAATTTGTAAAAGAGTAGTTATGTTAAATACCAGATTCCATTTCACTCCAGTAAACTATTGATTCCCCTCAGTAGATTTGAGACTACTCAGTCTTAAGGAAGTAGTTCATGGTTATGGGCAGAATATTCATTTTGAGGGTCTGAAGTCAGACCCTCTTGCATAGGGGTTGGCAAAACCATGGCCCATGGATTAAATCCAGTCAGCCATCTATTTCTGTGAATACAGTTTTATTGGAATGCAGCCATACTTATTTATGTTTTGCCTGTGGCTGCTTTTGCATTGCAATAGCAGAATTGAGTAGTCAGGGTCGAAACTTGCATGGCCTGCAAAGCCTAAAGTATTAGCCATCTTTCCCATTTCAGGAAACACGTTTCCTGACCCCTCCTTTAGAGTCTAGACCAGCACTGTCTGGTGGACCTTGAGATGGTGAAAATGTTCTCTGTATAATACAGTAGGCCCAAGTAGGCGAGTGAGCATTTGCTGTCTGGCTAGTGTCGACTTGTGGAGGAACTGGATTTTGAGTTTAATTTAATTATAATTAAAATAAATTAAATTTTAATTATCCACATGTGGCTAGTGGCTCCTGTATTGGTCAGTGGCAATCTGGCTGGCATGAAACAAACAGGATGTTCAGAGCCACTCTTCTGTTGACAGCCCTGTCTCACAGACTTAGGGCACAGTGAGGAAGGGCAAAACATGTATTAAACACCAGCAATATGTGAGAAGCTTCCAGATGAATTACTTCCTGAAGAATCCATTGGTATGGTTCATAACATTCCCCTTTTGCAGATAGGGAAGCTGAGACTCAAAGAGGTGAAGTATAGTAAGTAACTGTTTTGAGTTGGAATCCATTTTTTCCTGACTGTAAGGCTTCTACCACAGTAGGTTTGTCTGCCCCATCTCACCATGTCTTTCATGACTGTGCTTCTGCTTTATATTCTACCTCTTAGTCCTTGAAGGACATCTTTTTTGACACTCCTCTCAAGACCTAGGCCCTTTTTTACATGGGAAGATACGGGGATTTTAGGGGCTAGTTGAAGTGAGGGAAGGATGTATTCAGTTTCTTAGGCTAAGTTTACTTTAAAATTATTTAAATTTTATTTCTGTGTATGTATCCAGTGGCTTCTGATAGAATACCATCTTATTTTTGTATTAGGAAATGCACTCACTATGCCCCAACTGGGTGATAATACATGGGTTGACTATTGAGATTGGATCAAGGTTACTCTTAAGTTTCTCACGAGAGGCAATAGTTGACAATTTACTCCCTTGGAGAGTGCCTCTTGCTGTTGGGAAATCCCTGTTGTTACATTTTCTGCATTGGCTCAGAAATCCACAAGCTTAAAAGGGCACTGTTGATAATGATAAGCCCCAAATTTGTCCAGCGATCTCCCCGACTCCCCTAATCCATTGTATTTTAAGGGCAGTATTTTTGTTTAGCTTGATCTTTAATAGGGTCTTTAAACTCAATTTTTATTTTTCTTGTTGTATAAAATAGAGCAGTAACAAATCTTAATAAACTATAAAAAAATCCCCTCTGCTCTCTCTACTAAAAAGCAGAGTTTCAAACAAATCTAGAAATAATCGTATGTGATTTAAATTTTTGGTTTCTCCTTTCCCCCTTGTCTCTTTCCCCTTTGCTCCTTCTCACAAATAAAAAAAAAAATATAACAACTGCGGAAAGTCAGCCTTGAAAGTAATGTGAGGTTAATGAGAAATAATAATTACACAGTTGCTCCCTGGAGATCTCTTCTAGAAGAAGATTCAAAGCCACCTACAGAAATTATTTCCTAAAATAAAACTCACCAACTAAAGTATTGGTGATAATTATTAGCACTGGTGGATAGAAATATTCTCTGTGATAGTTGATCTTTGGGTTTACTAGCATTTTCCATATATACTATTAGGCCTTTGTGATTTCGAACGTTTCTTGATTATTAAAGAGATAGGAGGGGTGAAGTATAAAATGAGAGTCAGTTGGTTGAAATTTGGAATACCTTTGTAACTTATCACAGTTGTCTTTTTTGTAAGAAGATGGAATGGACAAAATAATTCAGTAACCTGAAGATCTTAGAAGTTGTTTGCTTTTCAAGTTGTTGTAGGATCAATTAGATTAAGGTTCAAGTGGAAATGAATGAGAAGGAGATGTGTTAGCATGTTATCTGAAAAGATTATAAAATTTTACATTTGAATATGGATTAATACACAGTCTGGGGAGGCTGTAAGCCCCATTCCCTTCTTGTTTTTAAGTCTGTTTTGTGTGTGCTCAGTTTTGTTGGAATCATGCAGTTTTGGCTCCGGTGACCTAATAATTTCTGTAATCAAATGTATTATGGCTGCTAGAGTACTCAGGGTAATTACTAATTGTACTTTCATAAACAGGTTTATAATAAAAATGCTAATAGTTGTGTCAAATGGACATCAATATTGTCTTTTCCCAGGTGTGATCCTTTCACACTTTAAGCTCTTCTATGATTTTTAATTGCTCGGTGGTAGAGGAATTAGTTAATGGCTACAGAATTATATGAGAGACCTCATAGCGTGCAAGTTATTTAAAAATAATGAAGTCAGTGTTGTAATATGGAAACTTAAGCTTATAGACACTCAAAAGTGAATCAAGATAAATATCGCCTGTACTTGTGTTTGTTCTCAATGTATGTATAGAGAGACAAAAAAAGATACTGGGCAAGTTGATGGCACTACATGGACTTAGATTTTAAACCACCGAGACAACGGATTGGGTTGTCAAGTGACTGGTGTGGTAATTGAAGTGATTGTTCACTAGATGGCGATAGACACCCTGAGATCATTAATCAATTAAGGGTTTTATTCTCTGAACAATAGTGAAGGCCATTTAGTGACAGAAATCTGTCCAAATTTTCGACTTTGATTAATTTTGAAACTGTTAAAGGCTAACACTGGACCAAAGGATTGTAATAGTCTAATCTGTTTAGTGTTAAAAATGATGATTTTCTTGAACAAAGTTTTTATTGATAAGAACAATCACTGAATGTGTCATAGCAAGCAAATTCTTCTATCACATAGCTAAATTCATATATCTGGCTATGAAACTACAGTGCATGACTGGGTCACAGTATCAGGCTAACTGAAAGAGAATTGAAATGATTCTGATCGACAATTTGGATTTTTTGTAAAGGGATTTTAAACTTAGTCTTTACTTTTAAGCATACTTATTGCATAATCCTTAGTGTAATGGTAATATTTGTCTTTATGGACTAGTTAGTACTGCAGTCTGTTATTTCTGTGCTCTTGATAAAATGATTTTTTGGCCTGGATTTCTGGTTGCGTTTTAAAGTGAACGTATGCTCTCTTATTTGTGTGTAGAGCCCATGTGTTGTTAGTTTCTCACCCTGCAGGCTGACATGAATCTTTGCCAACCAGTTGTAGACTGCCTAGCTTTCATTGGTGTTCAGAGCTGAAACTTGTGCACTTAGAAAATGTATCCAAATCATTGCATGAAAATATTGCAGTCTGGGCAGGCCTTCCTGGGAATTTTTTGGCATTGTGCTAGCACCTGTCAGAAGCCCTTCAGAATGGGCCCCAGAAGAGGCCTCTGTTGGTGTCCGTGGTGAAAGAGAATGAATGCATATGGAGAATCTTATAATTAAGTGCTAAGGGAGACTTTCATCTTTATCTGGAAATAAGAGGAAATTTCACTTTTCCAGTCTTTTTTCTTAGAAAGCGTAGTTTTTTAAAGATAATTAAAAGCAGCAAATTACTATAGAGATATCTAAAGACTGGTTCCTTGTACCCTCTCTCATTTCTTTCTCTTCTTCAAAGGTAACTGCTCTTTTGGGATTCATATTGTGCTTTTTGCCTGTGGTTTTTTGCTTTTACAACAATTGATTATCTCTTCCTGTGGTATATTAGAAGTTTTTACCATGTATGTGTCATGCTATACATATTTCTTTGTGGTTAGCTGAAAAAAAAAAGCAGAGGAGGAAAAATAGGGGAAAAACCCTACTTTATATTCTACTTTTTAAGGATATCCATGTTGGTGTATTTTTAGATTTGACTTACTGATATTACCTCTTGTGTAATATTTCAGTGAATCAGTAGAGCACAGGGTATTTTTTGTTCTCCCATTGTCCACGTTTTTAGGTTTCCAAGTATTCCCTGTATTTTTTTCCCTAGATAAATAGTGCTACAGTATAGTGTCACATGTGTAAGAGTTTCTCTCCTATATTGCCAAGAGTGGAACTTGCACACCCACAAGCACTCTAACATTTTATTGATAACAGCAATCATTTAATTTATCATAACAAGCTAATTCTTTCAAATAGCCAAATTCATATCTGTGTCTGTAGGGCCATCAAACTTGACTCCCTCAGACATGGTATCTGAGGTTAATCTGAAGAGAATTGGAAATGATTTCTTTTTATTTTATTTATTTATTTGACAGACAGAGATCACAAGTAGGCAGAAAGGCAGGCAGAGGGAGAGGAGGAAGCAGGCTCCCTGCTGAGCAGAGAGCCTGATGCGGGAGCTCGATCCCAGGACCCTGAGATCATGACCTGAGCCGAAGGCAGAGGCTTTAACCACTGCACCACACAGGCGCTCCCCGGAAATGACTTTGACATGCAGTTTTGCCTCTTCGAATTTGTTGTTTCTTTTGAGGGATTTTAAGCTCACTGTAAACTTGTAAACATACTCCTTATGTAATCTTCAGTGTTTCATATCCTTGCTAGCCCTTGTTTTTCTCAGAATTTGTAGTTTTCGCCAGATGAGTCTGAAATGGTATCTTCATAGTGCTTTTAATTTGCATTTCCAGAGTACTAGTTAAGTTGAACAGCTTTTCATTTGTTTGAACTCTTCAGTTCTCATGCCTGATTTGCCTGTATGTATATATGTGCCCCCCTTTCTTTGGGTCATATGTCTCCTGCTATTTCTTCTTAGATTTTCAAAGGCTAATCCTTGTTTGGTCATTTGTGTTGCAAATATTTTTTAGTCTCTGGCTTTTCCTTTAACTTTATTTGTGGTCTTTGAATGTGTAAAGGTTATTTTTTTTTATTTTAATGGCATATAATTTGATTTTTCTTTTCTTAAGAAATCTTTTCCCTCCTCCAGTGATGCAGAGTGCCTAGCTTTCAGTTTTTTTTTCTTATTTAGATCTTTAAACCTTCTGGAAATTATTTTTTAGGGATGACATAAGTTAGGAACCTAATTGTATTTATCTGTGCTTCCTTATGGAGTTGTTGAACCTGTACCTCTATTCTAGGGATCAGCAGCTGTGACCCATGGGCTAACTCTGATCCACTGCTTGTTTTTTGTAAATAACATTTTATTGGGCCTGCATTGGTGTTAAGCACAGCAGAGTTGAGTAGCTGCCACAGAAACTAATGACCTCCAAAACTTAAAATACATACTTTATGGTCTTTTACAGAAAAAAAGTTTGTGAACCACTGGTCTAAAAGAGAGTTATGAATAATAGGAAAGTTACTCTCCTTTCTAACACTCTCAGTCATAGTAGATGAAAATAGAGGCGATTATAGTAAAGGTAGTAAAAAGGAAGGAAAATGATCTTTTGGACATATAGAATGTTTGAAGTTCTCTTTGGCTTAGATTTTATTTCATAGGAGAACTTCTGTCAATCCAAGTGGAATGCGGGAGAGGTCTGTAAATTCTCTGAGGTTGTATGCAACATTTTGTGTGTCTTTGTACATGTGTACATTTTGTGGGGAGAGGGTTTATGACATTTAAGAGTTCTCAAAGGGGAACCTGATGCCAAGAAGATGGAAGAACTGCTGGTTCTCAACATTTCCTTCCTGCCTTCTTCTGTAGGTTGAAGGGAAACTTTAGCCCTAAAAATGTATGCTTTTGTCACCTAAAACATGGCATTGTAAAGAATTTTCTTGCCAGACCAGAGCCTTGGAAACTGGGTGGTGGGGGGGAGGGGGGTAGGTAGGAGGGAAGAGTTCTACTTCTTTCTCCAGAATTCTCATAGCTACAGTTAAGACTACTTTTAACTTCAGCTGATCTAATAACATTTTGATTTCTTTAATAAAAGAAAAGAATTTCTTTTAAGGCTGAGATGAAGGTTTAATATATTCTGGCAGAATATATTTTATGTTAAAAAGAAGCAATATCCTTTTTCAGTGATTACCGACTTTCCCTTTTGAATTTGTTTACATTATAAAAATTCTAAGTCAGAGACACTTTTCCCTTTTTATTGTATTTCAGGGGGGGCTTGGGTTCTAAATTCTTTGCAGTTTTTCAAAACTGGTAACACTATTCAGCGTCATTAATTCACACTAATTCAGAATCTGTGGTGATTCAAATGGAATGAGTTGAGATTCTTCATAGAATAAGTTTAATACTTATTTTGGAGCCTCAGTTCTTTTCATATACCCTTAAATTCTGTAAAAACACCTGTTTCTGGTCAAGTAAGTAGCATCTTAACTGTAGATCTTTTATATGGATGAACTTTGAGTAATTAACATCACCATTTGCTTGTTCATTTCTCTGTATCCTTTCTGAAAGTCAATGAAAGTAGTGTTGGTAAATGTAAGAATAAGCACTAATTTGGCAATAACCCATGGAAAGCTGGTCTGAATTATGATAACATAGACATTCAGTAATTTGAGAGAAATGCTATTACAAGAGATTTTAAGTATATGGAATAATTCATACTTTACTAACACATTGTTGCAATTATCAAATAAATAAGTGGGTTACATTTACGCCTGGTTTGAATTTATATACTTGAAAACACTGGCATATACTATTTCTTTCAAAATAGCCAAAACTTTAGACTTTTTGTTTGAATCTGAGTATAATTGACGCACAATGTTACATTAGTTTCTGGTGTACAACATAGTGATTTCACAGTTTATATTTTATGCTGTGCTCACCACAAGTGTAGCTCCCAGTGTCACCACACAGTAAGGCACGGGTATAACAGGTAGAGCATAGGGAATACGGTCAGTGCTATTGTAATAGCGCTGTATGATGACAGATGGTAACAGAACTTTAGACTTCTAAAAATAAATTCAGAATGCCTATATCCTTCTTTCTTAGTAGTTGGAAATTAACACCTCCAAAAGGCATGGACATCCACCTGTGTATACTCTTACGGTGCTAAACATCGGAAGGTATGTGTAGGTTTAGGAGGACAGAAGGCGGTTGATGTTAGAGGTAGCTGGGAAGAGGGAGATGAAAGGGGTTAAGACCTGCCTGTGGAACAGACTGGGGTCTGTGAGCATAAGAGGACAAAGCTTCAACAAGGAGATACCAGTGGACTTTGTTCTTTATCGCATTTACATTGCCTGAGGTTTTGGGATGGTCAGCTCATCTTTGTCTTAGGTGTGCTTTGGAGAATCCAAGGAAGGCCTGTTCATGCTGATCCTGCAAGTGTTTGTCAAGAAGCAGCGCCCCTCCCCCTTATCCTCACACATTGGATACATCTAACCCCCAGATGCCAGCGGCGATAACAGGTGGTCCCTGGGCTGTGTGGGCTGGCCTCTCCCATCTTTTAGAATCTTCTCAGTGCTAACCTGAAAAGTGCCAGGGTTTATTTATTTATTTATTTTTTTAAAGGAAGGTTGAGTTTCCTTAGTCTCAGTGTGAATTAACGCCTTTTTAAAAAACTTACACGTTGGGTGTTTTACTACTAGATTTCAGAATAGGTCTGCATAAATTAGTATGATTACCTAAAATTTTTCTTTTACTAGCAAATAAAACAAAAGCCTGCAGCCTCCCATGATTTCTCTATTCTCCAGTCTACACTTTCCTTCAGTTTGTGAGGGATCACTGTCTGTATGTTTTGATGTTCCACCTAGCACCTAACCCTGTGCCCGACAAAGTGGGTGCTGGTTTGCTGTGACTCTGGGATCGTACTGGGGTAGTAGTGTCTGCAGTTGTGGGTGGGTGGTTGTGGAGGAGATACATTTTTTAAAATAAGATCTTGATATTTAAGCCTATTTTGAGTTTACAAGAATGGCTTGTATACTCAGAATAGGAAAAAGGGTACTTGGTACTTTTTTACTAGGCACTCTTATTTGAGAAGGTGCGGATGGTATTTTCATCTATTAAGTTTTACCTGTTTAATTACTGAAACCACCGGGGATGTGGCTAAGGATGAAGAGATAAATGCTGTAAGATTGACGTTGTGTCAGCTCTGCTGATCTCTGCTGAGACAGAGGGAGTTTCTTAACTCTAACTTGACTCACATAAACGAGTCCTGGAAATCTCCTTTCTTCCCCAGCCCTCACCAGAAACAGTGACTTTCTTCTAAGCAAAATGCAGTCCCGTTTCTACATATGTGAACATTTTATATAAACCTGTTTTGGTATATGTTTCTTTTTCACAAGTTGCGTGTTATTTGACAGGTGTTCTAAAGCTCCGTGCTTTGGCACAGAACCAAGATGACAGAGCAGTAATGATTTCGAAAGTGCCATTCCCTCCTTGTTAAGAGACAAAAAGAAAAGTGTGAAGTTATTAACCACTATTCACCAGTGGCGTAGAAATTGACGTAAGGTTTAATTGTCTGGTTCTACAGTTAGTCTGCGTAGGTAATTTCCTGGATAATACTACTCTTAAGGAAAGGGGAAAATACCGTATAACTTTATTTTTTTCTCCCACATCCTTTCTCCCCCCTCTTTTCACAAATTACAGATATCGATGGATTAAAGAGAAAGGATCACTGCTAACCGAAATATTGGATCTTTTCTCCAGTTCGCCCTTTCCTCATCTGCCCAGGTAATAGATTTATGGGTGACAAGGTCATGCTTGGCAGTCTTGCAGGTTTCCCATCCCCCAGATGGTTCAGCTGCCCCAGTGTTTAAACCTGATGGTGTACAAGATGTCACCACATAGCCTCCTTGCCTGAGCCGTGCTGGGTACATTTATTGCTAATTGGAAGAATCTGCTTTCAGCAGCCTGTACCGTCTGGTGGCTTGAGCATACTTTTCACAGCAGTACAGTCAGACCCTTTAGAGACACTTCCATCTGAAATTAAAAAACAAAACAAGCTGGTTGGGTTTTTTAATAGCTCAGGCTTGGTTAACTGAGGGAAGACTAATAGAATTAGTGCCTTCTGTTTGTCTTTCATCCTTTCAGTAGTCAGTGTGAGCCTGTGTCAATTTGCCATATTGTAAATACTGTGTTAAATTACAGTGAGCTGAGTTTGGTAAGTTGTGGGAGTTTGGGAAGGCGGGGAGAAGAATGGCTTTATGTATGTGTTTGTGTTGAGAAGCTGTTTGATTTTAAGCCAGGGATTCCTGAGCCCTGTGGTCATCGTTTTAGAGATCTTGTACCTACTTTGAAATTTAGTGCCAGCGTCGGGTTGTACGCCTGTTCTTGGATCATTTTTGTTACTAATCTTTTCACTGAATTGGTTTATGTCCCTTTTAAACTTGAATGTATTGGAGTCTCAGAAAAATTTAAAAATTTTCTATGAAAATTCCCTCACTCTTAAAAAGCAAAATGAAATACAAAGTAACTGAAGTCTCTACTTGCATTTTGAAAAGAACAACAAAGCATGAATGATTTCCAGAAATGGTTTTTGTGTGGTGTCTAGAATTACTAATTCTTCTTTACACATTTACACATTAGTTTTCTACTACCTATTTTTATTGGCGTTATTATTTCACATTGAAAAAAACTTGTGGCTAAATTTTGAGGCCAGGGATGAGATTTCTTCCCATAGGGCTAGGAGTCGAGTGGGACGGGAATGGAACAGAGATACTAGGTTTCCGTCATAATTTGGAGTGTCAGACATTTGGCTATATTTGTTTCAGGGGCTTTTTCCCCTGCTGACTTAACCACAGACTATATTTTCAGCCCTGTGCAGGAGGGTGGTGTGCCTTCTGCAGGCAGGGAGGAGGAGGGTTGGGGAGGGGGCACTTGGGGAAAGGGATAAGCTCATGGGCTATTAATAATGTGCATTGTTCTTAAGGCCACATGTAATATTTCTGTGCACTGGCCAACAGGGTAGGGTGTACGTTCTATTTAAGTTGGACTGCCTGGCATGGTGCGATAGACAGCTGATAATTGTATTACAGGGAAAATTCGTGTATTTCTTTCTCAGTGATGTCCTGATGGGGCAGGAAAAATAACTTGTTTGTGGAAGATTCTCTTAGAGTGGGTGAATATATTTAATTCAATTACTAATTCTTGCCTCATAGCCAGAAATTCTTCAAGTAATATTTGCTGAGTGTGTACCATGGAGGGAAATGGAGACAAATGACATTGCTTGTGACCTGCAGGCTTGAGACGAAAGCCTTAGGTAATGATTCCAATAAAGCTAGAGCTAGAGCTTAGGAGGCCAAACCCATGATTCCTTACGAGTAAATAAGAGAAAAGATCGTCTGTGGGAGCAAAAACCACACAGAAAAGCTGGAGTATCACTGAAGGAAGCCTGGACCGGAAGCCAAGGGTGCCACACTCACCCCCTTGCATGTTTGCTTTGTATGGCTTTGAGCAAGTCAGTCATTCTGTGCCTCTGTGTTTTCACTTGTCATAGGCTGCCCGATGATGGTGATTCCTACCACACGCTCCAGTTAGAAAGCACCTAAATGATGTACTATTGTTTCTCACAATTGCCCAGAGGAAGACACCAGGCCCTACTTGTGTTGGGCTCGGTGCCAGTGTGCTGGGGATTTAGTGGTTGATTTAAGTGTTCAAGGCCCTGGTCCTCATGGAGCTTTCAGTCTGGTGGGGGAAAGCCATTAAGCAAATAATCAAATGAAAAATCATGCTATTCTAAAAGAAAATAGTACTAACAAACGGAATGCAAATTTGTGATTGCCAGTAACACAGGTCCTCTGAAGAATCACAGTGCCTAGACTGAAGAAGAATCAGGGGTTTCCTGAGCCTCTGGTACTTGATCTGAGATCTGAAAAGCATGTGCTGGTGCTAACTTGCAAAGGGATTGTAGGGATAAGCATTCCAGGGAGATGCATTCCAGGGTGAGGAACTGAGGGAAGGCTGCTCTAGCTGGAGTGCAGCAAGGGAGGCGAGAGTGTTTGGAGGTGAGGTTGCAGATGGGGCAGGAGTCCTGCTTTGCAGGCCATGTTGAGCAAGGGGCAGACGTTTAGCAGGTTCTGTGTGGGGATGGGGGGATTGGCTCCCATTTGCATTTTGAGAAGATCACCCTGGCTGAGTGAGTTGGAGTGTTTGCAGTAGATGAGGGAAGCGAATTAGTAGGCTCCTATTAAAGTATTCCGAGCAGGTGATGGTGGTTTCTTGGCTGGTGTGATGGCTGGCAGGGAACGGGGAAAGATAAAGAAAGATATGAGAGACATGTAAAACAAGGAAAGTCAGCAAAACCTGGTGGTAGATTGGATGCAGGGCTTAGGATGGGGAAAGCATCAGGGACAACTCCAGAATAGCTTCTACTTCTGCGTGGCTGACTTGTGCAGGCAGATGGATGGGCTGTCTTTCACTGAGATGAAGAGCACTGGAAGTTGTCTGGGTTTGGGCCTGGGAGAGGGAAAGATGAGCACTTTGATTTTGGACATATTAATTTAGCAGGTTAGAAATACAGGAGTTGAGTGCTGTGAATTGTGTAAGACTGACGATTCACAGACCTGTACCCCTGAAGCAAATAATACTTTATATGTTAATTTAAAAAAAGAAAGGAAGAAATACGGGAGTCATTGGTGTGTTGATGTAAAGTGAGCCATGGACATGGATGACATGGATGAGATTACTTTGGAAGAGGAGAGAACAAGACGAGAAGTGGGTGTAGGGCCCAGGTTTCCAGGATTCCCAGCATGGAATGGCTTGGAGGAGGACAGATGGACAGAGTTTGCTATAGAAGAGCCAGTGGAGAAGGAGAAAAGGGAGGAAGATGTGGTGTTATGGAAGCCAGTGAAGAGCTTCTCAGGGAGGTGGTGGATGACTGTCAGAAGGAGACTGACAATAAATAGTTTTGAAAATTGTCCATGGAATTTTGGGATACAGGCGATCATGCACTCCGCTGGTGGTTTTTGAATGCAGTGATGGTGGTGAGCGGCATTGCTGTAGGTAGGGATTGTATTTCTCCCCAGTTTACAGATGGGGGATTTGAGGCACAGAGAAGTAACTGGTAAAACAGCTCAACTAAGTGGCAGATCTGGAATCCGGGCCTAGGTCAGGGGGCCTTGTACTCCCTGCTCTTACCCCTCTACCTGCCACCGCATGCCCACTAGCTTTCCAGGTGAGGCCCTAGGTGAGTGCAACTCAGCTCTGCTTCTCCCTGCGCCAGGGACCCACTGAATGCTTGCTTAACCTCCCTGAGCCTCGACTTCCTCATTTTTAGCAATGGTAACTATCCAATTAATTTGTTGGGAGGATTAAATGAGATGATGGTTGCCCATGCCTTGATACAGTATTGGCTAAAAACTAAACAGTATTGGCTAAAAACTAAACACCTTGGCATGTCTGCCCTCTCCTCAGAGACTCTCTTACCCCTTCTACATTTTTCTGTCACTGAAATGCTCTCTGGTCTACTATAATAAGGCCAAATTGTATGGTGTTGGGCAGATTGTTTTCTAGTTTTTTAACTGTTTCTTCTGTTTTTCGGGCCTTTATTCACCTATATCACTAATTTCCGTACTGTCTTTTCCAGTCTTTCTCAAAACTCATTCTCCCTGCTCTATTTAACCTGGCCTTCCTCACTGTTTAACCTAATGTTTTTAGTTTATATTTATACATATTTAGTCTTATAAGTTTATCGAGTAAACTTATAAGTTTATTCAGTTTCATGTAAGAGATTCAGGGCCCAGAGTGGGTTTTTTTTTTTTAAATGTCCTTTAATGGTATCTAGTAGTGGCTCAAAGTGGCAATTACCAAGAGTTTTGTAATATTTCCAAAGTGGTTGTCTTCTTACCCCAGTCCGAGATCCAGTTATTAGTAAATCCTGCCAACTTTACATTCAAAATATTTACCTCAGACCGCTGCCATCTCTGGCCAGATCACCGAAGCAGCCTCCCTTTGGTGTCTCCCTTGTACTTTTGCCCCCTCTAATCCATTCTCCACTCAGCAGCTTATCTCTATTTTTAAAGTGTGATTGCAGCATGTCATTCCCAGCAGCTTCCCATCTTGGTTCACCTTGGCCTCCAAGATCCTGTGTGGTTTGCCTCACTTCTCCAGTTGTCCTTTGGGCTACTGGCCCGCTGCCCTCCCCTTCCCCACTTTTGCACACCCGCACTGACCACCACTTTCTTTGAGTTCCACACACACATTCAGTTCTGTTCTTCCATAGGGCCCTTGTGCATTTGGTCCCCCCTGCCTGGAAATTTCCTTCCCAGGCTTGGTGCAATGTTGCATGTTTCTCTCTGTCTACAGGTCTCAGCTTATATTGTACCTTACTGGTGAGGCCTTCCCTGACTCTTCTACCTAAATAGGTTTATCCACCCCACCTTCAGCTTTCATTTGGAAGTTAAATTTTTTTTTCTTTTTTCCCATTATTTTTTATAGAGTAAAATAACCTATTCATGTGGCCATCTCCCAGAGCATTTAGATTTTGTCATAATTGCTTCATATTTTCTTTGAATAAAAGAAAGCCTTACAGATAATTAGTGTCTTCTCTGCTCCCTTCCCTAGTATCTTCCTTCCCTCTCCAGAAGCAACTACTATTGTAAAGTTGGTATGTCTCTTTCCTTTTTATATAATGTGTTACTCTTGAATGTGCCCATTTAATTGATGTAAATGATACATCATGTTTGAGTTTGCAACTTGCTTTTTTTCTCTCACCATTGTAGATCTGATCATTCATTTGAACTGCTCTCTACTATCCCATCATAGGAGTATTCTGTAGTTTATTTTCCCATTTCTCTAGTAGATGGTCTTTTAGGTTGTTGTTGGTATTTCATTAGTATGAAAAGTAGACCTTCCTGTACTTGTCTCTTTGTATATGTGTGAGAGTGTCCTCTGTTGTGTTCTTCCTTGCTTGGCACCATTTTGTTCCCATTTTGGCACTCACGATTTTGCATTCCCTGACTTAATTGTTTTTGTGTTTTTATTCATCATCTGTATTAGGCCATGAGCTCTATTAGGGCAGGAGTTTGTTTTACTCAGCCATACGCATAACAGCTCCTAGCTCAGACTTTGGCATATAGTAGGTACTTGTGTGAATTCAGCTACCTGCTTTCCATCTGTCTCATATACTTCATCCCTTTGGTTTTTGAACTTCAGGTTTCAGATTATTGAAGAAAGGTGAACACTGATGAAATGAGTTGTCAAATACTATGGGCAATGAGTGTGGGTGATTAGGTCAATCTGACATGCAGAGAACCTGAAGAGAAACAAAGTTGAAAAGCAAGTTTAAAGTTTAAAGCAAGTTTGCATTAAATGCTTTTTTTGTTTTGAAATTTGGAAGTGAGAAATGACTTGCAGCGATGTGGAACTAATTTTGGTGAAAGGAGCTGGGTTGATCACTTGTGGGCCCCTTGCACATCTATAGCATTATTATTACGTAATTGTGGAAGGCTGAGGGACTTTGGTATTAAATTTTTAAAATCATTTTACTTCAAAATTGGAAAATGAAGAGCTATCTATCTCTCATTTATTTTTGGAGTGGGACTTGGAGTAGGCACAGGAGACATGGCCATAGATAAAGGGTCATAGGAGGAAATCTGTTGCTCTTTGAAGCACAATTATTTAAATTGGTTTTTTAAATGTTCATTTTGGGGGCACCTGACTGGCTTACTCAGAAGAGCATATGACTCTTGATCTCAGGGTCATGTGTTTGAGCCCCACATTGGGTGTAGAGATTACTAAAAAAAATAAATAAATAAACTTTAAGGAAGTACTCATTTTTATTAAGGCCCACTGATCAGTGCATGTGCTCTATGCTTTTTTTTTTTTTAAGATTTTATTTATTTGACAGACGGAGATCACAAGTAGGCAGAGAAGCAGGCAGAGAGAGGGGAGGAAGCAGGCTCCCTGCTGAGCAGAGAGCCCGATGCGGGGCTCGATCCTAGGACCCTGGGATCATGACTTGAGCCGAAGGCAGAGGCTTTAACCCACTGAGCCACCCAGGCGCCCCTGTGCTTTGGTTTTTGAAACTGTTAAGTGTTTCCTTATCATAGACTTCAGATTTAACTATTTGATGCTCACACACTAAATTCAGTTGCGGGGAGGGAAGACCAACTCATAGGAGCAAACAGATTTAGCTGTACCCCTCTTCTATTCTTAAAATGGAGTTTGCTACCTTAGTCACACCTGGGGCCTCGTTTCCAGATAGGGCATCTTCTTCTGTCCTCTAGGAGCCTGTATAAACCATAACATTGAAACACTGTCAGTTATGTTAGGGGTATATATAGGGGGTATTTATTAGAGAAAGTACAGTTGTGGTTAGGTCCTGTGCTAATGAGTCCTGATTTATTCTTCTTCAGTTTAGAGTATATTGGTTCCCCCTCCCCCACTCAGTACATTGTGGCACATGTGACTGGCCCTTAGGTTAGGTGACAGTTACTGTAAACTTCCAGATCTGCTCTCACTTTCCCCTCTGTATGTAAATAGTACATAATTAGACACACACAGCTCAATTAGGGATAATAATAATAGTTAAGATATATTAAACGTTTAATACTCGCTGGATGCTATCCTAAGCACTTGATCCTAACAGTAAAACCTACTACAACATATAAGCTGAATTTTCAAAAAATCTTGTTGCATTTGTGTAAAATGTCAGAGTCACGTTACTGTGGGGTTTATGAAAAAGTCTTTTTCAGTTTGTTTTCTGGTTGCTGTGTGTGTGTGTGTGTGTGTGTGTGTGTGTGGCAGGTAGCATGGAGGAGAAAATGTTTTCATTTATCAGATGTATAGGAATGTACTGAACTGAGTAAACCTAAATGGTCATGAGCTAGTTATTTCCTAACATCCCACCTGCTCCTCACCCACCCCCTCAATAAAAGCTTCAGCCTGTTCCTATACATGGGGGCTGGGTGGAGGCTGGGGCCAGTCCTCAATCTTGAGTTAGATCTGAATTTGCCTGATTGTGAGGCAGGTTAGCATGGGCTTTTATGCTCTGATCTCTATTTTATAGATGAGAGAACTGAAGTGGGGAGATGTCAGTAGCTTGCCCACGATCACCGGGCTAGTGAATGACAGAGCCATAATTCAAATCAAGGCAGTCTGAGCCTTCTTAACTGCCCCCAGTGTACATTGCCTTGCTTTCTTGTGAGTTTGTGTGTGCAACAGGCATCCTGAGAGGGGAGAAAATAGTGTTACATCTTCACAGAGCTTAGAGCCATTTTGGTTTGAAAGGTTGTATGCTGATTAACAGGTATCATTCTGGGTAGGTTAGTATTTGCTGCCACTGCCACTGTAGATTTTCAGTGCACGTGGATACTGATTTTACTCCCACAGTCCTGTGGGCCAAACGTGAGGGAATTTGAATGGTCATAATCACTGTGGCCCTAGGAATGAAATTCTTAAGGACAAGGACCAGGTAGGGAGGCCCGCATGGAAAGACAGGGATGAGGGGGAATACTTCCTTCTGTCTTATGTGTTTTGTGGCATAAATGGTGGTGGTGCCATCTGCCACAGCTGAAACTGGGATGGTTCTGGAGCATGTCTTTGTGTAGCTTGTCTGTGGTGCTCACTGCCTCTTACAATGGCGAAGGTCATAGAGTGTTTGCCGTAAGCAGAATAAACAAATAGGTCCAGAAAAATGTATTCAGTAATCTTTGCTTGATGAGCAGAACCTAGCGGTTGTTGAAAACAAATGAAGGGGATAAAAACTCCCTTAACTTTTATTTACCAATCAGATTGCATAGGAAAAAAATAGCCTATTTTTAGACTGAGGCTCCAATTATGCTAAGCCTTGAGGATAATGAAACAGTCTGACACAAAAGAGTGTGGTGACGCAAGTTTGTGTGGTGAAATTCCAAGACATTCACTGACTTTTTAGGATTCTGCACAGTGAATATTAAACTCCTGAAGTGTTTGTTGCCCAGAAACAGTGCTTTATTCTTTTACATGCAGCGGAATGAAGTGAACCTGTGTTGTAATTTGTTTCTTGCACAGAAAAACAGAGAGTGAACATGCACCGTCTGTCCCCGCACCGTGTCTCTGGCCTCTTGCATGTCCCTTTTCTTTGCTGAAGCCACCCAGTCATGCTGTCGTTAATGCTGCATATTGCTTCCTGTTTGAGTGGCTCTGGTTTTTCTGCATGTTCTGTAATAATGGGGGTCTCCAGTTTTTCAACTAATTTTATATTGCAGGCATAGCAGAATTGGGAGGCTTTTTCCTGCTGCTCTTTCTTCATTCTGTGTCTGAATTACCCTTAGCTTTTTGCTCCTGTTCTTGCTTAATCATGTCAGCTGATATCTTTCCTTGGAACTAATTAGTTTGGGGGATTTAAGTGAAATGCCTGCTGGCTCAGGGCTTCATTGGCTGTGTCGATGGGAGTTGGCTGTTGGTACTTTCCAGTCTCACGTTGCCTTCTACTTACAGGTTTGGTAATGGGCTTCTGGGTTTTCCTTCTGCTGCCTATGATTGTTTTTCAGAAAGCGAAGCTGAGGTGTTCAGTGCTCACGTGATGCGAAGTGTAGAGCGTCCTTCCAAGGCACCCTGTTTCCTCACTCCCTGAATTGAATCCTGCTATAGCTTGGGTCCTAAGGAATCTCCTGGAGTCAGGAGCTCTGCCATCTTGTGCTTGGCCTCAGAGTTTTCTTTTTGAAAGCGGTCGCTGGAAGAACTAAGTGCGAGAAGGCAGAAGGAAAGAACTGTCAAACCCAAGAAGCCAAAGTTGTGAGCTCCTGGCACTGGTGGTTGATGGAAGGCTTTGATGAAGTGGGGGAGGAAATGGGGTGTGGAGGAGATGAGAGAGCTTCTCATCAGATTCAGACCAAAGTGCACTGGTGTGCAATACCAGAAAACATAAAATAGCAATCAGATGATTGATAAGGGCGGCCTGGTTGGACGAAGGGGGGGCTAGGAAATGGCTCTGGCTAGGAGCCTGCTCTCCACATACAGTACTTAACTCTGTTTCATGTAATCTCCTGCAACCCTGCGGGTATGGCATATTATCTCTTTTTACAAATGAGAAAAAAGTGTCAAAGGGATTGAGAAAATTGCCAAGGTCTCTTTACTTATAAGTGGTTCAAATGAATATGGCAGCTTACAGCTATCCCGCCTTTCTGAAATACAGGAAACACAGACACCAACAGTATTTATCTTCCTATGTTTGGTAAGTAAAATACCCGGTGGTCCATCCACTAGAAAGGCTGTGATAGCTTTTTGTTACAAACTTCAATAGAGATCTCTTTCTTAAAACTGTAGATGGGCCAAATTCAGTTCAGTTATGTGGCCTACTATCTGCCAGGTGCAGTATTAAGTCCTGAGGATCCAAGAGTGAGTGAGACCGTGGTTTCTGATCAGAGTCTGAGTCAGGAGTGTGGTGGAGGAAAAGGAAAGACGATGACCTGTAAAGAAATGCATTACCATATGATTAAGATATATTTTTTTAAAAAGGAGGAAATTACCTGGAGGTTAGAGAGTGGTGTCCATGCCCGTAGAATAGTTCCTACTACGAGTTCCCGGATTCTTTGGTCACTGATTGCTGGAACTCGGCCAGAGAGGTATAGGATGCTGTTTTTGTGAGGGGTAAAGCTTAAGAGAAATTGTACATTGTTGTCACAGCCTTGAGGGTCTTTCTTTTCTAGCCAGCAATCTGAATTCATGTGGGTAACAGATTTTTTTTGGTTTTGGTAAAGGAAGAATCTTGCATTTCTACAGCCATTAAGCTTTTTCTTTACTTTTTCAAAGTTCGTTTGTCTGTTTATTTAAGTAATCTCTGCACCCAACGTAGGGCTCAAACTCTAGACCCTGAGATCGAAAGTCATATACTCTTCCGACTGAGCCAGCCAGGCACCCCAGCTTTTTCTTTTCTTAATTTCGAACTGTCCTCACCCCCTTCTCTAACTGGAGGGCAGAGGGATTTCTAATTCCAGCTTAGCACATAACTGTCATTCAATAAAAATATTCTGCTATGGGGCAACAGAACTTGAAATCTTCCTATGATTAATTCGTATTGATTTTTTGGGAAGGAGATAGAAGGGGATTCATTTTGTTGGATAAAAAGCTGCCTCCTCACCGCAATAACAGCAAAAATTACAGATAAATCATTATGTGTAGATCACAGCCCAAGATAAGTGAAACAAATTTCATAACTTAGGTTTCTTTTATAAATTCCATCTTCCAGCCACATGCATTCCATCTCAGCCCAGAATGCTGGCGGTATTTGTAACTCTTAAACTGTGTCTCACCCTTGCTACATGCTCCATGAAGAATAACGCAGTTATGAAATGGCTATTGGTAATCTCTGAGGAAGCATGAATAATAGGTGTTCCAGAGTCTGCCAGACTTGGAGATCACCTCCCCTTCCTGGTGCAAACTGATTTCAGGTCTTTCTCATCACGGGAAGATGGTAATTGTAGGGAGGGTGTCAAGAATAAAAAATGAGGGGCGCCTGGGTGGCTCAGTGGGTTAAAGCCGCTGCCTTCGGCTCAGGTCATGGTCCCAGGGTCCTGGGATCGAGCCCCACGTCGGGCTCTCTGCTCACCAGGGAGCCTGCTTCCTCCTCTCTCTCTCTGCCTGCCTCTCTGCCTACTTGTGATCTCTGTCTGTAAAATGAATAAATAAAATCTTAAAAAAAAAAAAGAATAAAAAATGAGTGAGGATGTTTTACATACTCTCGTTCTCTAATAAACACAGTATACAGCAGTACTTGAACATGGCCCCTGGCCTGATGGTGGGATTCTGTAGCACCTCGTACACTGAAGGGTGGTGAATCTTTCAGGGCAGAAATAGCAAAGTCATCAAAGCATAACTCTTGTATTTGGGATGCAAATTATATAGAACCATGTCAGGATTTTCTTGAGGGTTTCAGTTTAGAAGACCAAAGACAATGAGTGTTGATTCTGTTTCCTAAAAGGTGAACTTGAGGAAATTATGGACTAGTAAGCTATACAGTGCAATTCTAGAAAAAAATTGTTCACCACTTGTTTGTCAGGATTCTATAGTGAGGGCTAAGAATCAGTATTGGTTCACCAAGAACAGGTAGTATAGTTAATTTTGTTTTTCCTTTTAGGCTTAATATTGGGTGGAACCACATGAAAGTGCTAATCTTGAAAATTGAAAGTAGTTGGATATCAACAATTTCATAGCTTCATTCTAAGAGGTTTTGCATTTTTTCCTAATAGTACAATTAGTGTATCTTCATTGGAGCTTTCCTAGAAACTATAGGAAAATAAAATTTACTCATAACCTAACAATCTGTGTTTAGGCATTTCTTTCTGCCTTTCCCTATGTGATGATGTTCACAAGAATATTATTTTTAAAAGACATAATTTAGATTATAGTTCATTTTGGTAGAGTATCTGGTTATTTATATTGAACCTCTCATAAGCCTATCCCTGTAATATTTATGGAAACTGAATTTTTACTGTTATGATTTCAGTAAATAGATGTCACATCATTTATTTATCTGTAGCCCTATCTTAAGACATGTTTTTCTAGTATTTTACTATTATAAATAGTGCTGTAGTAAACATCTGCATGAATCTTGGTCCACATCTCTGGTTATTTCCTTAGGATAAATTGTCAGACGTGGAATTTCTGGGTGGAAGGATGTGAACTCTTTAAACTTCTTTCCAAGTTGCTTACCATAGAGGTACACTTTTATGCTAACATCAGCAGTGTCTGGGAGAACCTATCTCACTAAAATGTCACCACATTAGCTATTACTTCTAAAACCAACAGAAGAAACAGGACAGGCCAATTTTAGATTTCCATTTTTGATAAGTTTTGTTAAATAAGATATATAATTTGATTTTATCACAGGACTTGAAAATGTTTCTCATAATATGGTCTAGTCAAGCCAATGTGAACTGAATGCGTGTAGAATTGGGGCAATCTCTATAGTTTCCCAACAGCTATACCCTAGAGAGGTTTTATTAATGGATTGTTTTCAATTGGTAGGGACACTTCTGTTGTCATGTGGTGAGGCTCAGTGACCCTGTCCTGATGAGTATTATTTGTAGAGACTTAGATAAAAACAGAACATGCAGTTAGCAGATTTGCAGGTATGTCACAAAGTTGAGAGGGCTGGCTGGCTGTTCTTTCCAGCCAGACTGTGGGCTCTTAAGCATAGGAGCCAGAGTACTGAGAGCATTTCTTCTGGAGTCAGCCGTGTGGCTTTGGGTAGTTACCTAACCTCTCTGTGCCTCAGTTTCTTCATCTCTAAAATAGAAATCGGTAGGGGCACCTGGGTGACTCAGTGGGTTAAGCCGCTGCCTTCGGCTCGGGTCATGATCTCGGGGTCCTGGGATCGAGTCCCACATCGGGCTCTCTGCTCAGCAGGAAGCCTGCTTCCCTCTCTCTCTCTCTCTCTCTCTCTCTCTGCCTTCCTCTCTGTCTACTTGTGATCTCTCTCTGTCAAATAAATAAATAAAATCTTTAAAAAAAAAATAAAAAAAAATAAAATAGAAACCGGTAGAACACTTACCTCACATGTTCGTTTGGAAGATTAAATGAGTTATTAAGTATAAAAGCACCGAGAATAATTCTTGGCCCTTAGTAAAGGATCTCTAAAGGTTAGCTGCTTATTATTATTGTTGTTCATCTTTTCCTTTCTTAAATGGTAGCTAACACCCACTTCTTCAATTCATGAATGAATGACAGAATCAACATCTTAGAGACTATGTAGACAGGTAGAATGGGCCCATACTACAAATGAAATGTAATAGACACATTTTACATTTATGTTCTGTAATTTCGGACTGTTGTGTAAAGAAAGGGTTGAGATTTATCCTGGGTAGCTCCAGAAAGTAGAGATGCAGTTAACTGACAGAAATTTTCTTTCTTTCTACTAATTACTGCTATTAAGCAATAGAGTTGCCCCTTCAGGTGGTGGAAAAATTCAAACAGAAACTTCCAGACCATTGCAAGTATATAACAGAAAAGAGAAGGCTTCTTTGAATCAGAGGTTGGGCCAGATGACCTCTAAAGTCCCTTCTATCTGTAGGCTGATTCTGTGATTCTGAGTGGAATATGTAGGATTATCACAGAACATGTAGTAAGGCCCCATGAGTGCATCGTTGGAAGGGTTGATGCTGTTAATCCAGGCCCAGCCCAGCCCAGCCCTCCCTGCTTCACTTTCTTTCACCTGTTGTATGTCAACCTGGTTGTGGCCCATTTCCCCGCTTGATGCCACCTTACAACCCAGCCTGGTGCCCCAGGCTGCCCCCTCCTCCACAGCAATGCCAATGGGACAAGTATTTGGAATAGGGGCACATTTTTGGGTAAACAAAATCAGAAGAAAATTGTTGCTTGCAAAGTGTATCTTGGAAGTGTTTGAAAAACCAAACAGAAGATTTGGTGCATGCTGGATGTGCTTTTGTTGTAGCTTTCAAGGGGGTGGAGGGTTGACTTCACCTTTTGCTCAAGAGTTCTGGGCCCTGGGCTTCCGTACTTGCCTGGTGTCTCCCCATAAGTGTAGCACCAGTATTTAATCCCCTGGGAGGGTGTCACTGAGCCCCTACTGTCACACGTTTTTTGGGGGCTTATACACCGTGGGCTGAAATGGTTTTTCTGTCATTATGAACTCTGATCCCCTGCCCTTAAGCTGTTTAAAGGTAGCTTCCAAATGAAGTTAGAAAGCTGGCTTGGGAGCCCAAGCTGTTGCTTGCTTTCTTAGGGCTCTTTGCTGAATGATTTCTGACATGTCTTGTCATTGTTTTGTGCTGCTCTCCCCATTTATAATATTTGGAGCATTGGCTTTTTGCCACACTTGTCAAGGATTTATGGGAGTTAATGACATGTAGCGTATAAAGTGCTTTGGGATTCTTTCATGCAACTTGGTATTATCTTGAAAGCAAGAGGTTTAACTGTTCATTTGTTAGATAACTAGTGGGATTTTAAACAGATGTAATCACACCATGTCTATTATTTAATGTACTAGGTGATAAGCACCAACTTTTACTGCTCAAATTTTAAACGAAGTGGCATTTTTTCTTTCTTTTTTTTTTCTGTTTATAAAACCTGTTATTAGGAAATGCCTTGGGAAAAATTTGGAGTCAAGGTCCTGAAAAAATTCTTCAGTTTGTGTTTTTTAGTTATCTGGTTTGTCCTTAGTTTTGTTGTCTGGCACTCGATAGCTGCAGTGAAGAACTCATGGCATCATCATTGTGCTGCGGCTACAGGGGGGTGGGGGGGGCGTCTGTAGCTTATGTCATAGAGATGTTAACTGAGGTCCGGGCCGGGCAGTCCACGGCCCAAAGGGTTGCTGCCCTGTGTGCCAGGTGGGTTAATATGTTTTAAGAGAAAGCATCTGTGGAATTTTACAGTGGATATTCTTTTGCAGCCATATTAATTTTACCCCTT
Organism: Lutra lutra; assembly: GCF_902655055.1. Taxonomy (NCBI): domain Eukaryota; kingdom Metazoa; phylum Chordata; class Mammalia; order Carnivora; family Mustelidae; genus Lutra; species Lutra lutra. The sequence goes on along the minus strand of NC_062296.1, from coordinate 79,322,000 downwards.
TTGAGTCGTATCAGTTTACCAGCCAGAATCTAGAGCATGCAAATGCATTATCAGAGTGATTTGAAACAGTTATGACACACAGGGAGTGAACTTTATGGGGATGATTCTGATGCTTTCAAGGCCTACGGTCTCATTGCATATATTTTGAGTTAGAGCGGTTAAGCCTGGTGCCTTAAGAGGGCTTTGCTTCCCCTTTTAATCTTTGGAATTTATGAAACCAACAGCTTTGTGGTCTTCAGTAGGAGCATTACACGTAGAGCCTGAAGGCCCTTGGAATAGTGAAGCCAGAGAGAGGAATAGATCTGTTTACTCTTGTCCTTGTGTTGAGTTAATGTGTACACTGTAGAGCTCTGCAAGGTAAAAGTGAGGATTGTAGAGTTGGAATACATGGATGATTTTTTAAAAGATCACTAAGCTTTCGATTTCTAGACTCATCTCATTTAGGCTGAGAGGAACCTTATTCCAACTGCCTTGTTTTATAAATGAAAAAGTAGAGGTCCATAGGGTCCAACTGAACCAGAATCAGAACTGATCTAAAACCCAGGGGTCTGCCTTCCCACCCCAGAGCTGATTGGATCTTAACATTCTGATAGCTGCCATAGAATACCACTGCAGCATCTAGAAAATACTGAATCATCATATAAGAAAATGACTACCCCTAAAATAATGCAGTTGTTGAGTCTGTAGTCCAAACAGGTTTTATCATTTGTATTAAGTAACTTCAGCTGTTCCATAGTCTTTGGAAAGTCTGAGCTGACTATTTATTTTGTCCACCTTTTACCCAGTTAGCAGAATGCTTACTCTCTTATTGCCACTTAAAAGTCATCTGGAAGACTCATGCTGACAATGTAATGCACGGTGAAGGAAGGGGGTAAAGTAGGAAAACATAATTATTGCATGCACGGTCTTTTTAAAGGCTCTTTTCTCTTCCCTCCTCTATCTTTTCCCCAGCCTACTCGGGTGGATCTGATTTATATAGCTTTGTTTTCCCCTTTCTTTTCCTAAATTGGGTAAGAGCTGAAAAACTATTCAGGAGAAGCTGCAAACTGTAGCAAAACATGTGAAAAAGACAGTAGTTTGTGCCTGTCTCAGCCTTGTTATAGATCTGTGGATAGTCTGGAGCTTACAAAACTGTACTTAAATATTTTCTGTAATACAGGTTGAGGACAGATTTCTATTTGCTGTTGATGACTGTCAAAACAACTTCCCTAGAGCGATTGTCACAGAGTGCGAGGCCTCATTTTCTGATGGAGAAACTGCTTTGGTTTATCCTCACTGTATTTTTACATGATTATTTCTTATTTTCTCAAGTGCTTATGACATTTAATAAATTTGCAGTTGAGAATTGTGGCAGCCAGTAATGCAAGATAGGGAAATTGGGCACCTGGAAACTATTTAAATACAAACAAATGACAACACAACTTAACCAGCAAGAGTATGATTTTGAAATTGTGAATGAAAGTGATCTAGGGCCGAGACAAGCTGAAACTGTATTTCCTCCTTCATTCCTTTCTTACCCAAAGTTGCTTTTCCTTCAAACACAGGCAAGTCTTTTGTGTAATCCTTAGGAATTGATATTTCATAGGAGTTCTTTATTTCAGTTATTTTGGGTAGTATTCTTAAGATTCAGTGCTGAAGATGTGGCTTTTTTTCAGCTATGTTTTGATGAATCCCAAGCTTCTTCAAGGCATATTGTAAAACCAGCCCTATTAATAGGCAGATGTTAGGACAGTACAATTTATGTCTGCCTTGGTTTTTACATTTGGTTTCCATCAAGGTGGGCTACTACCCTGAAGGATGAAATGCAGTCCAAAAAGGTTTGGCCAAAATAACTTTATAAGCCTCCTCACTGTATGAATATTTAGGAAATTTCTTTGCTCTCAGAGAAAATATCTTGTTAAATTTTAGTTATACCAAAAACATTTTGAGCAGCTAGCCTTGATACGTAGGGCCAAATTAGTTGAATGCTGAGACTATATTGTTTTGGAACGGACTGTAATATTCAGCATTCTCTTTGTGTCCTATGTTCTTAATAAGGTGCAATGCAAAGGAAGTATTAAGTACATATATTTTTTCAAGGCATACACTTTTTTAGTCTTTAATTTTTTTATTCTAAAAGCTTCTTTGTGTTAGGTTTTATTGTGGTTAAAAATGCATAAAATTTACCATACTATTTGTAAGCATACAGCTCAGTAGTGTTAACTGTATTCATGTTGTGCGATAGATCTCCAGAAGTTTTTCATTTTGATTTGAAACTCTGTATCCATTGAATAGCAGCTCTCCTTTTCCCCCTCTCCCTGGTTCCTGCTAGCCACCATTCTGCTTCCTGTTTCTGTGAATTTGACTACTTTAGATATCTCATATAAGTGGAATCATCCAGTATTTGTCTTTTTGTGACTGGTTTATTTCTCTTGGCATAATGGCCTCAAAGCTCATCTGTGTTAGAGCATGTGACAGGATTTCCATTCTTTTAAAGGCTGAATAACATTCCATCTTATGTATGTATGAATATACCACATTTTGTTTATTTGTTCATCCTTTGAAAGACATTCGGGTTTTTTCCACCTCTCTTGACTACCGTGTTTAATCTTAAAATTTTATGTTTCTTGGATAATACATTTTTGCCAGGTTAAAATCCAACACAAACGTTGGTGAATACATATGTGTGGTTGCATGTAATAGTGGACAGAGGTATATAAAATACTGTGGCTTTAAAGATTAGAATGTATATATCTTAAAATTATATAGTATTGATATTAACTTAAATATGCCTAAGTTTTTTTTAAGTATTCTAGTTTGTTTTTTTATGTATGCTTAAAATATTTTAGAAATTGATTGTCAACCAAGTGGCCCTGGTAACTGCAGGTAAAGTTGTTGAGGTTGTGCGGTTACTAATAGACAAGGTTTTCGCAGGAGTGTACAGCCTTAAATTTTCTGGAGACTGAAATTGCCTCTGAGCTCTTTTAAAATGCTCATGTACAGTTTTATGCCTGAGACCTCCCGTCATATATAAAAACATCTATTTGAAGTTCGGTGAAGCAGCATGTAAGCAGCCAGACGATACATGCGTGGTCCGCCATTCACCACCAACGGAAGTACAGTAGGAAGTGGGTATTTGGCTTTTGGAATCTTGGGAAGAGTACTGTTTCCTTTGACTAGCCCTCATGGAATCATTAAATGTGGAGAGAATATTGAGATTGCTTCTCCATAAGACATTTACTTGAGCTTCTTGTTACCATTAATTGCCTCTTTGGGCCAAAGGAAATGAAAGTGTGGGCAGGCAGTCAATTGGCTACTGACAGAAAAAGGAAGTGAAACATAGGACTGGCTTTAATAGTTGGAGGTTGAAAGTATATACGATTAACACTAATTTCATATGGGCTTGTAAATGGTTTTCCGTATACCTGATGGCAATAAGAATTAGTAATGCCTGGTGATAAGGAAAGCATTATTTTAATGTTTGTATATGTCTTGGAGATGAAAGATAGGATTATTTAAAGAACAACAACAACAACGGACAAAAACCACAAAAGATGTACCAGGGCCAGTAAATAAGTTTATTTGATTGATTTGTTTTTAGGATTAACCCTTAATTAGAGTGGTCAGATATTCTTAGTAGTTTATTTTTTTTATGATACAAGATAAGAGCAGCTTGACATCAAAGTTTTAGATACATATGTTGCTACTTGACTTTCAGAATCTTCTTAATCAGATGATTAGATGGCCGAAAATTATTTTCTAAATTAAAATACATTAAAATTATTTTGGTTTTGAGAGATTTTGCGAATTTATCTGACTTTGCTAGAGTTGGTATTTACTGTCTTTTTCCTGTCTGCTGGGCACTGTCCTGAGCATTGTACATACCTTAGTTTATTTAGTCCTCACTAAATATTTTAAATTATTATTCGTTTTACCAAAGAGGAAATGAGCCACAGAGAAGCCACATAACTTGCTTAAGGTCATATACATAGTGATGGGAAGTAAGATTTGATTTGAACCCAGGCAGTTGATCCTAGGCCCACAATGATCATATTAATGACTATGTTATATTAATTCATACTTGACATGCAAAAGTTCTTGGCATTCAGCACATTATAGGGTTTGAGCAAATATTGGTTATTTCTCTTGAATTTCTTAGGTTGACTGGAGATGCTATAAAATTTGCTATAGGGTCCACCTGGGTGGCTCAGTCAGTGAAGCATCTGACTCTTGATCTCAGCTTAGGTCTTGGTCTCAGGGTTGTGAGTTCAAGCCCTGCATTGGGCTCCACACTGGGCATGGTGCCTACTCAAAAAAAAAAAAAAAAAAAAAAAAAAAAAAAGGACTTGCTATAAAAAGCATGATAGGAAGCCATTGCTCAGGAGACTACTGATTTACTTGATTGATATTAAGCCAGGCATTGCTTGGACACTGACATCTAACCTTGAGGTTAATATATTTTTTTAAGGTTTTGTTTATTCATTTATTTTAGTAATCTCTACACCTAGCATGGGGCTATCATGCTCTTCTGACAGAGCCAGCCAGGTGCCCCTAACCTTGAAGTTAATTTAAAGTCAGTCCTAAGAGAAATTGAAGAATGACCTCAGTCATTTAAGCAGATGATACTGTTTTGTCAGTGTAGTATGATGATAGAAAGCTTTTGTCCTCTGCTTTCATAATTATAGAAAAACAGAATTGAAGAACTGGTTGTGACTTTGGAGATGGTCCAATTCAGTCCCTCCAGTTTAACCAGTTGAGGAAACAGTTGAAGAACCTTCTATTTCATAGAGCATGCCAGAGCCAGGATTGATGATGAAATAGCTCACACTGGCAGAGCTTACCATGTGCCAGGCCCTATTCTCAGTGTTTTAGGTAGGTAAGCTCATTAACTCCTGAGAACAAGCCTATGAAGTGAATATTGCTCTATACCTATTTTACAGACGAGGAAACCGAAGTCATGTAAGCTACCACAAGTCACACAACTAGTAAGCAGTGGAGCCAGGAGCCAGGATTTGATTTTAGGCACTTTGGCACCAGAGTCTGTGCTCTTAGCCACCCTGTTAATGGTTGTCATATAATGTTATTGCCTTCTTTTTTTTTAGGGCAGAAATAATTGAATATCAGTCATTTCATAAGGTTCAGTCTGACATAATTTGAGATCCTTCCACAGCATTTCACCACTTCCCCACAATAGGTGTTTGTGGTTATTAGCAATATCTGCTTATGCAGGATTTTTTTTCCCCAGGGTCCCAACCCCCTAGAAAGAGATGCTGATTTTTTTTTTCCATTTTCATACGTATCTCCATTACACTTTTTCTGTCATTAGTATTCTTTTTTCCAATTTTTAAAATTTCTGTTAAACAAATAGGATGACTTTGCCATTGCCTGTTCTAGTGTCATGGTGAATAGGAGTAGTGAGAGTGGAAATCCTTATCTTGTTCCTGATTTTAGGGGAAAGCATTCAGTCTGATAGCGTGAAGTATATTGTCAACTATAGGTTTTTCTTAGGTACTGTTTTTCAAGCTGAAGAAATGCCTCTCTGTTCTTACTTTGCTGAGAATTTTTTTTATTGAAGTATGATTGACACAAAAAGTTAGAAGTTTTTGCTTTTAATCAGGAATGGATGTTGGCTTTTTTCAGATGCCTTTTCTTATGTTTGTCGACAGTCATAAGGTTTTTTTGATTGTTTAGCTCTGTTTTACTTTTTAGTTTTGTTCATATGTTGATTTATATTGATTTTCAAATGTTAAATCAGCCCTGCATTTTTGGGAAAGCTCCACTTGGTCATGATATATTATCCTTTTTATGTATTCTTGGATTTGATTAGCTGAAATTTGTAGAATTTTTGCATTTATGTGCACAGGAATTTCTACATTAGTCTTAAGTTTTCTTTTCTTGTAGTATCTTTGTCAGTCTCAGTCAGACCAGGGTAATACTAGCTTTATAGAATGTGTTGGGAAGTATTTCTTCTTCAATTTTCTGGGCAAGTTTTTATGGAATTGGTACTATTTCTTCCTTAAATGTTTGGAGTAATACATCACTGAAACCATCTAGGCCTGGACTTTAATTTGTGTAAAAGATTTTAAGCACAAATTCTATCTCTTTAAGATATATAGTGCTGTTCATTTTATCTGTTTCTCCTTATGTGAGCTTTGGTAGTTAGTATCTTTCAGGAAATTTGTCTAATTGGTGTGAGGTTGTTTATAATAGCTGTAGAATTGGTAGTGGTGTCATTGCTATCATTCCTGATATTGTTAGTTTGTGTCTTTTTTATTTTTTCCAGCTACTCTGGTTACCCTAAACTCTGTCTTCTGCCTCTTTAAGCCAATTAGACAACTGCTCCACATAGTCAGGCATAAAGCTGGAGAGATGGGCACCCTCCGCAGAGTCTTTCCTTTTTTCCAGGTGTAGGTTTCCATGTTTGGCCTATTTTTTACTGTTCTCCAGTCCCTTTAGGTAGTTGTTTTTTAGATTGCGCAGAGGTTATGGTGGTTTTCTATGGCAGGGTTTGGCTAGTGCTGGAAGCAGAATCTCCAGATTTTTGGTTTTGAGACATGTAGCAAATTGAGACTTGCTTGGATAGCTGTAAATCAAAGTATGGAAGTAGGTAACTTAACAACCCTTTCTATTCATTGCTGCCTTTATTGGATTTGATATGGAATAGCTCAAGTGGATATTTAGAATAAATTATGGAGTTAGGGAACGGTGAAAAGGAGAAATGTTGTGTTAACTTTTTTCAAAATGGTTTCAGTGGGAAAAACCATTATTACTTGAAAAAGTGAGCATTCTTGAGTACCAAGTAGGTCAAGCTTCTGAATCATTTTGAATGCTTTTCCTTGTCATGGGGAAGGTTTTCAAGAGAAAATGATGGAAGGAAACACATTTTAGGCCTGAAAAGACATTTCAAATTGCTTTGTGTTTATTTTATCAAATACATTAGTTTTCGGTCATATCAATAGTATAATAGCTAAATATTTTATTTGTAACAAACTGTTTTCTGGCCATTTTATATCGAATATTATGCTCTTTTAGTATATGTTGTAATTTGAATTGAAAGACACTAGAAGTCATCTTAGGTCTCTGGACCCCAGCCTGATACTTACTAAACAGCTATCACAAGCCTTGCACTGTTCTAGGCACAGAAGGCTCCATGGTGAACAAAGAGCTTGTATTCTTAAAGGCTCGGAAATATGACCTTTTTAAGCACACTGTGGATGGTCAGACTCACATGTACATGCTCTACTGCCAATTTGTTCATTTGAAATGAGAACTACAGCTGTTAATTAGACTGGTAAGGTTGAACTGAGAGATTAGTGCCTTTTCTCTTTATAGACAAGCCACATGGGAAGCCAAATTACAATCACAGGGTTGCTTGGTGAGACTGGAATCAAAACAAAGGGACTTGGTTAGATAATCCGTGATTAGGATACACCTGCCACAGGGACTGTTTGGGTTTCCCCTGAGTAATGTCGAGTGGTGAAGCTTGCCAATGTCTGGTTCTTGGGGCTTATTTCTATGCTGACCATTTTCCTTCATTTACACAATTTCTCCCAAACCAAACCAAACCAAACCAATTTTTACTAAGCAACCAGCTCATTCTGGGCATGCTTCCTAAGATTACACTGAGCTCTCCTTTAGAAACCTTCAGGGGCTTTCAAATTGTGGGTCTAGGTGCACACATACAAGAGTCTCTTGGTTGATATCAGCAGAGTGCTAGCCATGCCCATTGGGTGAGTAGGTCTTATCTTCAGAGGGTGGCCCTTTTTTAGCTTTGTATTCATGGTCCTGAAGGGATGTGTGAATCCCCTAGAGTTGTCCTCATGTACTGCCAATAATATAGTTTTCCCCATTTTAAGTGGTTATAGAAGATTTCACTTCTGTTTTTCATACAACTTACTGATGGCATACCCCTGTTCCTAAGAGCAATCCCTGTTTAAAACATTGTTTCAGTGGGAAAGGTTAGTTTGTCCTAATGGAGGTAAAGTGAATTTATTTGAAAATATAGGGAAAATCTCAATTTAAACCTAGGAAGTCCTAGAACCCAAACATATTGTTTGATTTTTTAAAATTAAGGAATATACTAGAATTCCATCTAAAAGATCCAGGAAACATGAAAAGTGGCCTTCAAGGAGGAATGGCATGACTTAACATATAATAGAGATTCAAACCTTGGAATAGTGAATGAGTTTCACTTATTAGAGTCTTAAATTGTTCCCTCATTTATTGCCTGTGTACCTGCTGCCCATCATCAGGGTAAAGCACCGCTGAGTTTACAGTTAAAAACAAATAATGTTAAGACCCAGCGATCACTGCATTTGTCTGCATCATTTCTCATGTTCTTACTAATCGAAACAAAGCAATCCTGACTGTCCGTACATCCCGCCAAACCTGTGGGCAGCCAACAAGGCCTTGGCAGGTAGCAGTTCGCAAGTCCCTTGAAGGTAAGAGCCATAACAATAGTAGTGGCGGCAGCAGGGGTTTGTGTTTGTGTGTGTGTGTGTGTGTGTGTGTGTGTGTGTGTGTTAGTGCTTTGCAGTGTTTCACAGACCAGACCCTTTTTACGTGCATTAGGAAATTTGAATTTCCCATGTGGGATATGTAATGTATATGCATGCTGGTAATCATTTCTGCTTTCTACTTAACTCTAACTTACATTCTATCCTTGTGTAAATTTTTGGCCTGAAAAATGGGAAAATGTCCCCTTTGTGCTGTTAAAGTGCCACTTTTTACAGATTAACTTAGCCATTCTGTGAAATTTTAAGCTATACCTCTAAGGATTCTTTTTTTAAAGATTTTATTTATTTATTTATTTATTTGAGATTGAGAGAGTGAGAGAGAGCATGAGATGGGAGAAGGTGAGAGGGAGAAGCAGACCCCCCCATGGAGCTAGGAGCCCAATGTGGGACTCGATCCCGGAACTCCGGGATCATGATGTGAGCCGAAGGCAGTTGCCCAACCAACTGAGCCACCCAGGAGCCCATCTCTAAGGAGTCTTAACACCAAGCTGATCATTTGAGACAAAAAGCAAAACTAAGATTCACTGTCTGACTCTTGGGTGGTGACTGTCCTTATAGCTTGCTACTGATTTGTTGAGGTGAATAAAAATACAAGGCCACTTTTTACCTTTTTTCAGTCTCCACACCATTCTTTCTTAAAGTGCATTCCAGTTAATAACAGCTTTCCTTCTGTAGCAGTGTTCTAGATCTGCACTGTCCAAGTTGGTAGACATTAGCCACAGGTGGCTTTTTAAATCTACATTTTAATTAATTAAAAAGAAATAAAACTAAAATTTAGTTACTCAGTCACACTAGCCACAGTTCAGTTCCTCCATAGGCGTGACAGCCACTAGCCACTTTAGGCTATTAAGTTCATTACTTAAGACCAAATAAAATTAAAAATTGAATTCCTCAGTCACACTAGGCACCTTTCAAATGCTTGATAGTCAATCATATGTGGCTAGTGGCTACCATGTGAGACTGTGCAGAAACAAAACATTTCTTTCACTGCAGGGAAGTCCTATTGGATGACTCTGTTCTAGGAAATCTAACTTCTTGTTTTTGCGGGGGTGGGGGGAGAGACTATCAATTCTGCCATTGCTTATATTTTATCTATGAGATTTATGTTTCTCAATACATTTACCCAGCCTCTCTATGTGATGTAAAATACATATTTTAAGTATACTTTAAATAAATATACCTAAACTTTTAATTTTCCTAGTGCTTCCTAAGTGTTCAGGTCTTATAGGTAAACAGCAATGGGACTCCAAGTAGAAACTCATGTAACAGTAAAAATGTCCAGTTTCTCTTCCCTTGTGTGGATTTTTGCTGAAGCTCAACAGAAAAATTGGTAGAGGAACATTCAAAGTTTCTGCACTACTTTGAAGATGCACAGCTAACATAAGGAAAAGTAACAGTCTTAAGATGATTTACATAGTTGAGATTCCATGATGTTAAAATTTAGGTCAATTGTACTCTCATCATCTTAAATATTAGAGAGTTTTGCTTAAAAAGGCATTTGACAATTGAAGAATCTCTCAAGTGTACAGCTGATATTAAAAATTTGATATCACATATTAGGATATAAAGTGTTAGGAGTTAACTAAATAAGATGTCAAGCATATCTCATTTACCTTTTCTTCTTTCTGAACTTATATATTCAGGTTGTGCAGAACTAAAGGAAAATTCCAGACTAACATATTTTTGTCATGAGTGATTCAGGCAACTTCAGGTTTAAAGATGCAATATCCTATAATATATTCAGATTAACTAGGACAAAACACTCAGAGAAACGTCTTTGATCTTGCCTGTGTAAGAATGGTCTCCTGAGTGCTCAATATAATGGAGAGGCCTATTTACTGAAGGTGACCGGCACTCTGCCATGGCAAAGGACTGGGTTGGATAGGTCTTGGTCAAGGGCTTTACTGAACAGACATTTAGATACACCGAGTTCCAGATAGAGAGAGAAAGTTGTCTAAATATAAAAGAAGTGATCACCTTTTAAAAACAAGAGCAAATCCCCACAGAACACTGGTAGTTGTTACACTGGTGTGATTCTGTACTTTCGGATGTGTGTTTAATGCCTTTTCACTTTTGAAAGCTAATCACTTTCTTGCAAAGTCAGACAGTATTAGAACCTCAAAGGACAGCTGTTGTTTTTTAAAGGCTTTCCCACTAGTTGGGGTGATAGATGTAATGTTCACATAGAAAGCAAATATTCTCCCTTTTATTTCTGTATTCATTTTAGATGTTCTTTGCCTAAGGAGCAGCTTGTTATGAGCATGAGTATAGAAGAGAGATTTTTATTCATATTTAAAGAACATCAGTAATAAAAACATTTCCCTAGCTGTGACAAAGAACAGCCTTTGTTTAAGGGTTAGGTATGTCTAAGGAAGTGACTCTTGTTAAGAACTAAGGAATAAAATATAATTCATCTTAGCTTGTGTAAGGAAAATTGTCCTAACTTGCATGCTGCTGAGTGCCTAATTTACATTTAAAGCTGAAGTAATGAAGCCTTTATTTTTTTGCCAGAAACTCCCATTTCTCTCCCAAATATATTCTCTATCAGACAAAAAAAAAAAAGCTCATTATTTTGCATGGTAATGTGTCTTTGCTGATGCAGAAAAGCAACATAATTTAGGATGAAAGATTAATTTAAACTTTCTTATGCGCTCTTTTGCAGATGATTAAAATTATTTCTAGGGATCAGAAGGTGGGTTTGCAGAGCACACCAAAAAGAATAGCTTCATCCTGGTGAATTACAAAGGAAGGTATAGTCCTTTTCTCACAAGAAGAAAGAGGTTCCTGGAAACTCCTGGACCTAAAATTTAAGCCTGAGAACTTTAGCCCTCATGGAAGCTATAGTCACAGGCTCTGAAGTTGAGAGTGAATCTGTGGAAGCTCTTAGGAAACACAGTATTTATATGCAGTTAGATAAATGTAAGTCTGATACAAATCACCCTTTAATTTATACTCTTTTTTAGTAATCAGGAGTACTGTATATTCATTTTCATTTACCATCCCTTATTTAATACAACATCTGCTTGGTTGCAGAACAAGCGTGCTTCGAGGCGTTTCCTTTCCTCTCCCGTGGCTGCTTTTCTACCTAGCTGCTCATTGCATTCCTCATTTTCAACTCAGAAATTCTGGTTGCCCCTCTCCCTGGGGCTCCCTATCCCCACTTAACTGCTGACTCTTACATGTCGTCAGTGTGTAGTTTTGAGTCCCAGGTGTGCTTGCACTCACCTTCTTGTATTTTTTGTGTGGCTTCATTCTAAAAATCTCTATTCCTGTTCTGCCATTAGCTTTTACCCTCCTTTCCTCTTGCCAGCCCCAGCTCCATCTTTCTCTAATTATCCCCCACAGGATTGAATCATAGTTCGTGCAATTTGCATATACTGAAACTGAATGAAATTCTTGAAGTTGCCCCAAAGTACACAGAAGTAAATTTGAGAATATGCAAGCTCAATTTAAGAAGATTAGGTATGGGAGGTTAGTGTAGTATCCTGCCAGTGCCTATGAAATAAGTCTCCTCTTAAACATTCTTTGTGTATATACACCTCACACCCATATATATAAATAACATTTATGCTAAGAAGAACTTGTGATTGTTAAGCTTTACTCCAGAACTTTCAAAGCTTTCAACATAGTTGCATGTTTCAGCAAAAGCAGTCAGTGTGCTTGTTGTCAGTCAGTGGCGTGATCAATCACTTACTTGGTACCGCTTTTGATTTGTGAACAAATAGACACGTTTACAGTTTAGAGCCTGATTGGTTGCATAATCAAAAAGTTTCTCGGGTATGCGAGCACAAGAGTTTGAGATCATAGGTAGCAGTCACCTGATAATTTCTGAAGCCAGATCTGTACCCCTATTTCCACTCCTTGGGCCCTGGGGGTATCCTAGATGGGGTGGGAGTGCCATTGACCTTCCCTCCTTACTCTGCCCAGCACGTAGTCCTCAAACATCAAAAGAAGCAAAGACAGCTCCTAACCAGAAAGAGGTTGAAGCTTTTGTTCTGTGAATGACTGCATTTCCTATTGAAACCTTCACTGTTGTATTGTTTTTAAATTTATTATTGGGCTTTAGTTTGTGTTTTTATCTTTTAAGAAGGATTGTATGCATTGAGAGCACGCTACGTTCTTGAAATTTTTAAAGAAGCAAACTGGAATGTTTGGATTTCCATGTTTATAGAGTTTTCATCTCATAGAAGAACATCTAGGAAGATATTGTAGCAAATTTGGGATTATTTCACTCTAATTTGGTAGTCTGTATAGTGGGCACTTGATGAGTTTTCCTTCTAATCGTCATCACCAGAGTCAAGATTTATTGTCTGTTTATTCGGTAAGGAGTAGTTGGATGTCTGTACTGGTTTCAGGGGTACTTGGATGAGGCTTGTGAAACAGATTCAAATATTGAGACACTCTTGTAACAGAAAAGAGCGAAGCTACTGCCATAGTTCATCAGAAATCAGGAGACGAACTTTTTTTTATTATTGGCCTGAATGGGCTGAAGTTCAAAGTAAGACTGTGGTCATTATTCATTACCTCTTTTCTTTCAAACAGTGACACTCTTGGGTTTCTGTGGACAAGGCTGCTTTTTAATGGCATGTTCTCCAAACAGCTGTTAAACACCCCTCCCCAGTACCACAGACCACATCTGTTCCCACTGTTGATTAGCTAGAGGGTAGAGAAAGAAGAGAGGCTGTAGCATGTGTAATTACCAGTAATTAATTCTTGTTGAGCCTCCTCATTTCCTTCTATTCTAACTCCACCTACTCTTCTTCCTGTCTCTGTTGTAAATTCTATTTCATGTTGGCTACTCGTGGAAAATAATCTTGACGGGTATACAGCTGTTTTCCTAAAATTTTACATTCACCTTCCAGTGAAGCTTTTATTTTTCTTCTGGTGGCAAAAATCTCTGGATAAGGCAAGGCAGATAAGAAAATCCCGAAGTAAGTGAGCATAGCTCTTGGGGCTAGCTTTCCTGCTTCCTCATGTTCTGTTTCTGTTGATACTATTTCCAGCTGTCAACAAATATTTATTGAATATTTTGTTTCTTAAAGGAACTATTGCAAGGCACGAATAAGTGTGAGGAAAACAATTGTAAGATATAGTCCTGTTCCTCACCGTTAATATACACTTTAATTAGAGACCTAAACTATGTAGACGGAAAAATAATGATATTACTTATAATGATTATGCGGTAATTGCCCAATTGTCAAGACCATAAGGTGGAGGTAGAATTCTTCATTTATGACAGTGTTCACTATTTTTCTTTCTCTTTGCAATAAGATAAGGCTAAAAGAAGTAGAAATTTGAGCGTTTTAGTTAGTATGGCACAGTAAAATAGATATACCCATAGGCTTGCTCATTAAAGAAAGTTCACAGTATATCTTCTTCTCAAGTCTTAAAAGCCTAGATCTTCAAGATGCAATGCCTCTTGGGAATGTGTTTTTAGGAGAATTGGGCTTCAAGGGGAGCATTTTAAAATTGCTTGTTTCTAACATGTAAAATAATTTTTTAAAATGTATTTCCTGCCCTAGTAGGAAAGAGATGACACTGGGATTAATAGGATTTGATAAAGGGATTATTTACCAAAATGGGGGCAGGATCCAGCAAAATCTCAAGAGAATTATGTGAACTCTGGAGCTAGTTACAGCAGGGATGTTACACTCTCCAGCAAAAAGGACTAAGAGGAAGAACACATACCTGACCCCAAAAGAGAGATTTGGGTGAAGAAGGCCTTATGATTTCAGGGGGATGGATTTAGCCAGCCCCTATGTGCCCCCTCAGGAAAAAGCCAGGGTTATCAATAGCCTGTTCTCATTTCCCTCTTGATCTATGCACTGTTCTCCATTAGCCCCACTCATTTAGAAATTAGGGAACAAGGGATATAGTCCATTAGGTTAGCCTCCCCTCCCCACCAGAGAGCAGAGTGGAGAGTGCAGTGGGTTGGGCAGTGAAAGCTATCTGGCCCTTTGTAAGTTTGTCTAAGTATGGGAAATACATCTCAGATAACATAATCGTATGCACTAAATAATCTTGGTGACCAATAGGCATAGGTCTGGAATCAGTATGCTTTATGACAAATCAGTCACTTCTCAAGCATGTGCACAGGGAATCATTGATAGAGGTTAGTGATTGTCACCCGGGGGTGATTTTGCCCACCATGGAAAATGTGACCCTGTCTGGAGGCATATTCATATATTCATATTTATATTCATACTGGGCTTTGTCATTAGCATCTGGTGGGAGGGTGATGAAGGGGAGACAGTGAAGTGCCTTTTCATTCTGTCAGAGTAGGTACCCAGGTGATTGTTGAAGTATCTAACCTAAGGAATGGCCATTACTTTGGGCAAGAAGAGACTACTAACCTTTGAAAGAATCATTGAAATAGAGTCTGAGAATGAAGCTACAAGACCGCATAGGTTTTACACATTGAGCATGAGGTGAGCGGGGCAAGCCCTAAACAGATAAAGAAGAAGAGAAGCTGTTGTGGACAGTTGGGGTGTGTGTCTCAGGGTCTTCAAGGATGTGGACTACATTTGGTCTTGTAAGAGTTAAGCACCATATTTTGAGCAGTACAGACCCTGCGTATTTGTCAAGTGACTGAGTATGCTGAATTGAAGAGAAATTGTTAGTAACAGAAAGAAAGGCACTAGTGGGAAGGGAAAGATGAAGGTTGGTGGGCAGGGAAGAAGTGAGATTCTTACATGTGGGGAAAGATACTGTGGATTACAAAGAAACGAAGAGATCTAGGTTTTGGAGGGCATCCTGGCTGTGCCATGAAACCTCATGGAAGCCCAGGTTTCCAGACTTCATGTTTGTCCCTGACCTGGACCTTTTATCTCACAGTTTGCTTTTTTTTAAGATGCAGCACATAGGGATAAGGACGTTTAAATGATGGGGTCAGAAACCATTTCTCCCATTCCTCTTTTAATATCTTTTAATGCCCTCCCTCCCTTTTAATATCAGAGGCACTATTTGCTGCATGGACCTAGAACTGCCTCTCTTTTTGGACTCAGCTCAAGACTGAGGCATGCCTCCAAAGAGAAGGTTTATTTATTTTTAAAGATTTTATTTATTTATTTGACAGAGGGGGAGAGAGAGAGGGAACACAAGCAGGGGAAGCAGGAGAGGAAGAAGCAGGCTTCCCGCTGAGCAGGGCGCTCAATGCGGGGCTGGATGTGGGGCTCGATCCCAGGACCGCAGGATCATGACCTTAACCGAAGGCAGATGCTTAATGACTGAGCTTCCCAGACGCCCCCAAAGAAAAGGTTTTCGTAGATCACTCCGTTGGTGAAGGACTTGGTGTAATTGGCTCAGACGCCCTATTCTTACATTTCTGCATGACAGCTTTTAAGTCCTGTTCCTTTCGTTTTTAGACAGTGAAAACCGCTTAGTTGGAAGTGATCACATTTGTCCTTTTTTTTTTTTAATTAAAATTCAGTTAGCCAACATATAGGACGTCATTAGTTTTTGGTGTAGTGTTCAATGATTGATTCATCAGTTGCGTACATTTGTCTTTTAAGTTCCTTAAGGGCAGTGACATCTTTTTTTTTTTTTTAAAGATTTTATTTATTTATTCAACAGAAAGAGATCACAAGTAGACGGAGAGGCAGGCAGAGAGAGAGAGAGAGAGAGAGAGAGAGAGAGAAGCAGGCTCCCTGCTGAGCAGAGAGCCCGATGTGGGCCTCGATCCCAGGACCCTGAGATCATGACCTGAGCCGAAGGCAGCAGCTTAACCCACTGAGCCACCCAGGCGCCCAAGGGCAGTGATATCTTGAAATGTCCACCAGTAAGACTCATCAGCATGGCTACAACAATGTCTGCAATCCAACTTTATAGCCAGTCTTGTAGATTTTTTTTTATGTAGTCTCCATGATGTAGGCTCCATGGGCTTGAACTCAAAACTGTGAGATCAAGACCCGAGCCAAGATCAAGAGTGAGACACTTAACCAAGTCAATCGCCCCTGTGCTCCCCCAGTCTTACAGATTTTGAAAAAAACAGCTTTATTGCTACTAATTTCACAAACATGCTTCTGTTTTCTCATCATGAATTTTTAAAAAAGATTTTATTTATTTATTTGACAGAGAGATCACAAGTAGGCAGAGAGGCAGGCAGAGAGAGAGGGGGAAGCAGGCTCCCCGCTGAGCAGAGAGCCCGACGTGGGGCTTGATCCCAGGACCTGAGCCAAAGGCAGAGGCTTAACCCACTGAGCCACCCAGGCGCCCCTCTCATCATGAATTTAAAGGAGGCACTGCCATCTATGTATACTCAAGCCAAAAGTCAAAGACTTATCTTTGGTTTTTCTCTCTTTTCATTACTTTCAACATCTCAACCCTTAGTGTGTCCTGATTCTACTTCCCTTCCTGCTCTGCTGCTACCACCTTATCCCTTGCCCCTGGGCTGGTGCTTCTGCTCCTCTTTCCCAGCTCTCATCCCAGCACCTGTAAGAATGCTTATCATGTAGTAGAAGTTCCATGTGTGTTGAATAAACAAACTGTGAAAGTTATTATTGATTGGGGGGCGGGGGGGGGGGGGGAGAAGAGAAGTTACTATGATGGGTAGGATTCCTTACAGCCAGCTGGCAAACTCACCAACCTTTAGACCCATCTGATCGAAACTACACCTTGTCTCTGTGATGATAATAATTGTGGTCACAAATTTGTTAAGGCTCATCTTTTTTTTTTCCTCCCCTCACCTGTGACAGGTTCTTGACACTCATTTTTTTTTAAAGATTTTATTTATTTATTTGACAGAGAGAGAGATCACAAGTAGGCAGAGAGGCAGCCAGAGAGAGAGGAGGAAGCAGGCTCCCCGCTGAGCAGAGAGCCCGATGCGGGCCTCGATCCCAGGACTTTGGGACCATGACCCAAGCCGAAGGCAGAGGCTTTAACCCACTGAGCCACCCAGGTGCCCTTGACACTCATTTTTAGGATGATAAGCAAAGGGTTTAGAAGTGGCATTGGAGCCAGGAAAGCAGGTCGCTCCTCTTTGGCAGTCTCTTGGACAAATCACGAGTGGCCATGGGTATAAAATACATCAGGTAACTCCTTAGACTGTTTGAGGACTGACTGGGTGTAACTATGAAATCACTACAAGGTTTGTGGGGGACGCTAATCTTTTGGGGGCCATGACCCATTTGAGAATTGGGTGATAGCTGTGGATTCTTTACCCAGAAAAATGCGCATATGTACACGAATACAGAATTTTGTAGTCCATTAAGGGAGTTCATAGATTGAGCCGTATCTCATAGTAGGAGTATGTGTAGTTTGAAAATGTACCTTCAAAATGATGTTGTTATATATGAGATAGGTTAAAACATCTATTTTTTAACTAAAACCTACAGGAAGTAACATGGCAAAATATTGGCAGGTAGGGATATTGCAGAAAAGAGATTATTTCTTTTTTTCTGATACTTAATTGGCATCACAGCAGAGTCTTAAGGGGTAGGAAATTGTGAGGGTTTTGTTTGTTTGTTTATCAAACCAAGAAAATGAGGATATTGGCTGGCTTTGCCTTACTCTTTTGTTGAGGAGGCAGAGGAGCATGGAACGTAAAGCTGTCATTGCTGCAGACCTTGTGTGCCTCTTAACCTGGAGCGTGGGACGTAGACAAAGCTGCTGAGCCTCCGTGGCCCCAGCAGCCAATGGGCGAGGAACTGAGGGTGGAAGCCGGTGGGTGTAGGCACAAGATGGAAGGAGAGAAATTTCTTCAGTATCTGCCCAGGTTGAATCCAGCGCCCCCTCCCACCCTCCGGCCACTGCTTTTTCTCCTTGCCCTGTTTTAGTTTGTCTTGGCATCTCCGTTAAACAGACACACCAGCAAAGGAGATTGTCCTGTTGGCTAGAAGTTCTTGCAAAAACTTGACTTTGTTTTTTTATTCCATCTCCTTTGGAGTTAAGGAGAGCTCTTATTTCCAAACTTACACTCATGGTTTCTTGAACTGCTAATGTTTTCACAATCTCAAGCTGGCTTGTTTTTGATAAGTCACTAAGGCAGAAGGTATTTTGTCCCACTACCTAAGCAGTAAAAGCAAGTATGTAATGCTGTAGTACCAGAGTTGTGGGGTTTTTTTCTCCTGTACAATGTATTAACTAAGCAGAAAATTTAAAAGAACAAAGACAATAAAAGTAATGTTTGTTAGTGGTAGTTTGAGATATTTCAGGAGAGATGAGATGTGAAGAAAAGCAGTGGCCATATTTAGAAAGCTGCCTCAAACCCAAGAGTATCTATTGAAGTAAACTTGATGACAGACTTTTTTCCTCTTCATGAATCATTGTATTCCTATAAAAGCGAAAATTCCTCTTCATCTAAACAAACGGCTTCCACATCTGTTTTCTTGGTTTCTCAAAAGGGTGTCTTTGGCTTGCATTTTTTTTAAAAGTGTTTATCTGTTTAAAATGAAATATCGTCAAAAGCAGTTTATACATCAAAATCCAAGTTGGTCTTCAGCTTCTAAGAATTAGTCAAGAATGATCTGTTGGTAATGGTGGTGGTATAGGGAAAAAAGCACATTCTGTATTCTGCACTAGGTAAGTCTCTCTCACCATACTCTTTAAGTCTCGTTGATTTATATTTAAGTGTACATGCTCTTTTGGCTCTGGGGACTGATCAAGTAGTTAACTTTCTCATTGGTAGCCCATCCCAATATTTCAATACTCTGGGCTCTGAGTTCCGAAAATAAGTATTTTCCAAATTGTAGCAGGGGAATTAATTTGTTGGTCCCATTGACTGAGAACTGACCTATAGTGAGATTGTTTTCTTTAATCCCATAGTCAACTTTCCACACTCTGTCACTAAGAGAAACACACTCCTAACTGGTGTGTGAAGTGCCGTCGTGCTTTTCTAAAGCCCTTTTTCAGTTCACAGTCGCTCGTGAGTCTGTGCACCCCTCAGGGGTTTGGGTTTTATCTTTTTTAATCTGTAGCCTCTTCTTATGTGACCTGCCGCCATGCCCTTGAGCCCATCCTGCCTTTTAAAATAAAGAATGAGGAGCAGCTGAAGTGCCAGCCCTTTTGCAGCTGACAGGAATCTGATCTACCGCTTGGATTCTTTATCTGGGTACCGGCATGCCAGTGGTGTGTGGCTGGTCTTAGCTGTGCCATTCGCAGTCACAGGCTTTAAGAGGGTGGGAGCAGAGGGGGTTGTCTTCAGGAGAAAGAAACATCTTTTTCCGTAGGGACAAGTCGGGAGAGTGGCTGTGGATTGGCACATGGGGTCCTGCTGCGGGGCACAGTGGGATTTCTGGGCCCCGATCTAGGCGATTTTCTTTCAGGAGGTGGTGCAGGCCTCCTCCCACCCCCTGAGCTACAGCTGTCTGTTCTGTCAAAACAGTAGCTCGCTCTGAGGTCGAAGGTCCATGAGAACTGAGACATTTGATGTTATCAAACCCAAATTAGCAACAAAGGCAATTTAATCACTTATGACTTAGTTTCTCTCAAAGGGTGTGAAGAATCTTATTTGGAAACCGAGTGGAACCCTCCCCCCTCCATAGCTCCTTTTTTTCATTTGGACAAGTATGAATCAGAACTGCTTCACAGATGGCACCAACCTTACCTTAGAAAAGAAAGAACTCCCTGCCCCCTCCCAGATGCAGGAGAGAGGCAGGACAAGGATGGCTATGCAGGAGCTAAGGGAGGCTCTTGTGGAGTGAATTGATTGAAGTTCTGTCTTCCTTTTGAGCCTATCCCTGCCTCAAGGAGGGGAGCCAGTGCCTTTGGCTATTGTGATTGCTCATAAAAAGACAAGTTGCTCCCCCTTCTTTGACCTCATTTGGAGGGTTAATACAATTATTTGTATTAGGCACTAGCCACCTGTTGGGATCGGTCTCATTAAAGGTCAGCGTGTGGTGCCTGGCTGTCGGTGGCAGCCTGTGTCAGATTTGCCAGTGGCCACTGGTGTGTGTGACACCTGCCAATTGTGACAGAAAGAATGGAGATCTGATAGCTGAAAGGGAAAGGAAGGTGCTAGAGGAGGAATGAGGGATTGGGGGTCCCAAGGAGCACCATTACTGTGCTTTGGCTGCTGGTTTGCCTTGTCTCCCTTTTCTCCTGCTGGCCCTTGAGCTCAGCCATCCATTTTGATGGATTCTGTCTGCATGCTGACATTGCTTTGATTTGTTCATTTATTGCATCTCTGTAGAGCATTGGATTTCTTACACCTGAAACTTCTCACATCCCTTCCGTTGAGCATCTTAGCTTCTATCTGCCTTCCTGTCCTCTCCCTTCACATGCCCACAGGCATAGCATATTCATCACTTCCAAAACTGCCCTTATGGTTCTGCTCCCCAACCTGTTCCCCTTCCTGGATTCCCTGTCCCAGTGAGTGACAGCACTGTCTACCTAGTTGTTAAGCCAGGAACACTGGTTTCATACTTGACTCCTCTACCTCTTCCTTGTGCCCCAAGTCCAGCCAGTTGCCGAGTCCTGTAGATTTCACTTCCTAAGTGCCTGTGACTCTCCAGTGCAATAGCTACTGTGCTGTGTAAGCTTCATTACCTTTCCCAGGATGCTGCCCCCGCCCTCCGGCTGATAGGTATGCTCCCCATGTTTATAGTCAGAGAGCCGTCTTTAACTTGTCAGTCCAGTGGTGTCACTCCCCAGTTTAAAGTTGTTAATGTGGTTTACAAGGCCTTTCACAGTTGAGCCTCTCTCCTGCCTTCTCCCTATTTTCCTGAGCATTCTAGCCTTAATCATACTTTCTAATTTTTTTCTTGTTGCAAAAAAATCTTCTATAATTTTTTGAAAGTTTAATGTCTTTTAGTCACCATTGAGAATTTCTCTTTGTCCTTTGGATCCTCACCAACATTCTTCCTCTGTCCTCCTTTGCCTGTTACTCCCTGTAACCTACCTTCCCCTTAGTACATTCTGCTTCTGTCAACTTCTCTCAAACTCCCACCCCAGGGGCCCCTATACTCTGTGTGTGTCTGGATATATGTATATGTTTTTCCCGTCCCACATTTGGTTCTCTAATCCACTGGATATTATACAGTATAGAGGGAAGACACTGTGTCTGAATCATTTATTTCTGTGTTCCGTTTCACCTAGCACATGAGAAGTACTTAGTAAATACTTGGTGAGTGAATGAATCAGTTCTTTTTTGAGATTCTAAGTGAGAGGAAAATTATAGTGCTTCCTACAATTCATATCAAATTCTTGAGCCTCGGCCAGATTAGACGGTGGCAGTGCAATGAAGTCCAAAGGTAAAGGTTTATATATATTTTTAATCATAAGGAGCCAAATCCTGTACAGTCTTTGTATTGATATTTTATCTTATTCGTATTCTACACCTCTATCCTAAGTGACTTTTCTCAACTTGATACTTGTTGCTTTCAGAATTTCTCTATATTCTTCCTGGAGAAAATACAGAAGGTGATGGGATAGGAGGAGATGTGATGCATTATTTGATTGATCCTTAAATACATTTATTCTAAAGACATGACTGAACATGTGTTTCTAACCCCTGTGTCTCTGGAGAGGTGAACACAATTCCATTCCCCTAAAACTAGGGGAAATGCAGACTCATGTGCTGTGTGTTTGTCTTCAGGCTATAAGAGTTTTCTTTGAAGCAGGAACCATCCATATTTTAATCATAGCTAGTTCCTAGAATCTGTTTTCTGAACTTCTAATAAATGGGAGGGCAAAGGAAGGACAGCATTTTCTAAAAGAAAAATAAGTAACAGCTTGTTCTAGGAGAGCATATCGAAAGTACGGTCAGTATGGAACAAAATGTAGTATTTATCCTTGGTACTGAGCTAGGGAGTTGTGTGCCCCACCCCCATCCCTGCAAGGTGTTGGGTTTAAAAAGTTCTCCCTCCTCTGACCTTCCTTAAAGCAGAGAGTAATGATGAGCTGTCCCATGGCTACCTTGTCACACACCAGTCCTAAAAAGGCGCTTTCAGAAATCAAAAATGCTCCCATCACAGTGGTGACAGTAACCCCTTCGTCACTCCAGCTCCATGTGGTCTCCAGACCACCGCCTCGCTACTCCACCAGGGTCGAGCTTCAGGCCAGGTACTCAGTCATGACAAGTGACAACCTGTTAAAGCTGCTTTTCATGGGGGCTGGGAGCTCAAAGTTTTCTAGTCACATATTCCCATGACCTCAGTTATAACGAAAATGTTGCAGATTCTAGAAAATGCTAATGTCCTTTTTAGCTGTAAGTATTATCTTGATTGCAGTGCTTCACAATTGCCCAACTTCATTATCTGCGCATAGCCAGCCTGACGCCTTCTTCTCAAATAGACAATTATGATCAATTAAGCACTTTCAGGCCTTATAGAATACTTAATTTTATTAGTCAATTATTTGTGCTTTGAAAGAGTTAATGGTAGCTACCCAAGCCATTATTAGAAATTAGTATGTCCCAAAATAGAAAGGCTATTTCCTTTGTGTATGGCACTGCAGTGGAAAATGCCAAGCATAGTTTTTACTGAGTTAAAGGGTGAGGGAAGGCGGAGTGGGGGAGAAAGTTACATGTAAATCATTTAGCCATTAACCTAATGGGTGGATTTATAAATCCTATTACTATAAGCCCTTTTCATTTCCACTGAGGCCTGGTGCATGCTTGATCCCACTAATGTAAAATTCATTCCGTCTAAGTGATTACTGAAGTAAGACACTTTGAGTCAATTTTAATCAGGGTGTGTGAAACTTGCCTGAGCGCCGATGCTCACTAAAACGCGGACATAGTTTGGCCGTGTCTTAATTAGCCCCCCAGAT
Source organism: Lutra lutra (assembly GCF_902655055.1). Lineage (NCBI taxonomy): Eukaryota > Metazoa > Chordata > Mammalia > Carnivora > Mustelidae > Lutra > Lutra lutra. Next base: position 79,298,799 of record NC_062296.1, on the reverse strand, counting down.
GAGTTATGCGAGAAGTCAATCAGGGAACCAAATCTGAGCCTTCCGACATGTCCGTGTTTTTCTGTGAGGGAAATAACACTGTAGGGGCTGAAAATACGCAGCTCCCAAAGAGGCAAAGATCTTCGGGCGGCGGTATTTCTAGTCCTGTGGGCATTATGTGAGTTCTGAGAAATCTGAAAGCTTGATTCTTATGGCTAATTGGAGGATCTTCAATGGTACTTATATTTAAATGAATCACACTTTCAAATCTGATGTAATATGTGGACCTTCTTCCTAGAAAAATGCATATAGGCGCACATTCAAGTTTTTCCCGACAGTTTCAGGGATGTTCACATTTCTTGACCTTAGGTTAATATCTCCTGCGCTGGTTTCAATCTTGGTGTCTTAGGGTTTGGGTATTTTTTGAAAATTTAGTATTTAAGAGTGTAGGCTTGTGCTTGAACTCTTGTGTCGGTGAGTAGATTCAGCTCAAGGGTGCTTTAAAGCCAACTCTACGAGCTCTCCAGGGTCCCATGTCAAATATAATCCCAAGTATGGCAATAATGCACAGAAGTTCAAGTGAAGCACAGGGGACATGAGTTTCTGAACTGGAGGTTGGAGTGGAGGAATAGAGAGTAAGAATATTGTGAAAGGAAGATTTCTTTAAAGGTGAAAACAGGTTTTTAAAAGTTAAAATGTAAGGTGGGTTTTTTTAAAAAAATGCACAAGGTGAATAAATCTTTGGGGGCAAGGAATGAGAAGACAAGGGAGAAATTCACTTCTCCTTTAACATATTCAAAGCCATAGATTATTGCATTTTAAGTTTTTAAGTCAAAATGAGAGCCTTGACACGTTTTAGGGCAGTAATTGAGAGATACTCATAAATATCACTCACTGTGTCTGTTAGGGAGGAGAAACCTATCAGAAAGCTTTGTTTATTCAGTGTGTTTTATATTCTTTACACATGAGCTATCAGAAGGTCTGGGCTGTAAATTATGGTTTTTTTTTTCTATTTATTTATTTATTTATTTTTAATTTTCAGCATAACAGTATTCCTTGTTTTTGTGCCACACCCAGTGCTCCATGCAATCCGTGCCCTCTCTAATGCCCACCACCTGGTTCCCCCAACCTCCCACCCCCCGCCGCTTCAAACAAAATCAGTTTATCTGGAAATGAGCCGTATGGGAGAGTCACACTTTCAGTCAAGTTTATAATTTTTAATTTGTTTTTTCAGTGTTCCAAGATTCATTGTTTATGCACCACACCCAGTGCTCCATGCAATACGTGCCCTCCATAATACCCACCACCTGGCTCACCCATCCCCTTGCCCCTTCCCCTCCGAAACCCTCAGTTTGTTTTCAGTCAAGTTTATAATTAATGGGCCTTTATCACTGGGGTAGACTTTCATTTCTCCTGAGTGAGTATTTGTTTATCTGACATGCATAGTGCCTGAAGGTGGGGTTAAAACTGATTCACTCTTCACTTCTTTAAATGCATGCTGTGTGTGGGTTTTAATAGCTGCTTTCTGTAACCAGCTTTTGTTGTAGAGATGCACTTAGGAGTCCATGGCTTTGCTCTTCTCATGTTGGACCACTTGGGTTTGCTTCCTTTTATCAGAACTTAAAAAATAAATGTTTATTGAAGTAATTTAATAAATCCTATGTGCCAGGCATTGTGTCAGGTTTAATAGCTGAGACATGATCTCTCCTTATGATTTGCTTATAGTGTCTTACTTAACTCCGTAGTTGAGTGATGTGCTCTGGTATACACAGATACTCTGAGGCTACATTGGACTAATGTATTCCTCAATACCATTTAGCTGGGGAGGCCAGAGAGGTTGTTCTGTTGGTGTAAAGTTCCTTATAAAATAAGTAGACATTAAGTAATAAAAATAGCTAATATTTATGAGCACTTATGCACCAGGAACTGTAGAAAAGAATTTACATGTGTTACATTCAATGTTCATAGTAGCCCTATTGTAAGGAAGCTGTGGTTATTGTCTCCATTTTACAGTTAAGCATTGGGGCACAGAGAGGTTATATTGTGTGCTTGAGGTCACACACCTTGTTAGCAGTGCTGTTACACTTTGTACTTAGGAAGTCTTTATCAGTCAGGGTTCTCCAGAGAAACAGAACCGATTTGGGGAGTGTATGTTTGGAGGAGAGGTGGAGAGAGACAGGAAGGGAGAGAGAAAGATTGATTGATTGTTGAATTGATTTTAAGGAATTGGCTCATGGGATTTTAGGGGCTGGCAGGACTGAAATCTCAGGTCTGGTCAACAGCCTGAAGACAGACAGCACATGAGTCTGCAGTTTCCTTGGGGGACTTCATTCCTTTCTTGCTTAAGGCCTTCAAATGATTAGGTGAGGTCCACTCACATTATGGTGACGATAGTCTGCTTGACTCAAAGTCTACTGATTTAAATGTTGGTGTCATGTTAAAAAAAAAAAAACACCAAAAACAAGAAAATCTTCACAACAGCATCTAGACTGGTGTCTGACCAAATAACTGGATACCACTGCCCTAGCCCAGTTGATACACAAAATTAACCATCACTCAGCCTAACGTCTGAACCCATGCTTTGGACCACTGTGGGGAAACAGCATGTGAAAAGCACAGAGGCAAGAAAAGAGCATAGTGGCTTGTTCAGTGAACTCAGCATATTTCAGGAGGGCGGAATTGAAGGGTGCATGTGGGATGCATTGGAAGGTAAGTTGGGCCTCAACTCTATCATGAGTCTTGGGGCAAGCTAAGGGATTTAAATTTCATTGCAAAGAGTATGTTTTAGAAAGAACTGGCAAAGCATGAAGAATGGTTTGAAATAGTGATCCTGGAGACAGGTAGGCTGAGTGAGTGGTGAGAACTTGAAGGAGACAGAGCACATCAGCAGGAAGAGAAAATCTCGTGTGAGACTTATTAGCTCATTGGATTAGAAGGGAAGTCAGTCTTTTATTTCAGTTCGAGGCTCTTAGGGAGGCCATTTATCCTGTTTGGAGCTGGGGAGGGTTTGGAAGAGATGGATGGGGTCTAGAAGGAATCTTTATGGGACAGACAGTGGAACATGTGCTTGGAGCAAGAAAATGTTGTCATTCGTATGTCACTGATTCTCAACCAGGGGCAGTTTTGTCCTTCAGGAAACATTTGGCAATATCTGGAGACCATTTTGGTTGTCACAGCTGGAGAGTCTGTGTGCACGCCTGCATGCATGCTACTGGCATCTAGCGGTTAGAGACCAGGGACAGCCTCCCCATGACAAAAAATTCTCTGGCCTAAAATGTCAATAGTGCTGCGGTTGAGAAGTCCTGATATATATATGTAGACGATGTTTATGTGTTCTCCTGGGGGAGAGGGGGAGATCTCGACAGAGGGTGTCGAATGTTTTATGTATGGTAAACATACACTCACTTATATTAAGGGCATTAATCTATATGCAGACAACTTGTGAGACCCTAAGTATTTCTATTTATTTTACAACCACATAGCCCTTGAAAGTAACCTAGAATATGGATCTATATTCTTATAATGCTGATGGTCATTGTTGGATGTATTAGTGTCTCCTTTTCCTAACACTAAAGAAATGAGTGTGGGTGAAACACAAAACAACCAGATAGGAGGATAGAGGTGTTTCTACCCGTCAAACTTTGGATTCTAGATTTTTAGATCTGGGAGGAGTCCCTGCCTCTTCATTTTTAAAATGAGGACGCTAAGACCTAGAGAGGGAACCCAGCTGGCTCGCAAATCACTTAGCTACTAATTGGCAGTTTAAACTAGTACTCACATTTCAGACTCCTGACTTTTCTTTAAACTCACATTTGTATAATGTTTTATCTTTGCTGTCTGTGTTTTCAGCGTGGAGTTCTTTTTAGTTCCACATATCTCAGGGACCTGGGTGGTACTTTGCCTCCAGTTTTAAAGAAGGTAAAACTCAGGTTTAAAGGCAGTAAGGAAACCAGACAGGAATGTTAAGTAGTAGAAAATCAAAGTAGGGCGCTTATTAAATCCATCGTCTATGCTCCTTGAGCATCTTATAGAGAAGACACACACCTGAGAATAACAGGGAATAGGAAAATAAGAAAAAGGCAGTCGAATGTAATGAGGATGAAGTAAATGTGTACCAAGTGAGAGAACTGAGTAACACGGAGTCCTGCTTGGAAACTGCCGAAATTGGGACTAGGAAAGCTTAGATAATGGTTGGATTACCAAATATCATAATATTTATATTTCTTCTACTTTTCTCTTCCCTATCCTTCAAAACCATTCATTTTGCTACCCCTGTTATGCTAATGTATTTTTTTTTAAAAAACCTTTTGAGTTTAATTCGCATTTTATGTCATCGGTAACAGAAGAATCCCAAAGCCATTGAGATTTCAGTTGTCATTCTGTTCATGCATTATTTGTTTAGGATTTGACCTCACCCAACATTTTTTTAACTTACAGGATTTCTGTTGCGTTTAGTATCCGTATCATACATCATCAAAGTGGGTTCTTGTTAGTAGATGTCACTGTAATAGACCTGTGCTTTTGGAAAAGGAGCTTGAAACTTTTTTTTTTTTTTTTGACCATGGAAAATCGGTGTTTTCTCACTTTCATTTAGTATTTATAAGCACAGTTTTAGTCTATAACACCATTTAAAACCATTTTCTATCCTTTAAATGCATTGACACACACCCGTATTCTGTCCTGACAAAAAGTAAGGACCCCAACTTTATCCCAGCCTTGGCAGAAGTAAATACGCACAGCAGTAGAAGTTGGTCTTAGGTCTCCGCCGCTGATAAACCTGGTGTCATAAACACACTCTTTCTGCTTAGTAAACCACATTGTGGGTGTATTCCTGAATACATTATTTTCTTTAGGAAAGAGTTCTTTTAAATACACTTTACATTTCCTTTTAGTCCCCACCACCTTTCACCAGCCTTCAGAGGCTCAGATTGGGGTTAAAACACTTTTTCGTATTATTTTAATTATTGCTCTCCCCACCCCCAGCCCCACTCCTTTCCTGTTTCCCCCTACTCTTTTCCCCTAACGGTACTGTTCTGCAAAGCCTGCAATGATTGATATGATGGCAGTGCTGTCATTCTTTTTAACCCAAAAAAAAGTCATTTTTGTTCTAGTTATTTTAATAGAGTCCCATTAAAGATGTATTGCTGACTGAAATACCGGCACGAAGGGCTCTCACTGAGCTGAGCCCAGGAATTAAGAAGTCAGGAAATCGGCTGCTGCATTGCAAGAGAGCCTTGTGTGACACCGAATCTCCTGATTGGGGAGATCATTACTGCTATTATGACTCGACTTGCGTAGGAATTTTAAATTCCATCTGAATGTCAGTAATAACCCTCTTAGCAAATTATCCTGAATAAAATCACGAAGGCATTTTATATAATAGGTGTTGAATTACTGGATAGATTTGCTAATTAAATACTCTTTGTTCTGCTGCAGTTGACATTACAGGGTAAGATCTTGAACAATTATTCTCAACAGCTGTACTTTGTTAAGGGAAAAATTAACCACAAAGTTTATTTTTTTACACTTGAAGTTGGCAGATTTTTGAAATGTGCTTGAAAAAATTCCATCATCCAATTGGTAATGAGTAGATAAATATGCAGGTGTTGCTGTGAAATCAGATAACTGCAGACTGCCTTATTAATGAATTTAGCAAGCCTTTATAGCCCTGTTTTCTAGCTGTTGGCACTTACAAAATGATTTTCTGTCAGAATGGGTAGCTTTGATATTAGGCTTGTCAATTTGAAGTGAACTTAGAAACGGACATCTGGTAGTCACTGCACCATGTGTCCAGTAGACTTTTCTTGATACCTGTGACTTCTTTTAAAAATCCATTTCCTTAATGGGGAAAATACCTGTGAGGTATAAGTTTTCGACTATTGGCTTCCAGCACAGTCATGTGGCTTTTTAACAAGGCAGTGAAACATTCTGAAAAGAAAATGAGACATAAGGTCCAACTTCTAGTTCAAACTCTTGACTAGTTATCTTATTTTGGGTAAAATCACAGGGCCTAATTTTACTCATCTATAAAATGGGGTTTGTAATACTGCCCACTCCTTAGGATTATTCTTTCAGCATTTTACAAATAATCGTTACTAGGTCCTGTGCACTAGGCCCTGTGCTTTATACAAAGAATTTGGTAGCCCACAGGATATCTAACAGCTGAGCCCTCTCCAGTGAGCAGTTTGAATCAGGGGTGGCTTTTGGGTGATGCTGCTAATGCAGCACTTGGATAAACCTTGGTCTGGACAGGGCACTGTGGTACCCATCATGTATAAGTGCTTTAGAAGAAGCATGAGAGGTCAGGGTCAGCCTGGTTGTGGGTTGTCTCCTATAGAATGGACTGAAGAGTTGACGTGCTGTGGTGAGGACCTTGAACCTGAAATGGAGCATAGTCATCAGCTATTGTTGAGGTCCCCGGAAAGACGGTAATAAAGCTATCCTCAGAAATTGGTGTAACCTCTTTGGAGAGCTATTTGGCTGTATCTATAAAAAATTTGAACCCATATAACCTTTGGCCCAATAAGTCTTCTAAGAGGCGTTTTATCTTGTTTACTAGCATTTTATTCATGTATAAAGATTATTTGTTGAAGTGTGGTATAAAGGTAAAGATCAGAAACAACCTACATGTTTATTACTAGAACATTGGTTAGATATATCATGATCGATTCACACGACGGAATACTGTATAGCCATTAAAAAAGAATAAGGCAGCCCTGTATGTGTAGATGGGAAGTCATCTCTAAAATAAAGTATCAGGGGACGCCTGGGTGGCTCAGTTGGTTAGGCGGCTGCCTTCGGCTCAGGTCATGGTCCCAGCGTCCTGGGATCGAGTCCCATATCAGGTTCCTTGCTCGGCAGGGAACCTGCTTCTCCCTCTGTCTCTGCCTGCCTCTCTGCCTACTTGTGATCTCTCTCTCTCTCTCTCTCTCTCTGATAAATAAATAAATAAATAAAATCTTAAAAAAAATAATAAAATAAAATAAAGTATCAGGTGGAAAAAGTAGTTGCAGTATAGTCTTTATGTTTTACTTCGTTTTCTACCATTTTTGTGCAAAAGATCCAACACCAGTTTTCTTCTGTCAAAGAGAAAATGGTTTTGGTAGCAGCCCTCAGATCATGCGTGGAAATGGTTGTGAGTTGAGGGTGGGAGAGAATAGAGATGGTGGGAGATCTGAAAGATGAAGGTTGCCAGTACACACTTGGAGGTACACTCAAGGGTGACATAGTGGGTTTCATCCATGGTGTGAAAGAAGAATAGAGGAAATTGGTTCCTGCATATACCGAGTTGCAGTGAGAGGTTGACAAGCTCTGTCTGAGGTATTTTACTTAGGTAATGGTTACCTTGTGGAGTTGTGTGTTGTGATGAGGAAAGCAAAGCCTGGTGGGGTGGAAGTGGGGAGGGCGAAGAGAACTTGTGATGAGCAGTTCTGTCCTCACTGTGATTAACTTGGTTGATCTCATTATTGCCCTCTTCCCAAAAGGATTGTCAGATAGTCTCCCACAATGCATTTCCCTGCAATTTAGATGTTTAAAAGTGAAGATGAAGTGGAGGAGAGTGAATGCTTTTTAGGAATTAACTGAATTTCGGGAAAGTAATTGGGATTACTGTGAGACCCATCAGTCACCTAGCAAATGATTTTTTGAGCACCTGTCACATGTGAAGCCTAGAGTTAGACACAAACATATGCTCTGACCTCTAGGAGCTTGTGGTCTAGTTGGGGAGGGTACAAACTCTCAACTGAAAACTGTTTTCCGAATGGGATTGTCATGATTATCTTAGGCCAGTGGTCCTTAGCTCTGCCTGCAACATGAATATCTGGAGAGCTTTTTCAAAAAATTGCTGGGGCTGGTATTGGTATTTTTTTTTTTTTTTTTAGATTTTTATTTATTTATTCGACAGACAGATCTCAAGTAGGCAGAGAGGCAGGCAGAGAGAGAGAGAGGAGGAAGCAGGCTCCATGCTGAGCAGGGAGCCCAATGTGGGGCTCGATCCCAGGACCCTGGGATCATGACCCGAGCAGAAGGCAGAGGCTTTAACCCACTGAGCCACTCAGGCGCCCCGGTATTGGTATTTTTTAAAAGATTCCTCAGGTCTTCCAGTCTCTACAGCCACTGTTGAAACCATTGATAAGGGGCACCTGGGTGGCTGTCCTTTAAGGGTCTGCCTTCGGCTCAGATCATGATCCCGGGCTCCCCGCTCTCCATCTGCCTCTACCTCTTCCCTCTCTGCTCATGCTCTCTATCTCTCTTTCTCAAATAAATAAAAAAGTAAATCTTAAAAAAAATTGGTTAGCCTAATCCATATTCACCACCACCTACCACCCTCAGGGCAAGGGAAGGGCTTTCTTCTCTAAGAACATAGGACAGTGAATGCCTGATGAAAATTAGGAGACTGTAATAAAGGAGAGGAAGCAGTGGAAGTGGAAGTAAAGGGTGGATGTAAAAGATAATCTAAGTTCAGGGTTTATGGGGCTTTGTAATACACGTCTCCAACCTGCAGCTACATGGGCCTAGGGGCAATCTTGTCTATACATATTATCTAGACATTTATCTCCATTCACCAAATATTTATAGTGCCCCACCTTTGTAGTGGGCACTCTGCTAGATTCAGAGAATGTGTGAAGGTCTACTCCCTGTCTTCAGGAAATTTACAGTCTTGAGAAGAAATTGAAATCTGGTGCATATATATTTATTTTTTTCACTTTTTAAGATTTTGAGTACCATGGGTAAGAATTGCCAGATTTGAAATGCTCTGTTAAGCTTTTGTTTTTCAGTCATGCAGTTTTATTTAAATATCAGTAATGAGAATAGTTTGCCTTTTTACCATATCATAAAGGCATGTTTTTATTATGCATGTTTTTGTTATGCATGTTTATTAAAAATAGATCTTTACATAAATCTTAAATAGATATTTACAGTAGAGCTGCGTACATATCTCTGGCTAAGAATCAACATAGAGTCCAACTTACTCTTAGATTATGTTGATATTACTGTTATTTTGAGGGTTGTGGTTAGAAAACCATGAAGAGCTTTAAAATGTATGACCAGTCATTGGGTTATCTATCTCTGTGTGTACCTACTTATGTTTATGGTTTTGTAACTATGTAAAGCATTAATTGTGACTTTTTCTTTCATTTAGATTTTGATGCATACAAAGGAGATGGTACAGAAGGTAATGCTGAGCATTTTCATTATACAGTGACTTATAAATATCATACATTGTGACGTTTTTGTATTCAAGGAAAATTGTAACCCAAACAGACTGGAAATGGCTTCTTAGAATGCCTGGTTTACGTTTATAATCCCTCCTAATGGATTATAGCTTTTTTCTTTTACTAACACTGATATGATCTAGCCACTGCTTGAAGCCTGTATGTGAGTGTTTCAAGCAAATTAGTAACAGTGCTAATTAGAGTTTACTTCCAGGCCTTAATACTGTATGTGCTCTAGTGTTGTTTGTTATGATTGATTTTTTTTTGGCATTCTTCATTTTCTGCTGAATACTGTTTGAAACTGAAGAATTTCATATGGATTTGTGCCCCTGAATTTTCAAAACCCATTATGTTTCTGCTTTATAAATTGCCATGACCCCTAAGCTTATGGTACAGTGGATAAATATAGACCCCTACCTTCCTAGTTTCTTCTCCTCCTTTATATTATTCAGTTCCAGTTTGTTTCCGTTGAAACCAGACATTTCCCCTGCTCCTCTGCTGTCTGTTTGTTTTAAGAAAATTAGCTAGATTTTCTTAATGTGACAGTGGCTTTCCTTTCTAGGTTATTAGAGCTTAATCTTTGATTGTACTCCTCTGACAATATGGATAAGAATAAGCATAAACTTTTGAAAATTCAACAGAACCTGTAATTTCTGTAGTATAGAAAATCTTGAGTTTCATTGTATATGATGATCACTGTGTTTTTGTTGTTAAGTTTTATAATTTTTGCTTTTTATTAGATGAATCTTGAAGTTATTTATGGAGATACAGATTCAATTATGATAAACACCAATAGCACTGATCTGGAAGAAGTATATAAATTGGGAAACAAGGTGAAATAATTTGATGAAATTATCTTTTAGCTACTTTTCTGAATTCTTTTTAACATGGAACTTCATAAATTCACATATGTGTACATGCATGCTTCTGAAAATAAGCTTAGTGCTTCTCATTTCCTCATCCTCTTATTTTTCTTAACCTCTACTCCAGTTATTTGTCTTTAAGGGTAAAATTCAAAGGAGAACATTTTTTCCTTAAGTGACAAATACATTTTTACTTTGTAAACAGCGTGAGATGTTTTCATCTTGTTTCTAAGTCTGGTGACTGTGTTGTCATACTTCTGTGATGTTGGGCTTAGGCCTCGCTACAGTGATATCTCTGATTCTGGGTGGTGTTCTGTGTCTCGCAAGGGGGTTCACACTGCTTCACATCCTGTGATCTTCTGTGTGTCTACTTTCTGGTAAAAGAAGAAAGTGAAAAAAATTTTAATTTAAATTTAAAATATAGGGATACCTGAGTGGCTTAGTCAGGTAAGCATCTGCCTTCAGCTCAGGTCATGATCTCAGGGTCCTGGGATGGAGCCCAAAGTCAGGCTCCCTGCTCAGCAGGAAGTCTGTTTCTCCCTCTCCCTTTGCCCCTCTCCCCCTGCTCATGCTATTCTCCCCACCACCCCGCCACCAAATAAATAAATAAAATCTTTTAAAAAATAAAATTAAAATATGGTCATATTTATACTTATCACATTATCATGCATGGGGAGAAATACATTTCTAGTAGTAGTCACATGGGTTTTATATGCTGATATGGATAAACACCTATTTACATACATGTACACCCATTAATAATTTTTTTATAAGAGTACTTAAAATACATTTGAAAAGGCAAGTGGACATTTAGAAGTCATCATTTGTCGCCTCCTAATTGCAGTTTACAATTAGCAAGTGTTTCTTTAGTACTTGCTATGTTAAGATCTTGTCCCAATAAACTAGAACTAAGATAACACCTTACAAAGTAACAACTTCCTGCCTTTCTCCACTGGTATGTGTGAAATATGACTGTAGGCTTCACCTGAGAACAGGCCTGGCCTGTTGTCCTCATATTGGACTTCAAAAAGCTATGTATTTTCCCTAGCGGTGATTGGCTGTGCCTCGAGCCTATCAATAAAGAGCAGGTGATTAGTCATTTTTTTTTCAACATATAGTTGTTTCCTTATATGTAAGGTGCTTTGGGATGTACAGGAAGATCTTAGACATTATTTATTTTTAAGATTTTATTGATTTATTTTAGAGAGAGAGAATGCATGGACACAGTGGAAGGGGAGAAGGAGAGTGAGAGAGAGAGAATCTCAAGCACACTGTGCACTGAGCACAGATCGTAATACGGGGCTCCATCCCAGGGCCCTGAGATCATGACCTGAGCTAAAACCAAGAGTCAGATGCTCAACCAACTGAGCCACCCAGATGCTCCTTAGACATTATTTTGATAGTCAAAGTTTTACCTATTTTTAGCCACATATCTACTTGTTGGACTATCTGGTCTCTAATTCAGTTGTTCGAAGGTAAATACATATGCATTTAGTTTATACATTCAAAAAGACTATTTCATAATTTTTGTAAATTTCCTGGGGCGGGCCCTGCCAATTCTGTCCTTTGGTTGAATGGGATGATATATTTATATTACTGTGTTTTTTTCCATCTGTTTTTATCCCTGTGCTCTTTCAGTGGTTTTGTATCATACTCAACATAATACTGTGTTCTGTATCACCTGAGTAAAGTGCCTTCTAATCTTGATGAATTCAAGTTGTGTTTAGATTAACTTCTGGGAATTTGTAGCATGTTCATCTTCTCCATGGTAGATGTTTGAGAAGCTAGTATTAATGCTTGAAATTTTCACAGGTAAAAAGTGAAGTGAACAAGTTGTACAAACTGCTTGAAATAGACATTGATGGTGTTTTTAAGTCTCTGCTACTGCTGAAGAAAAAGAAGTATGGCGCTCTGGTTGTTGAGCCAACGTCGGATGGGAATTACTCCACCAAACAGGAGCTGAAAGGGTTAGATATAGTTAGAAGAGATTGGTGTGATCTTGCTAAAGAGACTGGAAAGTGAGTTCAACTTTCATTTGTGCTTTTTTTTGTTTGTCTGTAAAAACTTGGAGTACTAATGACATGGAGAAGATCTGTGATTCAGCCAAGCTCAAGGACACAACTTCTTTGTTGTTGTTGTTGTTGTTGTTGTTGTTGTTGTTGTCGTCGTCGTTGTTGTTGTAATGTTACATATTAATGCTTCTCACACTTTTGGAGTGGAATTTCCCAGGTAGATTAAAACTTAAAGCTAAATTTGCTCAATAAGAGGTACTTGCTATAAGATACATCTTGGGACTTGTAACTCACAGTGAGAGTGAACCTTCACATTTTAGCTCCCTACAGCGTTGGTTTCATTGATGTTAGCTTGTGTCTCTTTTGTTTTGCTTTCGTATTCTTATTAGAAAGTGCCTTGTGGGGGCGCCTGGGTGGCTCAGTCATTAGGCATCTGCCTTGGGCTCCGGTCATGATCCCAGGGTCCTGGATTGAGCCCCGCATTGGGCTCCCTGCTGGGCGGGATGACTGCTTCTCCCTTTCCCACCCCCCCGCTTGTATTCCCTCTCTTGCTGAGTTTCTCTCTGTTGAACAAATAGATAAAATCTTTAAAAAAAAAAAAAAAAGAAAGAAAGAAAGTGCCTGTGTTGTGTTCCTGAATCATTGTAGAGCCTCTTTAGGAACATAATTGTTAAGGTGTTCCCATGTTGTGGCTTAAATATTCTGGGATTCATAGTGGACCATGGACTGAGACTTTGTTCCCATCTGTATAATTTGTGTGTAAAGATTCTTAGGAATCTCTTGCAAAAAGAAAAAATAATAAAATTCTTACTAATCTTAGGTTAGTTTAAGAGCTAGTTCTCAAATACCATAAGTACCTCAGAAATAATAAATGTCATGGTTGATCCCCTAGCTTTGCAAGTGAGACTGGAAATTGTGATGCTAAGGCCTGTTTTTTTTAAAGGGTCACATTAATTTATAAAGCATCCATTTAGAAAAGCCTGAATCCTTAGGTATTTAGTGTACCATCTTTTTAGATATTCCTGTTTGATGAGCCTACCCAATTCTGAAAACAAGAATTTTTTTTTCTTTAAAGCAAAATTTAAATTAATTTTAATATTGCCAAATATTCACACTTTTTACTTATTTTCCAGTCTTCTCGCTTTCAAGTTGGGAGATTGAGCAATTGTTGCTTCTGCAAAACTGCTCTTGATTAGGCAAAGTTGATCATCCAACTATAGGTCACTGTTAGCCTTTTATGAAATGAAATTTGAAATGCTTCATTGCCCCCAAATGTACCCAAAGATGAAACCACTTTGTATAGACTGTCGATTAGAGTGTTCTCTTCAGCTTTGTGTTTTCTAAGAAAAGATGCATCATAATAGAAGTAAATTTCTCTGAGTTAGAAATGTATTAGTAATTAAAGCTATACAAATGTTTTTGTCAGGGTTCTTTTTCTGACAAATTACAATGCAGCTGTCAAACCCTCGCTCTGCATTTTCTCAGAAATGGATAAAATATTGGCTTTTTTATTCCTTTTCTTTTTCCCCTTGTTTTTTTGAGGGGGTCTGGTAGAATAATAAGTTTTTCAGGGATAGCGTAAGGTTGGAGAACACTGAGGAATATAATGAAGCTGAAGAAAGAGAAGTTTGAAATCTTCGGGTTTTAAGAAATTTGCATAAAGAACTATATTTCTGCTTACCTAGCTAATGGTCATCTCAGCTTGGTGATATCAGAGATAATATCTTGGTGCTTTATGGGGAAAGTGAAATTTTTACCTTTTAAAATTTTTAACCTATGAGTAAAGTATAACCACTTGTGAATTTTGTAATTGCATATATACAGTTGTGGATGGAACACATACCTTTCTCTATCCACATTTTGTATGAAGCCTTAGCTGCTGCATTAGAAAATGGTCTGTATGTTTAAGGGCAAACCTGACATTCCAAGGTTGGTAAACCTTTGGTAGAGTTAATGTTAAAAAACAAATAGTAACGGCCTTTTGGACATTCACTCTCATGTTAGCTTTCAGTACAGCTCTTGTCCACATGTTAATCTAATGGCATTTATCTTCCTTTTCTCTCCTTTATTAATAAAGTATAATATTAAAAAAATGAATCCCTCTCTTTCTTTGCAGCTTTGTCATTGGCCAGATTCTTTCTGATCAAAGCCGAGACACTATAGTGGAAAACATTCAGAAGAGGTTAATAGAAATTGGAGAAAATGTGCTAAATGGCAGTGTCCCAGCGAGCCAGTTTGAAATTAACAAGGTAAATGTAGCATTTATTGCCGAGCCCAGCTGCTGCCGTGTGTTTTTCGCCTCCTTCAGCTAGTTGAAGAACCACCTCATCCTTGCAATTGGAATACATTCTAGCTGGTGATGAAAGCTGCTTAACGACTAACTCACCGATGGACCATTAGCACACCACTCTTCCTCTTCCGGCTGCTGGTGCCGCCATGTCACCCACAGAGGCCTTCTCTCTCCATTTCTTACTTGATGGAGGCCTCGTTTCCAGAGATTCTGTGTAGTGATGTAGTTGATGTTTAGGGGACTAGAGAGTATTACCTTCTCCATAGTCCTCCTCATTTATAGTTGTTTGGGAGGACAGGCCTGTAAGCTTAGAGAAAGATGGAGATAGAGTACCTGAGAGAGAGAGAGAGAGAGAGTGTGTGTGTGTCTGTGTGTCTGTGTGTCTGTGTGGCAGGGGGGACATTCACAGAAGGTGATCCTTAGAGGTACTGCAATCAGAATGCTTTTTTTGGGACATAGTTCTTTAGAATTAAGATGGCGATAGCATTTTCTTTATAGCCAGAGGACTTGTGCTTTTATTTTCTTTTTCAACTGTGTCATTTAGGCTTTATGGGCAGTCTTAGTTGTTGAAAATGAGGAATAATTTTCCTTACCTAATTTGAAAAATAAAACCTTGGTTTCCAAAGTGCTGCGTAATATAAGATGTTAGATTGCAGATTTCCTTTCTTCCCCCCATTTAAAAAGAGTACCCTTACATATTCAGAAGCTAATTTTGTGAATACCGTTTTACCCATTTTGTGATAAATAGATTACGTTGTCAAAGCTGATACAGAAACGGAATTTTAATGAAAAGGAATCTAATGATGACATTAAATAGAAGACTTAGGGTTAAAACTCATTCATGATACCCCTGTGCTAAAGTGGTGCTTGTCATTTTTCCATGGTTCCTTACTCTTGAAAACACATTTTTACATTGAAGCAATCACAATATATATTATTTTGAAATCTGTTTTTATTTGACATAAATAGATTGCTCCACATTTCTATATTATCTTAAAAAAGGTTATATTTATCTTATATTTCACTGATATATCTTTATTTAAAATTTCTGTTTGATTATTTACATTATTTTGGATACTGGAAATAACTGTATTGAACATCTTTCTTTCTTTATCTTTTTGCTTTTGGATGAATTATTTTAGTTTAGGTTCCTTGAAGTGAATTATTTGAGTTAAAAGATTAGTGTATCTCTATGGTTCTTGCTAAATTGCTTTATAAAAGGGTGATACCCATTGATGAGAACAAAATGTGTGTGCCAGTTTCCCCACAGATTTGCTCCTATTGATGAGAGTTCACTGGTGATAATGTCACTGGTGATATTTAAATGAAATAGTGCTATCATTATGATATGAAACAGTGTCTCACTGTTGCATTTAATTTGCATTTCTTTGGTTTTCAGAGGAGATGAATATTTTCTATGCATATCTTTAGGATTAGTGTTTATTCTTAGGTGAGTCATTTGTTTCCTACACCTCTACTGGGAGGTCTTTAATGTCACAAAAGAAGACTTTCATTTCTACATGGAAGTACAAAAAAATAGAAGTAAATATAGTAAGAGGACATGTGCATTGGCACTAGCTCTTCACTTGAAGCCATGCAGTGTTTACCCATTGGCATGGCATCACTTGTGACATCTAAAAAGTGATTTCCTTTCCAATTTTGTTTGGTCTGTCCCAGAAATGTGCATGAGTAAGAGTTATGACTTCGGTCTTCTTTTGATCAATTTTTGCATCGATTTTGTAGACTGTATCCCTGACATGATCTCCCTTCTTAGAAATGTGGGCCTTCTTTAACAGGGAGGGGGTTTTAGGCAGGAGTTGGGAAGGCTGAATCCAAACATGGCCACATTATTGGCAGAAGAACACTGAGCATTTGTCCTCTAGGTCAGTGCGCCCACAGTGTCATCTTCTTACAGGAATGACACCATATCCTGAGGCACTGGCAATCTCCCGAGTGCTCATGAAAGGTCTGCAGACAGTCTTGTTATTTTGAAGTTTTTACCATTGAAATTGTTAAACTTACTACAAAAGTAGAGAATAGTATTATGAATCCCCATGTATCCATCATTCAGCTTCACTAATTATCAATTTATGGTGACATTATTATTTATAATAATAGTAATACTTAATGTGATTAGGGCTATGTCCTTCATTTTCTGTGGCAGAGCTAAAATTGTGACTTATTGTCTTTATATTCTCCATTTCACTTGATGTAGTAGCTGGCAAATAACAGTTGTTCAGTAAATATTAAAAGAATTCACTTGTTTTTCTACTTTTCCCATTCATCAAACATGGAGTACTTCTTATGTCCACCGTGCTACATTCTGGGATATAAAATTGAATAAGCAAATCTTGGTCCATGTTTTACAAGATGGAAATAGTCTTTCAAAGATATTTACTGTCCCATATTTTTATATTTCTTTTTTAATAAAGAAAATGGATTTCTGCAGTGTTGACAGAAGTGCAGTGAAGTCTGATGAAAGGACTATCTATATCATAGTTACTCCTAAGTCTGTTTTTGGCAAACTATTTATGTCAAAGGTGATGTGTCTTGATTAACATTTGTCTGAATATTTGCAGTGTTTAAAACTTGTGAGCAATTCAGTTTTTACATTTCATCGCTTTCAAAGGAGAGTGGAATGGAAGAGTCTATATATGCGACTGGTTGTGGTTGGTCTTATGAGAGAATATCTGTGTATCTGTAGTTAGGGATATTTTTTGTGATCTCAGAGGGACTGAAAATAGGAGGCTAGCCTAGGGTGGGGGAGTAAAGTGGTGAGATTTGCCTTTGTGGAGATTTTAGTCCTTGTTGTTAAAAACAACTGGAAAACATCATGTGTGATTTTCTGAATTACCGCAATCTTAGCTTAGATATTTTTCATAAAGTAACACAAAGTACTTCACAGCTGATTTGTATAGCCCTGGTTAACTTGAGCCTGAACCACCAGGAAGCATTTTTTTAAAATCAAGCCTTCTAAAACTAGCTTGTACGATCCTCAAATAGCCCCAATCTAATAACTGGAAAGTATATTACATGAAATTCAGAATTTTTAAAAGATTTTATTTATTTGAGAGAGAGAGAGTGAAAGAGAGAGCATAGAGGGGGAGGGTTAGAGGGAGAAACAGACTCCCTGCCGAGCAGGGTGCCCGATGTAGGCACTCCAGGATCATGACCTGAGCCAAAGGCGGTGGCTTAACCAACTGAGCCACCCAGGCCCCCTGAAATTCAGAATTTCTTAATATTGCTCTGGAGTATAGTAAGTTGAGGAAGATATTTTTTTTTAAGTAGAGTTCTATTGATTAAGGTTTTTTTTTTTGCAATATTATCCATTCAAGTCAATCTAGACTCTGCGTAAAGCAGTTTAGAGGAGAGTCAGATAGTTAGAGCATTTCCTAGGCACTCTCCTGCACTTGAGTGTACGATTTAGAATGTGGACATGACATGGGTACGTGCAGCTGTGTTGGAGGACCTGCTTTATTCTGCTTCAGCAGTTCTCACATTTCCTCGTCTCAGGAAACTTGCATACTCTTAAAATAATTGAGGACTGTAAGAGCTTTTGTTTATATGGCCTGTGTTAATATTTACTGTTAGAAATTAAAACTCATGAACTTTTAAAACATTTATGTATTTGTTTAAAAATAGCAATAAACCCAGTATGTGATTACAAAATAACATTTTTCCTTGAAAAGTAACTATGTATTTCAAAACAAAGAAAAATTAGTCAGAGGAGTGGCATCATTTTATAATTTTGCAAATCTGTACAATGTCTAGTTTGGTAGAAGACATCTGGATTCTTATATCCTCTTGAGTGTCCAGTCTGTCTGTGTGGTTTTGGTTGAAGTATAGGAAGAAAATCCATTTTCACACAAATACATAGTTAGAAAAGGAAATATTTCAGGACTTTTTTCCAGATAGTTGTATATATTCTTCTTTGATTCTACACCAGTATTATCTAAGTGGCATTTTCATAAATATTATTTTAATGTGAAAATCTGAAACCTAATCAGTGAACTTTCCATATTCTCACATGAAAGTCTGTTGGTCTGTGTTGTACTTGGAATAGATATTTTACTGATGCATGACATATGCTTTGGTCATTTGTGAAATGATAGTTTCCTGGGTTTTACAGATCTTCCAAATATTGATGCATTTCATTGTACATTATAAAAAATCACATTTTAAAGTATTCTTACCTATATCATCAGAAAAGTCTTTAAGTACTGAGAAGCCATCAAGCTCACACACATGCAAACAAGTTTTCTACAATTCTAATTTGTGCTTGAAAGGTTGAATTTTATCATAGGCAGGATGTACTGCATTTGTTATTCTTTTTTTTTTTTTAAAGATTTTATTTATTTATTTGACAGAGAGAGAGATCACAAGTAGGCAGAGATGCAGGCAGAGAGAGGGAAACAGGCTCCCTGCTGAGCAGAGAGCCCGATGTGGGACTTGATCCCAGGACCCTGAGATCATGACCTGAGCCAAAGGCAGCGGCTTAACCCACTGAACCACCCAGGCACCCCTGCATTTGTTATTCTTGAAGTTGCAGGCTCACTCTGTTCTTTTTTGAGAAATTGTTTGCCATTGAGGCACCTGGGTGGCTTAGTCGGTTTAGCGTCTGCCTTCAGCTGGGTTCATGATCTCAGGTTCCTGGGATGGAGCCCCATGTCAGGCTCCCTGCTCAGTGGGGAGTCTGGTTCTCTTTATCCCTCTGCCCCTCCCCCCTGCTCGTGCTCTCTCTCTCTCTCTCAAAAATGAGTAAATAAAATCTTTTAAAAAGAAAAAAAATTATCTGCCAGAAACTCACGTTTGAATAGCAGTAGCTGGCCTGTCATGCTTGCAAGGAAGAATTATGTTCTGTGAACAAAGCAGCTAGTTCAGCTTGTAACTCAGAACAGTTGCACAAGTGCTTTTTCTCGAGCAAACTTCATTCTTCAGTATACAGTAGACATGTCTTGTGTGTACTTCTTATTTTGTCCCACAAAATACTAGCCTTTTCTGTTCAGGGTCAGGAGCTTAAAAAACTAATGTTTGCTCTTCCATGAAGGGCATTCTTTAGTGAAATTGGCGCGTGCGCGCGCGCGCGCGTGTGTGTCTGTCTGTCGGTCTGTCTCTCTCTCTGAGTGTGTGGTGGTGAAGAATACAAGTGGTAGCATAGTTCGGTGTGGCTGCCCTGATTCGTGTTTATGAGACGTGAGAACTTTTACTTACCATTGCTTCTGCATCACCCATGCAAACGGTATTGTCAGGATGATAATTTTGACCTCTTGACTCCCTGAAAGGCTATCTAGAACCCTAAGGGTTCTGCAGACCACATTGAGGTGATCTAGTCATGTGGGGCACCCTGCCCCCTGCCCTTCCTCTTGTCTTTTGAAATGAAACATGAGACTAATATCTCTCTCCTACCCTTCGTGCATACTGAGTTCCAGTCTGATGGACTGTATTTTGTGTTACCTCTTGCTTAACTTTTGCTTTTATCACTATCCAGAATGTTCTTGCTCCTGTCACCTTTTCTTAAAATCCTCTTTTTCTTCACATGCCAGCTCAAGTTTTTTACTTCTGTGATTTTTGCTCTCTGATGGAAGTGATCTTTGCCTCTCTAAACTCTCTCCCTAACACTGTTCACATGACCCTTAGGGCACATGTGGCTTATTTTAGAGATTTTATTTGCAGAATGAGGAATCATCTACTAATAGCAGATGACTTAGGACCAGTGACTGTCTTACTCATCTCACAATACTTTACAGTGCTTGAACTTAGTGAATTATTGCAGAGTGAGCAAAATAATTCTGCCAACATTTGGTTGTTGCTGTTAACCAGGAATCGTTCTGAGCACTGAGTACTGCAAGCCAGGCTGATATGTCCCTGCGCTCATGGGGCTTACTTTCTCTTTGAAACTCGTTCCTTCTGCCTTTATAGAACTTAAATTAACAGTGTGAATAAATCCACCAGTTTCTTGTACCTTTGAGATTTATTTAGGCTAGAGGAGCCTTTGAGAAAGAGATCATTAAGTCATAGTAGCCTATCTACATCAGTCCTTACTAAACCACTTAATTCAGTGAGGGAATTGCAGGCATTAAGAGAAACTGAAGACTTGATAGAAAACTGAATTTTTATCGTCTGAATTTTTTTATATGCAAGTATTATGTGCCATGGCCCATAAACTTCTATTTCTTTTTTGCCAGAGTTGCATCTAGTTATATTAGTAAATGAAGGAGGGAGAAGCCTTGAGGATGGAATGTCTAAAGACTGTGGCACTTTTTTCTATATACAGCTTTTGTCCTTTTTATGTTTATGTGTAAGATAGGATTCTAGGAAAGATGTGTTTAGTGTATATCTGTGTGAGAAGGGTTTTATTTTAATGTTTGGGGCTTTTGGTTTCCTCATTTTCTCTTTTAGGCATTGACAAAGGATCCCCAGGATTATCCTGATAAAAAAAGCCTACCTCATGTACATGTTGCCCTCTGGATGAATTCTCAAGGAGGCAGAAAGGTGAAAGCTGGAGATACCGTGTCGTATGTCATCTGTCAGGTAAACTGTAGCAGTTAATAAGACTCCTGGACCCCATAACCCAAAGTAAAACTCAGATCACCACAGTGTCTTATTTAATGGTCTTCCAAATAATTGATGTTGTAAAGAGATGGGTTAGTCTGGTTTTTTTTTTAAACATTTGAAGCATTAGAGGTATGGTGTATTTTACTAAAATTTTCATAAAACCTTTAAGACTAGTGTCCTGGTTTACTGAAATTGTTTTGGTGAGACAGAAGCATAACAGTAGGTACTGTTTCAACCCTTAATTAACTTAAGTGAAAAATGTATGTAAATTTGGTCATATGTCCAGCAGTAGTCCATTATCATTCCTTTTGCCACAGATTCCATTATGAATACTTAGAATAAGAGAGTAAATACATTTTCCCTAGCTTATGTTCTAAGAGTTACTTAAGAAAAATGTGAAGTGCTTGTTAATATGGAGAAAGGTATGAGACCCCCAAAAATATGCCTTAGGAAGAAAACACAAATGATCTCACTGGTTTGTTTGTTGTATTTTGAGTGGAGGGGGGCCTAGAACCCACCTCCTTGCCTTATGCCTCTTCCGTGTGGCACCTCTGAGGAACCTCTACCCTTTCTGGAACACAGGTTTAACCCACTAACCAGTTTCTTTGGAGAGTAGCATGCCTCTGACAGGGATGAGGAGAGAGGGTAGGACACAAGAGCAGTTTTTTTTTCTTTGAAAGCACTTAACTCCAGTTGGAACAAAGGAGAAGTCTCATCTCTTCCTTTTGGGGGAAAAAAAAAGTCACAGCCTCTATCCAAATTCTTTAAAATTACTGTGGTGTGGTATACTTACCAAAAGGCGTAATTCATCTGTGTTATAAGACTTACTTTTTAGTTAATTAATTATTGCATTTTGTTATTACTGTAAAAAAATTAGATAAGCCTTAAATTTCATTGCATTATGATTGATCTTTGTCAAACTACAATCAATGGGTTTTTAAATCATAGTCTTTTCAGAATTTAAAAATTATCTGCTAATATCTGCTCGGTACTATGGGTGATGTACATAACAAATGATTTAAGTACATGGACAGGAATCACACTTGACTCTGTCTCCCTCCTAGGGTTACCCTTGATTAAGAACTGTTACAGAAAGCCAATTCCTGCAGGAAAATATTTCCATAAATGTCTGACTCGCTCAAGCCCTTAATGTGCTTTGCATATTGCCTCTGACAAGTCTCATCTCAAAAAAACAATTTTCATATTATGCAAATAAAGATTTTGGTAAATAGGCTAGTTTTTTTTTTCACTTACAACTTCACATACATGGAAAAGCTCTTAGATTATTAATGACAGGAGCAGATGGCAATATAGCTTTGAAAAATTAAATAGGTTCCATGAAATAACATCTAATAATGAAATCCAGTCACAATTATGTTTTGGCTAAATCTGGAATGGAGATGTATGGTAGTGTGATCGATAGATTTAAAAGTCAAGGTTATGTTCCTTGATGTCTAGATATTAGGTATTATGATCTCTTTTTCCCAGGTCTTATTGAGCTA
Source organism: Lutra lutra (assembly GCF_902655055.1). Classification (NCBI taxonomy): domain Eukaryota; kingdom Metazoa; phylum Chordata; class Mammalia; order Carnivora; family Mustelidae; genus Lutra; species Lutra lutra. The sequence goes on along the minus strand of NC_062296.1, from coordinate 79,276,383 downwards.
GTAAAGCTCAAAAATTTCTGATGCTGATACAGTACAATAAATCCAATTTGATGTGTTTTCAACATTTTCCCCCTCCACTGGTGCTAGGCCTTAACTTTCTTGCTTCTTAAAACTATAGTCCATGTTTCTTTTTGTTTATGCTTCTCATTGTATACCAAGAAAAGCTGTGGGACTTTTTTTAAAAAGATTTTATTTATCTGACAGAGAAAGTGAGATCCCAAGTAGGCAGAGAGGCAGGCAGAGTGGGGGTGGGGTGGGGAGGGGGGAAGCAGGCTCCCCACTGAGTAGAGAGCCCACTGCGGGGCTCGATCCCCAGACCCTGAGACCATGACCTGAATTGAAGGCAGAGGCTTAACCCACTGGGCCACCCAGGTGCTCTGAAAAGCTGTAGGACTTTAATTTGCCTCTGTCCCCTAACAGTGGGCCAGGCCCACTTTGAGCACATTTGTGAGCCAAAGCTCCTTACCTCTTTTGCTTTTAAGTGCTCAAATTATTCTGTTTTTTAACATAGCCATATTTTTAGAATGTTTTTTTTGAAAATGTATGATGATACACTTTGAAAAGAACAATACTGCTCTAAGCAAAGCTGCCCTCCACAAATAGTCTGTTTCCTAGACAGATTCTGTTTTGTTTGAAATTTATATTTAGACTGTAGTACTCTAGTGATAATTTATTCTGACTCTACATTCAGATGAGTTCAGAGAGTAATGTTTTTGGTGTCAGATTTACATTGTAGTCCATCAACTTGTAAAACCTATGTGATTTGATGAGACTTAGATCAACTTCCGCTTGTTGGTTAAGTTTTAAACCTCAATTATTAGTAACTTTCATTAGACATAATAGCATAAGGTGTGCCTTTAACATAATTGTTTTAAGGGGGCCACTTGTCACCCACTAACTTTTTTCCATTAGTTTCCTACTAAAGATGACAACATAGTTTTGCAGTCAAATGCTCTACCACTGAGCTATACCCCCAACGACATAGTTTTGAATGAATTGACTGCACCTGGTTATCTTTGTGAAGTTCATAAATTAACTACATAGGCTCTTTAAGGAAGACCAACATTGCTTCTTAATCTGATTTTAAAGATGTACACCATGCATTATTGCATATATCATCGGATCTTGCTAGGTTTGAGAATTAGGTCTGTGAGAGATATATGTTATGTCATGGCCTGGATGTTTTTCCAACACAGCACAGCAAAACCTGTCTTACCAATTCTTTTGACTTTAGTCATGTTTGGGCTCAGATTTTTTAAATACAATAAGAAATATGTTTGGGTCAGTGTTAAAACTGGTCCTTCATGTGGTTATTTAAAATAAAAACTTTCTTAACTGAGGATATGCTTAGAAATTTTCCACTGCCTTTTTAAAAAACTTGACTTACTGTGAGAACATCGTCTAATGATATATTGGAAAGTAACTCATATGCTTTTAAAAAAATTTGGCTATAGAAATTTGATTTTCTTCAAAGATATTACTTATTTATTTGAGAGAGAGTGAGCGAGGAAGCACAAGTTGGAGAGAGGGGCAAAGGGAGGGAAAATCAGACTCCCCACTTAGCAGGGAACCTGATGGGGAACTCGATCCCAGGACTGAGATCATGACCTGAGCCAAAAGGCAGACACTTAACTGAGTGAGCCACCCAGGTGCCCTTGTATAAATTTGATTTTTATTCACCATTGCAAAATGGTAAACTTAACATTGCTATATAATCTTTATTTTGGGGGGGTCAGAGAGAGAATCTCAAGCAGGCTGTATACCTAGCGCAGAGCACAATGCGGGGCTCAATCTCCTGACCTAAGTTGAAATCAAGAAGTCAAGATTCAAATGCTCAAATGACTGAGCTACCCAGGCATCCCTCAGTATTGCTAGGACAGACCAGTTTAAAAAAAAAAAAACAACAGTCCTGTAAATTGTTCAGGTTTCAGGCGTTAAAGAAGTCAGTCTGAATATAGTTGAAGCATGTAAAGACACTGCCCAGGGATTTTTCACCCTCTTTTTGTCATTGATTGTCATCTTACTCCCATCTAATAATTCAGACTTCGCAAAGGGCAACAATTAAAGGTGATTAATTCTGCCTAATTTCTTTTACTGTGTTGTGAACTCCTAAAATAATTATTTGACAAGTCTTTTAATCCACGGTTTGCTTTCTAAGTATTTCATCATATCCTAGACCATGTAGGACCTAGTTGATAAACATCCCAGTTTGTTTCCATCAAGACCCTTGCCAGAGAAGGAGGTCCCTGCCTCCAGTCTGAAGATAGGGGTGTGTGAGTAGCCTCTGCTTTGGGCTGGGTGCTGAGCTGAGAAGGGGCCGATTGTAGCAAGAATGAAAGAATAGGGTTCATGCTATCCGTTTTGCAGAGCAGCTTAGCACTGTGAATAGTCAAAATTGACTAGTCTGAATATTAAGTTCTGTTGTTGTAGAGAAAGAAGGGTGGAGTGAGTTGTCAGATGTTGGCCCAGTAGTGTGATAACTTTTTTTTGAATCACAGATGATGGTGACCTCACCCACAGGGCTGTATATGGACCAGTTACATAGAATTACACAACTTTATTAAGAGGAAGCCTTTGAAAAGATCCTCTTCAACCCATCTTCCTTTCCTTTCCTTGAGGAGAACCGTGTAAACAGTGCAAAATGGCATATCCTTCATTCCACTGGCCAAATATTTTGCTTCTAGAGCATTACCGCTCCACCAAGATAGCTCATTAATTTTATTCCTATCTATTATATCTTGTATATAAGTTACTACTCTGTGGGTTTCATACCCGTTCTTTCCCCTTGCTCATTTGCTTTTCAATACATAAAAAATATGACCCGTGGGGCCCTTTAAGATGAGATTATGATTAGAATTCTTGCATGAAGGGATTGTATTAAAAGGACCACCCATGTTTTTTCTCATCATTCCTAAAAGACCTTTCTGACTAGACTAGTAGATAGCAAGTCTTTCAGTGTGCTTCTGTGATATGGCAGGTGGAATTATTTAATCTAGTCATGCCATCTTGTTGGTTTCATGTTTCAACAAAAAATAGAATGCAACACATGCTGGATTTACATTCTTGGACAGTGGGTGACGTGTTTTCCTTGACCTTCTACTCTTAGATACATATGAAATGTTCACCAATAGGTCAAAAGGACTTTTTGGTGTTTGGAATGAATATATAAAATTTGAATCATCGTCCCTCTTTTGGGGCAAGCATGTTTATAGTGTGACTGAATTTCCTACAGCTTTACCTGTACTATGTCCTTTTGTAGGATGGGTCAAACCTCACTGTAGGTCAGAGGGCCTATGCACCTGAGCAGCTACAGAAACAGGACAATTTAACTATTGACACCCAGTACTACCTGGCTCAGCAGATCCACCCAGTCGTGGCTCGGATCTGTGAGCCAATAGATGGAATTGATGCTGTCCTCATTGCAACATGGTTAGGTAAGTGCCGCCAACTCACATAGGTTTTTAGCTGGCTTTGCCAGCACCCACAGTCTTCCCTCACCTGTTGTGAGCCTTGTTTATGGGTATGGTATGTGTTGAGCACTTCTTTGTTTATAGTTGGGCATTTATTTTTGTGGCTGGTTGGTTTTTTTTTTTTTAAAGATTTTATTTATTTATTTGACAGAGAGAGCGAGAGATCACAAGTAGGCAGAGAGCCAGGCAGAGAGAGAGGAGGAAGCAGGCTCCCTGCTGAACAGAGAGCCCAATGCGGGGCTCCATCCCAGGACCCTGAGATCATGACCTGAGCCGAAGGCAGAGCCTTAACCCACTGAGCCACCCAGGAGCCCCTGTGGCTGGTTGGTTAATGTCTACCTCTCTTCATAGACTGTGGACCCCGTATGCTTCCTACCTCTATAGCCGTGTGCCTGCCCCACAGTAGGCACTCAGTCAGGAAATGCCAAGGGAAGAAAGGGAAGGCAAGAGAAGGAATAAAGACATTTTAGGCACAGTTACAGGGTCTGAGCTTATATTGTTGTGGCTTTAATTGGTGAACTTCCATTAATAAGGAGATTGATGGTATTGTGATGGTTGGTTTATCTTGTCTCTGTCTCTAAATGTATTTTTGTATAAAGTGAGAATACACAGCTTTTTTAACATTAAAAAGTTTAATTTTTAGTATTCGTTTCCCTGTGAGTATCCTACTCTTGCTTTATTTTAAATTCTTTGAAAACTAGACATGCTGTTACCTTCCAGGAATTAGCTGATTCCTAATTTCTCATCATCCCAAGAGGTGCTGGTCAACTCTAAAATCTCAGCATTTTTTTAACTTTTTGCTATGGCACCAGATAGTTATCTCATGCTTAGAAATGTATTTCATTACTTGCTCTGATTTCATTTCTGGATGACCAGCATGTCAAGAGTTACATTGATTTAAGATGTCTACTCTATCCCATTGTATGCAAAGATGGATATTTTTAGAATACTGCCTAATAAAGTCGTTAGATGGCACCTCACTTCCTATAAGTCCAAATGCCACTGACATCTCACAGTCTTTAACTCTGGCAGTTGCAAACTCTGACTTTGGAACTCAAACCTGTATTTCTAGCCTTCTTTCTTAATCGGTGTACTTAGGGATCCCCTAAATAAGTCATTGCTTATTCTGTCCCTGCTTCATGGAAAATTCTCCCCCTCTTCTCATTAAAATGTCTGGCTTAGACATGGGCTTTGACACCATAGGGACTTGGGCTTATATGCTGGTTCTGCTATTCACAAGCTCTGTGGCTTTTGCAAACCTCTAAACCTTGATCTACGCCTTGGTTTCTGGAATTGTAAACTGCAGTTGCTCTGCGGGAGCAGGAGAATGATGCACATGCAGTGCTCGGCGCAGGCCTGGAGCAAAAAGATTACTCAGTGTGTTGTTAGCAGCCACTTCCCACTCTCTTGCCAGGCTTCTGCATGCGTGTGTCCTCACTCCTCCAGTCCATACGATCTGTACATAGTTTCATTGAAAAGAATGAAATCTTGCCATTTGCAATGACATGGATGGAGCTAGAGTGTATTATGCTGAGCGAAGTAAGTCAGAGAAAGACAAATACCATATGATTCTACTCATGGGGAATTTAAGAAACAAAACAGATGAACATATGGGAAGAGGAGGAAAAAAAGAGGGAAGCAAACCGTAATAGATTTGTAGTGATAGAGAACTGAGGGTCGATGGACGGAGGTAGGTGGGAAATGGGCTAGATGGGTGATGGGTACTAAGGAGGACACTTGTGTTGAGCACTGGGTATTGTATGTTAAGCGAAGAATCACTGAATTCTGCTCCTGAAACCAATATGACACTATATGTTAACTAACTAGAATTTGAAAAAAAAATTGAAAAAGAAACATTTATACATAGTTAGTGCTCACTATGCATGTGTGGACTGGGATTGGACACATGAATAAGTCACATGTTTGCCATCCTGCCCCTGCTGAGTATTTTTCTGAGCTCCTGCCTGTCAGCCCTGACTCCCCTACCCCCACCATTGTCTGTTCTGGAAGTGGAAACTCATTTTTGATATTTGCCTAAGCAAAACTTAATGAGGAAGATAAAATCTGCTACCCAAATCGTCCTAAAATGTGTTCTCCAAGTTGAGTTGTATTTGATGATGCTTATACATCCTCAGCTAGGAGGAGGGGAGTGTAAATGCTCAATACTTCTTAGCTTCCTCCTTTTTTCTTGCCCCTGCCTTGGGTGCTTACTCTGTGGGATACTGTAATAAGTACTTTGCATATGTTATCTAATTTAATCTTTGCACCAGCCTTCTATTCATTCCATTTTACAGGGAAGGAAGCCAAGGCTTAGAACGATCGCTAACTTGGTCTTGTTGCGTAGCTCGTAAGTGGCTGGCTGTGGTCAGATGGAGACCCAGCTGTGTGTGACTCCACATCTTGTGCTCCTCACCAATGTGCTCAACATGCTACTTCCTGTTCTTCACTCGGAGAGCCTCCAACAGAGGTCCCCAAGCAGGCGTGGATGTGAAGTAGCGGGAGCTTCATTTTCTTTACATTCCCTCTTCTCCCCACTGCACGCCCTGGACCAGTAGCCACCACCTCCCTGGCCCCCAGCATAAGCACCAAAACCCCCTGAGTGGAGCCATTTCTTTAAAGAGTACATCTCCCCAGTTTTTCTGTTTGCATCACCAAGAACCTGGCCTAGAGACTGAGTGCTACCCTTCACTTCCTTGTTTTAAATTTCCCAGTGGCCCAGCGCTGAGTGGGAATAGACGGAACAAGCGCCATCTCACGAGGGACATGTCAAAGTAAGAGCACAGCCTTGTGTCTGAGCCAAAGAGCAGTCAAGTGAAGGGTGGTGGAGGCTGCCCAGGGGTAGCCTGATGCCTGGTCAACACTGGTCACAGAGGGGATCACACTGATTCTGTTGGTTCTAGAGTCAGATTTAAGATAACTACAAATTAAACAGTGGGCAGATTTTGACTTGCTTAAGGACAAACTTTATCCTAATTGCAGCTGCCTTATAGAACCAGTTTTCAAAAATGATTTTCAAAGCTGGTAGCCTCATGAGGCCTGTCTTCAGAGGGTTCATGTTATTACTGACCAGTCTCAGTCCACAGTGGGAGCCGTCCATGCTTGTGCACAGTCTTGCCCAGTCCCCCTCTGCCACCGCCCCCTCTCCCCTGCCCCGACCTGTAGGCTCTTGATGCCAGGTAGCCAGTCAGAGCTCCTGGAATAATCTGTGTCTTCAGCTCTCAAGCAGTTACGGCTACACACCTTTTTATCTTTTTCTGATTTTTATCTTTTGCCACTTGATAGCACTTCTTACACTGAGGACCTGTGAAGTTGTCTTCACTGTGCCATCCCCTTCCTCCCCTATTTGGCCGCTTCCCCTGCTGCACCTCCTGCCATCACCGGCGGTATCCACCGATCTACCGGCATTAGTGCAAAATCCTGGAGTCCTTTATCTCTCCCTTTTTTCCCATACGAGGTGCACTTTAGTGGATTGCAGGACAGCAAATGCCAGTTACCATAAGGATCTGTAGAAAGCGTGGAAGGTCTCCAGACAGCGCTTTGCAGGCATTGGCTCCCTACCCTGTGCCAGAGCCACATTGTGATCTGCATCCTTTATTCCTCCACCCCAAGTCAAAAACCGTGGTGGCTGTTCTTCACTAGAGGATTTGAGGCCCCTGTTACCAGTTCTCACTTAGCCTGTGGTTTTAGAGAGAAGGAGGGAGGAGGTGGGAAAGTGGTGGGGAAGTAAGGGGAGTGTTAGGGGGTACATGGTTTCTAAGAGGTGCAAGCTGTAGGCATAAAATTACTGTAATTTGTTTTAAAAATTCTAAATCTGTTTTCTTTATATAAAAAAAACTGCAGTTAGTGAACTGACACTGTTAAATAAGTTGAAGTGTACAAATGTATACATAAAATACAAGCCCTCCAACTGCCTAATCACAGACATAAAATAATTCTCTTGCTTTTAATGTAGTTTTTATCTTTGACTAATGAAATGTATTACAGTGTTGAAACTTCAGTGAAGTTTGATACTTTGTCCTTTTAGTCAGTACAAAGAAATCGGGAATAATGGCATAATTTCATTTAGGAAAATTATTAAGTTCATGATTTTTTATTTTTAAGACTCTTTTGTGGAGAACAAGTATATTTTTCAACTACCTTTTTCTTTTTCTATTGCTTTTATACTGCTTTCCTTGAAATGAAAGGCAAGCATCAAGTGTTGGTATTATCCTGTGGCTTCACTTTGGAAATTCTCCGACTATTTTTCTCCCTATCCAGACCCCTCCTGAAGTCTGTCTGGTGGTGTGTTGCACGGCCAGGTGTTCTGTATGGGAAGGCCATTTTAGTGAAAAGGAGAGAGGATAGTCTATTAAATAAGTGAATGAATAAGTGTGTTGAATTGAAGGAGAATAATTTGTTCTCTCTAATAACTAATGGTCCTCATTATCCCACAGTAAAATGTGTATCATTTTTCTGAAACCCGTGTAAGATTATTGCTGTTGGGCTTAAATAAAGCAAAATTTTACTCTTTTCCGTCTGTGAATGGAAAAAATATATAGTATTACTCTTCTTACACAATAGCCCAATGGGAAACGTGGCCACTAAAACTTGGAACTCTTAGCTTTTGTTCTCCAGATCGTAGGGTTTTTTTCTCCTCTCTTATTCTAATGAAAGCTCTTTATCGTCTGTGGAGGAAATATTCACAGTGTGCTTCAGCATCCAAATAGTCTTCTGTACCTGGCAAAACAGGCCAGTGATAAGGATAGTCTAAAGTTCATCCTTGAATTTCATCCTTTAATAAATTTATATTTCATGCATAACAGTACTTAGAATTACATAATTCATCCAATGAACAGTGATTGTATAGTAGCTGTCAGGTACATTTCTTCATGGTCACTGGTAGACTGCAGGCACTTGGTTGGCTACCTGGGCAGTTTTCTCACTGGTCCTGAGAAACTGGATTTTGGGAGAACATGAGAATTTAGAATTTAATCTCTGAAAGTGGGTCTTAACACAAGACAACATGGTTAACCCAGGGTCTTCCTGGATTAAATTGGAAAGCAAAGATTCCCTTTTTAAAAAATGGTCCCTTACCACACGGGTTACAGAAGGCATTTTTTTTTTTTGTCAATTGACAGGGTCCAGTAATATCCAAGAAATAAGTGCAACAGCAGGCCAAGCAGTATTGGAGGTGCTTTTAGCAGGCCCAGGGGGACAGACCTACAAAAGATGCTGGGGGGAGGGTAGGTAAGACACAGGTGGTTGGGAATAGGGTGATAGCACCCGCACACGCCTCAGGTATTTCTTTGTGATAAGACTCTCGCCTTTTTCACAGTTAAGCTCTTAGAAGAATGTACACACATGACCATCATTTGCAAACCTTAAATATTTTCTATACCATAATTAATAAAATTTTAAAAGTAAGATCATACCAGATGCAAAACAGGATATTATCTTGTCAGCTGATAAGAACCATCTCGTCCAGGATGGAGCGCCATTCCATTCACATCATCAAATGGATCACACTCCCAGCCTACTTCTGCATTCATCGAATAGATTAATGTTGAAGACCTGCTGTGCTCAGCGTCATAATGGGCACTGTGAGGGAGATGAAGATGAGTAAGCCATGGCTCCTTCACTCAAATTACAGCCCAGTCCATTTAGTCGATTTCACTGTTTTGGGGAAGTCTAGTGGACAGTACAGTTCATGTCCCAAAAGAGGTAAAATAGAGGATTTCAGGTACTCAGGGGAAGCAGAGACCACTTGTGGCTGGGGCCACCAGGGAAGAGTTTATGAAGGTGTTGGGATTTGGGGCATTATGGGAATGCACTTTGAAGAAGCCACTGTGGCCTTGGGAATGGTTGCCTGTTCCCACCTTTCATTAGTTCTTCTAGCCCATTGCTGAATGGCCGGGGCCCCAACCTCCACGCTGGTGACCCAGGCCATCTCAGCCACTCCATGTGGCACATGAGGGCCTGCAGTGACACTGCTCACCTAAGTCAGGCAAGAGACCCTGGAGACTTTGAGGCAACCTGAGACATGTTTAGGATAATCACTGGGACTAATACTTGTCTTGGTTCTGTAACACTTGGAATTTCCAGGAAAAAATGGGAATTTCTATCATTTATAAGTTAGATCAATTTTTTAAAAAATTTAACTTCATTGAGAAATAATTAACAAATTTAATTAAATATATTCAAAGTGTACAAAGTGATGATTTTATATACATATACATTGTAGAATGATTACCAAGATCAAGAGCATTAACACATCTATCACCTCACATAGTTGCCATAGTTAACTTTTTTCACTATGGTGAGAATTCACTATGGTGAGAGGTGTACTCTCTGGAACTTTCAAGTATATGGTGTAGCACTAGTAACTATAGGTCAGATTTATTAAAAGATTTTATTTATTTATTTCAGAGAGGGAGAGAGAGAGAGAGCATTGTGGGGGGGAGCAGAGGGAGAAGCAGACTCCCTGTTAAGCAAGGAGCCCTATGGGACTCAATCCCAGGACTCCAGGATCATGGCTTGAGCACTTAACCAACTGAGCCACCCAGGGACCCTATAGATCAAGTTTTTTAAAAAGATGCATCATCGGGTACCTGGGTGGCTCAGTGCGTTATAAAGATGCATCATCTTAATTAAGTATACCAAAATGGCACTTACTAACACTGTGTAGCCTGTAGAAAAATGGGTAAGACATAATAAATGAAAATAGCTGAACATAGCATTGTATGCAGATTAAAACTATGTTAAATATATATGTATGAATAAGCCCAGAAAAGGTGAAGGTGGTGACTTATAGCTTCCTTCTTGAAAAAGTGATATTCTTATTAAAAATAAGAAATTTTTTACAAAATCGGAAGAAAAAATGGTTAAATAGTTACTAACTTCTAAAAAGATGTGTTGGGGTGCCTGGGTGTCTGCTTTCAGCTTAGTTCACAGTCCCAGGGTCTTGGGATATAGCCCCACATCGGGCTCCTTGCTCTGCAGGAAGCCTGCTTCTCCCTCTCCCTCTGCCTGCCTCTCTGCCTACTTATGCTCTCTCTCTCTGTCTCTGTCAAATAAATAAATAAATAAATAAAATATTTTTTAAAAAATTTAAAAAATAAAATATTTTTTTTAAAAAAGTGTCTAGGGACTTCCAGCCCGGCTGCCCCCCCCCCCCCCCCACATATTTACCAACGTGGCTGGGAAGAAGAGGACTTTGTTGTAAGAGCAGCAATCCTTGGTCTATTACTTTGTGCTATTTTATTTTCCAAGTATTTTTTCAGCATACACTTACCATCCTCACCCAGGTTTAAAATTCGGAACGAAAATACTTCCCAAGTTTTTTCCTGCCCAGAGGTATATATTTCATTAAGTTAAAGTTCACGTTTAGAGCTACCTAAGTGGTATATATACACAATGGAATACTGTGCAGCCATCAAAAAATTGAAATCTTGCCATTTGCAACGACATGGATGGAACTAGAGGGAATTATGCTAACCAAAATAAGCAGAGAAACAGTTATCATAAGATCTCTCTGATATGAGGAATTTGAGAGGCAGGGTGGGGGATCGTTGGGGGTAGGAAGGGGAAAAAATGAAACCAGATGGGACTGGGGAGGGAGACAAACTGTAAGAGGATCTTAATCTCAGGAAACAAACTGTGGATTGCTGGGGGGTTGGGGGTAGGGAGAGGGTGGCTGGGTTATGGACATTGGGGAGGGTATGTGCTATGGTGAGTGCTGTGAATTGTGTAAGCCTGATGATTCACAGACCTGTACCCCTGAAGCAAATAATACATACATTATATGTTAATTTTTAAAAGCCCCCCCCCCCAAAAGCTATCATCAAGGGCATTAAAACAATTGTGTAAGGTCATGAGGGTAGCTGCACGTTAGGATTTTTTTTCCTGTCAACATTTTGGGAGTTGCCTTCTGAAGGACAGTAAAAATCTTGGGAGTTTATTTAACTCTAAGGTTTGGATATTATTTTTTTTTAAATACTCAGAAGTTTTCCGTTTGTGTTATGGAGAGGTTTATTTTTGCCATGAAAGGCAGTTTCAGGTGTCTGCCACTTGTATAGTCACTTGTTTATTTTGAAATTGGATCTACAGTATTCCTAAAATGTTTTATTAGGGAAAATTCTAAGCGTGCAGTAGTAGAGAGAATTGCATAAGAAGTCCCCAGGTGCTCATGACCCAGCTTCAGCAGTCTGCAACTGTGGACAAATCGTATTCCTCTTTTCCACCTGCTCTGATTATTTTGAGCTGAAACCTAGATACCGAATAATTTTACCTATAAATACTGCATTTTACAATTCTGAAAGACAAGGATTTCCCCCCGCCCCGCTTCCAGCATAACTACAGTATTTTCATCACTAGTAAAAAAAAAAAAATTACTCCATCTCATCAAATATCTAATAAGCGTTCGTATTCCCTGGTTGTATTAAGGGTGCACTTCTTTTAAAAAGCTCCCTGTTTGGATTAGAATCTAATCTGCTTCCATATAATAGTTAATCTTCTCTTTTTAAATTCATCCTTCCAATTTACTTGTTAAGAAACTGGGGCTGGGGGGAGGTGGTGGTATCCTATACAATTTCCCTTATTCTGGAGTTTGCCAGTTGCATCCTACTGGTATGTTTTAACATGTTCCTCTCTTTCTTGTGAAGGGGTGGTTAGAGCTAATGACTTTACTGTATTTCAGTTCATTTTCTTTTAGTTTTTGCTAATAATGCTTCCTGGGTGATGGTGTGCACATCTGTGAGGAGGTGCATAACGTATGGCTAGAGTCAAACACATTTGGACACAACCTCACAGGTATATCATAAATATTTAGTACTCATTTTCTCACTTTTTTCAACCTGAATTTTCTGGTGGTTTAACATACATTTGGAAAAAGCACACAAAACCTAACTGAACAGCTTGAAAAATTTTCACGAAGTAAACACATACCAGTGTAGTCAGCCCTGAGCTCAAGAAACCTGTATCATGGGGCGCCTGGGTGGCTCAGTGGGTTAAAGCCTCTGCCTTCGGCTCAGGTCATGATCCCAGGGTCCTGGGATCGAGCCCCACATCGGGCTCTCTGCTCAATGGGGAGCCTGCTTCCTCCTCTCTCTCTGCCTGCTTCTCTGCCTACTTGTGATCTCTGTCTGTCAAATAAATAAATAAAATCTTTAAAAAAAAAAAAAACCTGTATCATTACTACATCCCCATAAACCCCCTCATGCCACCTCCTAGAAACTGTCCTCTACTCACCCCAGAAAATTACAGGCCTGATTCCTGACATCGTAGGTGAGGTTTTCTTTCTTTCTTTTTTTTTTTTTTTTTAAGATTTTATTTATTTATTTGACAGACAGAGATCACAAGTAGGTAGAGAGGCAGGCAGAGAGAGAGGGGGAAGCAGACTCCCTTCTGAACAGGGAGCCCAATGCGGGGCTCGATCCCAGGACTCTGGGACCATGACCTGAGTGGAAGGCAGAGGCTTTAACCCACTGAGCCACCCAGGCGCCCCAGGTTTGCTTATTTTTGAACATGATATAAATTGTGTCTTTGCTCTTTGTGTCTGGCTACTTTCATTTGTGTTACATTTGTTAGATTCATCCGGTGGTTGTCCTTCATTTCTGTGTAGTATTTCACTGTGTGACTGTACCACACTTGATGACTGTCTAGTGTAGGTGCACCTGGGGGTTGTTTCCACATTTGTGTGATTAGGAATAGTGCTGTTTTGAGCATTCTTGCACCTGTCTTCTCTTGGACAGTTGCATGTATTTCTGTTGCGTATATACTTAGGAGAATTGCTGGGTCCCAGGGCACATGTGTGTTAGCTTTAGTAGATACTCCTGACTTTCCAAAGTGGTTCAACTGATTTATACATTGTACTCCACATTCTTAGCAACCCTTGGTGTTTTGTGTCGTCTTCCTTTAATGTGGTGGCATAAAATTGGGATTTTAATTTGTATTTCTTTGATGACAAATGAAGTTGGGCATCTGTTCACATCCATTATTGGCCATTTGAGTATCTCCTTTTGTGATGTGCCTGGTGAAATCTTGGTGTACTTTTCTATTGGGTTGTCTTTTTCTTGTTGATTGGCAGACATTCCTTAGATATTCTAAACATGCCTCCTTTGGATATGTGTATCACAAGCATCTTCTATTTGGTATTTTTTTTCCCAAGTATAATTTACATGCAACGAAATGCTGCTATCTTAAGAGTATCTTACATTCTGTTTATCAAAACATAGAACTTTTCCATCACCCAGAGCATTCCTATTTTTTTCCTTCTCAGTCAGCATCCTTCTCACAAAAGAAATCACTCATCTTACGTCTCTGACCGTAGGTTAGTTTTGCCTATTCCGGAATTTTATATAAGTAATTTCCTACAGTGTGTGCTTTTATGTTCAGCTTCTTTCACTTAGCATGGTATTTGTGAGATTCGTCCACCTTGTGCCATTTATCCGCGGTCATTCTTTTTCTTTAGTGAGTAGTACTCCATGGGAGATTTTACCAGTTTATTCTCTTCGTTTCCTGTTGGGGAGACATCTGGATTGTTTACAATTTCTGGTTATTATGAATAAAGCTGCTATGAAAACTCTTGTGCAAGACTTTATATGGATGTAGCACTAACCTTTTTTAAAATTCATTAAGTATTTTTTCTTTAATCATACTACTCAGTTTGTATATTGTTCTCTAAGAAGTCCAGGCACATTAAAACCTGGATTCATGCAAAATACAAATGATTTGTTTCCTAGAAGAAATTTTTAGAAAAAAAAATTCACAGTAATATTCTTTTACCTAGCATAGTAGCTTAAGTAATTATTACAAACAACGCTTGGGGATATCAGTTTCTCTCTTTGCTCATTTGGAATTTCATTCGAATGGATTTTTTCCCTCTTCCCCACTTGTACGGATATATGTAATTGGCCTTACCACAGTTATTTGCATTTGCAGTAATAGAGATCTTGTCCTTTGAAAGAAAATTACTTGGTCCAGTGCCTCAGCCTCTCAACTGAATGCCTTGAATTCAGAACAGTTTAAATAATCCTTGGAAATGGGGACAGGTGAACATTCAAAGAACAGACATAGCTTACAATATTATGAAGTACAATGGTAGAAAAATTAATTTTGCACTATATGTCACATTGGAGGTGTGTGTGCTAAATATCTGGTGATCTTAAGTAAAAAAACAGTACTGCTGAGCTCATCCACCCCAATGCCTATGATATTACTTTCTATAAATACTTTTTGAAACATGAGAGCTTTGATCTTGTTGCCAAAATAATGTGAGATCCTATAAATTTTCTAATTATAAATGACAGTGTTTTAATCTCATTTCACTTTCCTTTCTGTCCCCCCCATCCCGCCCCAGATCCCCCCAAAATGGTGTGACTGTATCCCTGCAAGTCACAGGATTGAATTAAAGCACACATCATTTCTGCTTGCCGCAGAGAGAACCACAGCTCCTCTTCCCCCGGATAACTACTGTGAGACCCAAGTAGACTACTCTTTCCTTTATTCTGTACTGGACCAAATGAGTGAAGTTACCTGTCAAAGCCAGGCTAATAAAAATGGAAGTTCCTTTTCTCAAATAGGGCATAAAATGTGTTTCTTTAAGTGAGTTGTTCAGAGAAAGCTCTCAGAAGAAATACGGAATTTGGAATTCAGTTTTGCGTGTCTTCCTCAAAAGATGAATATGATTACTTACTGTATGGTGAGCAGTTTCATATTGATTACACAGTATATATGACACCTTTGATCATTAACATTTTGCTTTAATGTCTTTTCCAATAATAGTGTTTAATTTTGGAGGGATAATTGCAAATGCAGTCCCATGTAGCCGCTCTCTTTTGCACATTTTAAAATTTAGAATCTACCTCTAGGTGGCAGCACCAGATACTTTTTTTCCTGTCTCCCTCCGGCCTTAATGAGTTATAGTATAAACAGTAAAACTTTTAAGTTCTCCTGAAACTTTGAAATAAGCTGCTTGTTGCCAATTCCCGTGAGGATTTGGAAACATTAGTTCCTATGTTGAGTAAATTTGGGGCTTGTTTAAGCCTAGATTTTGACCTTTTAAAGAAAGAATACAGCAGCAGTGATCCTTATTTTTTAACATGACATTATATGTTTTCATAAAAAGATTTAATTTAACCCTCTTTGATTTGCCTCTTGGACTTATAATTGTCCTCCCAACAAAATTACCTTTCTATGACATTTTTATGTAAGTAACTTGTAGAGGGATCATTATATACCCAATATTTTACGGTAACTACAGTGTCCCCTCCCTTTATAAAGTTTATCATTGATCTATGACCAAGAATGCCGAGATGAAACCCCTTCTCTTTAAAAAATTCAGCATGATAATCAATCTGAAGTAACCTGCTATGCCACTTGGCTTTGTTACTGCCACGGGCAGATAAGGGTTGTTTGTGAAATTGGACATTAGAGATTTCATAAGGACTGATTTTTTTCATGACTTTAGGCCACTTGTTGGGTATTTCCCCATAAGTAGAAAGAAGGCCCTTGTCCATTTTTGGCTGACTCAGCAGGCAGGCTCCCCTGTGGCCTCAGGTCCACTAAATGGGCTGAGGCTGGGAGGGTGGCCTAGAGAGAGCCTTCATTGCTTCCCTGCTGCAGGTTGGCCCTTTCTGGGTATGTGCAGAACCAGTGTTGTTTCATTCCTGCATTTTTGGAATGTGAAAGAAGGCTACTGTGGAGAAAACCTTTGCTTACTGTTGTTCTTTTTCCTTACTTTTTGAATAGTATTGGTCTGAGAAATTGATGAATAATCATATCATCAGAGAAAAGGTGAAGTTCTTTTTCATAATTATTGATGAAGCAAGACGTTGTGAATACAGCTGGACTCACAAATTGTTTCAGGAATTTGCAACTGTTACCCTTCACTACTGAGAAGAAATGGTCTCATTCACCAATGTGGCCTTTCTCACTCATTTTCTTTGCCTCTCTTTGTCTTTAAATGGGAAGGTAGATATTCCCACACTCTTCACTAATTTGCTGTTTCTCTTAGGGGATAGGTTATTTGTAAAATAAAAATGTATAGTGCGTCTTGGGGCCAAGCAACCTCAGTTACAGTAATCTATGTCACTAAACAAGAATGTTTTTCCATTTGTTTTTAATGTGTACTTTTTGTTTTTATTGTATGATCAGGTTAGGAAATGCTTATTTCAATTAATTCCTACAAAGAGCAGCTATTAACTTGCTCTGCAGTCTGAACATGAGTTCCGTATATTTTTTCAAATGCATAATCGAGTGAATATAGTCTAGATTAAATGATGTTCATCTACTATTTTATTTTTCACTCATACGGTATTTATCGCATGCTTATCACATGCTGGGCAGCACTGAAAGAGGCTCGTCCTCTAATGTCTGATTTAAACTTCAAAAGTGCCTGGTCGGTGACACTACCTCCATTTCGTAGGTGAGAAAATTGAGACTCATAGTCTCTGGCTTTTTGTCCTTTGTTCAGCACCTTTCCACCGTGTCAGTCAGCCTCAAGTATAGATGTCACTTGAAAATTGACCAAATATGATTTAGGATCTTGCCACTGAGTTCTGAATACATCTGTTTGATTATCTACCTATGCAGCTATTGTTAGAGTTAAAACAGTTTTCAGATATTTTTGGTATTTGAATTTTTTGGTCAATGACTTTTATATTGCTTATTTACCTTTATGCTATAATAAATATGATAGCTTTCCTTAGATTTCTAAAAAGCCTAGAATTCTTAGGAATTGCTAAAGGGTTATTTCAAGGAAGTGTTTTGAGATACTGTGTATATTAATTACCTTTACATGTAAATTCAAATGGTATATTTTGACAGAGAGGCTTTGACTAAAGGTAAATAAAATTGGCTGGCCTAAAAATGTTTCTTTAAATAGTTTATGGAAATGAGGTAGCATAAACTACCTCAATCAGTGCATTGATTGATTTCTTGTGTCATTTTGATTGAAGTATGGACAGTATATTTCGTTTCAAGATTATCGGGAATGTTTTGGCCCACAGAATCTGTAGATCTGTTGTTTTTGCACATATTTTAAATTTCTGAGTGCAGAACACCAAAAAACCATGTCGCGTTTTGTCTCAGATGCTGCTACTGAATTTTAACCACTGAATTAGATTGTGCCCTACATGCTGTTAACTACTGAGCCAAGATGGAATCGACCACTGCATTGAAATCAGGGTTAGCAGTTGTATCTGCACTTGAAGGAGTTGTAATAGCGTTGAACTTATTTTCTTTAATGGGATTTTTATTCTCTATTTTCAGTTTTAATAGTGAAACTTTGATTTTTAAGAGATTTCTTAATAATACTGCACATTTATTTGAGATTCTCACTGTTCGCTAACTGTAAGAAAAGAATAAAACCATCCTATAGAAGTAGTTGCTTCTGAACCCAAACATCTGGGGGCATATCTGCATTGCATTAGTGCATTAGTGCTGTTTCCTTGTTTTATTTAATAAAGTGATCTTTTGTAAAAGGAGAAGTCAGTTGTCCATGTGATGTGAGCCTTTATCTTGAGTTCAGGTTGTTATGTATGTGTGTGCATGAATTTAAAATCATTCCTTTGTGGGCTTTCTTCTTTGGGGTCTTTTTTGTGTACGGGAATTCAAATAACTGTACCTCTCAATTTGTTTTTTCTCTTAAATTAATAGGACTCGACCCCACCCAGTTTAGAGTTCATCATTATCATAAGGATGAGGAGAATGATGCCCTACTTGGTGGCCCAGCACAGCTCACTGATGAGGAGAAATACAGGGACTGTGAAAAATTCAAGTGCCCATGCCCCACATGTGGAACAGAGAATATTTACGACAGTGTCTTAGATGGTTCGGTTAGTTGTTTCTTCTTGTTTCTTTTCTTTATTTTGTTAGCCAACTAGCGTAGAGGCCTTTCCTCTCCCACTGTATGTGTAAAAAGGGAGGAAAATGTTGCTTTCATGTGTTTAAAGAATTTTAGCATCATGTGAATTCTACCTTCAGGACTTCATTTCTGCTTGAAAACTCTGAGTACGCTGTGCTTGACTATTGTTTTTGGCTTCCTAGAGTGGTTGGCCTTGGTTTTCAAATGGAATCTCTTAAAAATTTTAAAGTACCTTAAAGTATTTTTTATTGTAATTCCTTAATTAGTAACTTGTATTTCCCCATTCCCAGCCCCAATTTATTAAGACTTAGAGCAATATTTGCCTTTATCTTAAATCAAGTTAATGGGAACTAAGTGTTTTTGGAAAGTTTTTGTTTATCTTTACACATCCCATTTGCCTCCTTTTTGACAAAGGTACTCTGATTATCTTTTCTGCTGTCTTTGCATGTCAGACATTAAAAAAGTCACAGGGAGACATTCCTCTCAAGAAGTACTGCCAAAAAATGTATCATTGACCTTGGATCAGAACTTGAAACTTAGCCAATTTACTTGATTCAACTGCAGTGTTATACTTGTACTAGCCATTGGCAAATGAGTAGGCAGCAGAACTGTGTAAAACCTTGAAACTGTAAGAAAATACATCCTTTATCTAAATTAAAAGTAATTATTTTAAGTTAATTTGGACAAACAGCAGATGTTTTGCATTTTTTTGAATCAAAACAAAGCAGTCTTTGGAAGCAAGTGCAAGGAAGAGGCAGACACAGATCAGCAATACTTGCTAAATCCTTGAGTTTTGCTTCATTACAGCTGTAAATAAGATAGTTAATTGCATGGAGGCTTGACGACTTGCAGATGGGCTAACTGTGGAAGAGCCGATGTCAAGCTCTGAAATCTCTTCCACCTGGAATTGCTTAGCGTGGCGGGTAGGGTTATGTACCAGATTGGAGCAGGAAACCAAGATGTTTAAGTATCAAGAAGGAAAACAAATGCTCCAGAAACCCCAACAGTTTTCCTATATATTCTATTTGCTTTGTTTTTGCTTAAAACAAAACAAAACAAGAGGTTTTTTTTCCAACTACTAATAGTTAATTCTTTCAAATTTCACTCTTGCCTTCCCTTCCCCAAATAATTTTCATTTGGGGGTGGTGGAGAGGGAGGATTACAGAAATTTTAGATTTTCTAAGGAGGCAGTAAGTGCTTGCTTTCTGGTGCAGTGCTTAAGTTTAGGCTTTAATCTTCAAATTAAGTTGCCAATATGAAAGGAAACTAATGTCATTAGTGCGCTTGCTCTGTCTTCAAGTTTGGAATGAAAAAGTAAGAATTCAAAATTTGGATTCATATCTCTAAGAAGAATGTTTATTTCCAGTAGTTTTCAGAGGGAAAATTATTTTATCCATAAAGTCTGTCATATATTGAATGTAAATGCAGAAGTGGTTTCAGGGTTTTCCCTTCAACTTGAACTCCATTATTATGGTGGCAACAAGGCAGGAGGTTCGTGTGACTAAGGGGATCTTTGAGAGAACAGTTGTTGAAAAAAACAGGGTTAAAAGCTCACTAATAAAATGAATTAAGAATATTGCACACCAGGACAGGATGTTAGTTTTTAAGCACAAAAAAACCTTTTCTAGCCTTGCAGTAACCTTTTGTGTATTTGTCTCTTCTGACTTCTGTAGGGAACTGATATGGAGCCCAGCTTGTATCGCTGTAGTAACATTGATTGTAAGACTTCACCTTTGACCTTTGTGGTACAGCTGAGCAACAAATTGATCATGGACATGAGACGTTGCATTAAAAAATACTATGAAGTAAGTATCCACAATGAATTTCTTACATATGCAGCTTACTTAGATTTGGGTCTTGTTTTAAAATAAAACAGTATGGTTTTGTATTCCTATTTTTTTATGTAACTAAAATTCTGAGAAGACTTTGCAGAAAAAGCATTTGATTTTCTATTGGACATCTCTTTAATGAGCAGTACTTTAAATAACTGAATTTTTGCTTTAAGGAAAAAGAAGAATATAATCAGGAAATATTTTAGTGTGTTGTTACCTAAGTAAGACTAAATTAAGTGGTCCCTCAGATCTTTGGTCAGAAGAGAAAAAAAATCAGTATTGTCTGTCTTCGGCGCGAAGAGCCATAACATCATGTGTGGTGATTTTAATAACTGCCCACTAGCTAAGACTTTATGTTTCTATGGTAATAAAAACCATTTCATAGCTGTGTTGGCGAAGGAAATCAAAATAAACATTTTTTAAAAGATTTGTTTTACTTCTTTAGAGAGAGAGAGAAAATACAAGTGGGAGGAGCAGAGGGAGAGGAGAGAGCATATGGAGAAGATACCTCCCCCACCACCCGCTGTGATGTGAGCCCAGGGCCTGATGCGGAGCTCAATATTACGACTCTGAGATCAAGACCTGAGCCAGTTGGACATTAACCGACTGTAACACTCAGGCATCCCTAAACGTTTTTAAACTTTAAATGCAGTTTGTCTGGCATTTTAAAGAAAATGTCTGATTTTTTAAGTATATACTAAAAATGCTAGAACAGTGAGTGAGCTCTCTGCATTAGAAAGAAGGCTTTTTTCGAAGTATTTGTTTTGATTTTAACATCTTTCATAGGGATGAGGTTTTTTTCTTCAAAACTTAAAATTGAAAAAAACCACATACTTCCCATTTGATTTTTCTTAGTGTTTATGTCATTTGTCATCTAAACAAAATTTCTATTATGTGAAAGCTCAGTGTAACTTATTTAAAGAAGCTACATTGGCAAAGCATTTCCCAAAAATGCTCAGATTCTATTAGGTAAAACTCATGACTTTGATCAGTATCATCCTTTAATATCTACTTATATTAGCTAACATATATAATGTAGCATTTTCTTCTTTAAAAATCCATCTCATGAAATGAAAATCCATTATTAGATCATTAGGATGAGGAGTAGAAGTGTAGAATTTCAGTATTATGATTTTGGAGTAGAATAATTTGTATTTGTCAAAAACATCCAAGTAGGTTTGTCTGAAGACATTTTAAAAATAATAATTATGACTACATTTTGGGAAATCTGAAACATTTTAGTGAATAATCCTGTGCTACACTTAATGAACAGTTGGATCTGAATAAAGGTTATCTGTGGGTTCACATTCCGCAGTAGATGAAATGTTCAGCACATGTAATGTTAGGCCTTTATTTAGCATGAAGAGCCCAAATCAAAACTATTCAGCTCCTCATTTACAGACCTCGTTGAGCAGAGCATGGTTCTTGACTCTTGGGAAGAATTCTGAGTTTTCCTGCAGTGTTTAGTCTATGAAAATCTTCACCATGGAAATGTTAATACTGGAAGAAACTCATCTCTTTCCTTCTATAAGAAAGGACAATCTGTTTTGACTAAGTTGAGAATAGGCAGAAAAGGGATCTTCTGTATAGTTAGAAATATGCTCTAACTGGTGGATTGATT
Organism: Lutra lutra; assembly: GCF_902655055.1. Classification (NCBI taxonomy): domain Eukaryota; kingdom Metazoa; phylum Chordata; class Mammalia; order Carnivora; family Mustelidae; genus Lutra; species Lutra lutra. The sequence goes on along the minus strand of NC_062296.1, from coordinate 79,254,618 downwards.
TCTGCCTAAATTGTATGTGGGTGGTGGTGGTGGTATGAGTATTTTTCAAGCTAAATAACCTACTTTTAGGCATCTACACATTTAACCGAAGGTTTCCGTAGTATTTGCTTTGTCTTATCTACCAGCTGTCTCAACAGCAAGTAACGGTTTTCCTCTAGTTAAGTGTACACTGGATTGATTTTTCTATAGGATTTCTAATTAAAGTACCCAAATAGCACTCCTGAAGTTGAAGATTGATATGACTGTCCCACAATTAGGAACCTATTTCTCTACTTGCTGATCTTAGTCATATGTAATTGGATGGAAGAGAAAGAAATCCATTTATTTGTTCTTTTTATGGCCCTATGCTGAACCTAATGTCTCACATATTCTCAAGATTAGAGCTTTTATACAGAATGCTCAAACACCTCTACATTCTACTTCAGCAGTAGACTCTTTTCTCCTTTCCCCACACTTAAAGGAACTTTTGCTGGTAGAGGGACGTGGCATGGGTTTTGTTGTTGTTGTTGTTATGCCTCAAGTGATAGTGATGACAGTTCAGTGTGATACACCATAGTGATGGTAATCCAGCTGGAGATTAATAAGTCATCTATAGTGGAGACCAGGATACTGGTAATAAGTACTGAGGTTAAAGCACTGTTTTCTGAAGCTAATGACCAAAGGGGTTTCTTCCTATTTCACAAGTTAAACAGTACTGGGCATAAAAGTTGTCCATGGACAGAGAGCAAGAGTTAATATTGTTTTTCATTTTAGTCTTAGTATCACTGCAGGGGAAGTACAACCTACATTAAGAAAGACAGGCATCTCTATAAGGAAGGAACTTTAGGAAGACAGTGGAGGAGTGTGGTACTTGACCTAACACTATAACCTGCCAAGGAACATGGTTGTAGGTCACCAAGAAATCAGATTGTCAGGCACAAAGGGTCAGGAATTTAGGCTAACAAAATGGGCTTCTAAACCACTTTTCAAAAAAAAAAAAATACATCATATACCCTGTTAGTTTCTGTCACAAATAAATAGTGCTGATCGAATGTGGTGTAACAAACCTTAAAAATTTTGCATATCTGAGAATCTATATCATGTAATGTTTTTCTGTTGGTTCCTCCCATAGGAGAGAATTTCTCTCACCATATAGCAGTGATTATATCCCTTGAATTCTCATTTCCTAGAGCATTTACATTTCAGTGTACGTAGAAATACAAAAACAACTCTAATACTTTATCCCAAGACTTGATGAAAGCATTGAAAGACTTGGAGATATCACAGAAAGCTCTAATTCAAAGTTCTGTGCCCTGGTCCTTGTTGGTTCCTCTATACAAAGTTAAAATTGAACTGGTATTTTTTGAAAATCATAAAAAGCCCATGTAAAGACTGTATCTCTAAGCTTTGAAGGATCTTTTTGAAAGACTCAATTTTACAGTGAAAAATTGATATGTGTTTCTTTTCCCCTTAAATTCTGCTCCAGAAGAGCAAATAGGCATGCGCGCGCGCGCACACACACACACACACACACACACACAGGGAGAGAAACACTAGCTAATCTAAATTGGGAAATGAAGAGGGCTTTTTTTAAGCATGAAAATTTCATCATCTTGTCAGCTGGCAGAATGCCTGCTGTGTGGATTCACAAAGGCTAAGAATTACACTTTCATGAAATTTTCCTCACTAACTGCCCTGGTTAATTTGAAAGATAACCCACTGTTCTAATTCATTCCTCAATTGGGCGGTGCAGGTTTTATCTTTGATCTGACAAAGCATTTGTGTTAATCGTTTTGGCCCTCCACTAGACACTCTTGGGATTGTGCTTTTACAATAAATGTGTCTGTGATAGCTCTTTAGTCTATTATACTTACAATAGATCCATAGAACTGGTAATTAATTCTCCACTGCTTTGGAAATGGGAAGAATAGGTATAGCTCTGTCAAGTGCTGCTGGGAAGTTTGTTTAGCTGGTTCATTTTTGAAGTGTTCCCCTCAGCCGTCCACGAAGCAGCCACCGAGTCTGAGATTGAGTTGCTGTCTACCCTGAAGAGTTGCTGATAAATGGAAAATCTGACCTCTCTTGGTACCTGGAAGGGATATAGTGGGTCATTTACTTTCATCTCAAGTACTTTTAGTTATAATGTATATTGAACCCTCATTTTAATACTTACAGAGCCGTTCAGTTCTAAAGGTGGGTAGTCAACTAAAGTATATTCCTAATTCTCAATGACGGCCTATGCAGGTTTTAGAGCTCTGGTGGGGCAAAATGTATCTGTCCCGAGCCGTGGAGTCTTTCAAGCCACTTGTAAAGGAACATTACTTACGTACAGCACTTCGCTATGGTTTTGTTTGTTTGTTTGTTTGTTTGTTTTAACAGAGATGTTGCTGGCTCTCTATCTAGAGAACTTAACTCTGGACAGCTAGTCAATGCCATGCACATGCTCTCTATTAGGAGCTTAGACCAGAAAGTGGTGGTTGAATCCCTTAGAAATTTGCTGTCGGTTTTACAATTGCAGCTTTTTCCTAAAGTAAGCTTTCTGAGGACAGGGGCTATGCTTTCTTCTGTGGCTCATCTGTGATCTCTGCCCAGCCCATTGCTCTCAGTCTTCTGTGTATTTTAATGGTTAATAATCAAAGGAACCAACAAATGAAGGTATCTTGTGTTTTCTTTAAATTCTTTTCTTACACTGCTTTCATAATTGCCAGAAGGTTTATCAGTAGTATACAAGATTCTCAGATTAGCTCAGAATTCCACAGAATTTTAAGGTCACGAAGGCATTGACACAGTCCTTTCTTATTCTGTCTTCCATATTTTACGTCATTGATTACTGTTGATTTCATTATACACTGAGCTCCAACTTCATAGCTTTAATTTGTTATCTCTCCAAACACTGTATCAGGCAAAGAGGCGTTGACCAGAAATATTTTTATCATGGTGCAAAAATCACATTGTGCTGGAAAGTAGTCCTCATCCTGATACCCGTCTCTCTCTAACTATATCAGTATGATGCCTCGCTGTAATTCTTCTCTCACTCATACTCTTTTCCTGTTTTTTTTTTCTCTTTTACTCCTTAGTATATTAATTGTGGCATAAGCCATATTTTAAAAATCTCTTTTGGACCCACTTTTTTGAGGAATTCCAAAAATAATGTTCAGTGTTAGCTGCCTCATGATGGAGAGACTTTATTAAGTTCCCATGTGTAAGCAACTAGTAGAGAGGGGAGCATCTGACCAATGACGCAGAGCCTCAGCGTGGTGGCTCTGAGTCCCTCTGGAAGATGGTACATGTCTGGGAAGTGGAGTGGGATGTTTTCTGGTATGTGAAGAACCCATGTTAAATTTTTTTTTTTAATCTTTGCAAGTAAATAAAAGCCTCCTCATTTTGGAATGGATATGTATTCCTTGAGGACAAAATAAGTAACGAACACCAAAAATAATGTTAAGGCAGAGATCGAATTGGAGGTACCTTTTATTAAAAGTGCAAGGAGGGCTTGGTGAAGTATTGTTTAAAATATTTGCGCTACCAAAATACCTGCTCATTCAGCATCGCAGACAACCGAATCCATGGTGTCCATCTGTACTTGTTGGAGAAGTGTTTCTTAAGGAATACACAGATCTGGACTAATTAATAAATCTAAGAAATGAGAGAGGAAGCAGGCCCCCCCCCCCCGCCCGCCACCATTCCCACCCACCCTCCCCTGTGTAAATCACCAACAGGGCTACTCTTCATTCCTCTTGCCTTGTCTTTTTCACTTGGAGCGCTGTGTCATGACAGAGCTGTATTGTGCAGGTAGATCCAAGGGTTGTAGTGCCACGCAGTGATGTTCAGTAACTCTCTCCTGTTCTGCTGCAAAGATCTGGTGTTCAATAACCCTCAAAATTTCTCATTTCTTACCTGTGGTGACACAGGCTGATAGTTTTTAGGTTAGAGCTTGCAGTGTGCAGTAGTGTGACAGGTACATTAGTTCAAATAGTTTAAATTCTCAGCACTATTGGAATTATTGTTTATTTCCTTGCCTCTGCATTTATATTTAGAACATTTAAAAAGAATAAATTGGGTTTCTTTTTTGTAAAGACTCTTAACAGCATAATTATAAGTGGTACAGAAGGCACGCAAAGAAGCAGTAGATCTCCACCCCGTTCATTCAGCATCAGAGGCAGCACAATCCACACTGCCCAGCAATGCTCGAAGAAGGATAATTCTGTAGGAATCCATAGAACTCATCCTAAATCTCATTAAAACAAAACAAAAAGAACATAATAAGAATTAGTTTTTCTTTTTGCTCCACACCATTTGGCAGGCTGAGCATAAATTTACATCACGGACACCCCTCACATTTTTTAAATATGGTATTCTAATACCCAGGCCCATTGGTGGTTCTTATTAGTGAATGGCTCATTTTTCTTTGGTACGAACATCAAGCAAGCTGATTTTGAGTCAGGTATAATGTTGTGCTACTATGCCATGGTGTATTCTCACAGAAAAACTAGGAAGTGGGATTTGGTGATGGTTAGAGTAGGATGTCAGTGTAAGTAAATTTATTATTGTATAAATTGGAGGGAATAACTGACCAAATATAGTCCCATAAAACATGCCAAAAGCAACTTATCATGATATGACTATTGTATTATAGAAGAGTTGTAATAAGTAAATTGGACCAGATATAGCCTTGTATGCCATCTGACTTTGATTCTTCATAGAATAAGCATTAACTTGTACTCTCTAGTTATCACAACACCTCTTTGTCTTTTGAATTCATTTAACTCAACCTTACTGTGTGGACCCTTGTTTGGGAAGGCTCAGGACCAGAGTGTAATCTAGGGAAACTAACAAGGGACCCACATCAAATTCTGAGGTGCTCTGACTACCAGCAACAGTGGTATCTATTAAGGACTGAACTCGAAGCTGCCTGCATGATATGAGCTCATGCCACAGCCTCTCCCTGGCCTATGTCCTTCCCTGCATTTGCATTTTTTCCCTCCTGAGTTCTTTGGCAGTGGTGGAGGCAGTTATAGCCCTGGCCTTTCCCTGTCCAGTCATATCTTCTGAAAGCTTAGCACTTGTTCTGTCCATTCTCAGACTGTGCACTGCTAGCCTCAACGGTAGACTGAGGTTTGTACTCAAACACCAAGGTCAGAGTTCCTTTGTAGTCACTTGCCTGTCCTTTAACTTGGTCTAGTTACTGGACTTCTCCAAGCCACAGTTTCATTAGCTGATGGAGCCATGATAGTCATGGTACCTGCTGTATGAGGTCATAGTGAGGACTATCTGTGATAATGCATTTAAAGTGCTTAGAAAGTGCCTGGAGTGTGCATTATTAATGCTTGTTACTCCACTCGACGATACAGTGGATGAACGGGGCTTAGGTGTATTCCTGCGTATGGTCAGAACTCCCAGAGATTCAGACCTGGGCTGGGGGACTGAGGCCTCACTGCCCATCCTCCTGAGATGTCCATCTGGAAGCTTTCATCATCTCACTGCTCTCCTTCTCCCATCCAGTCAGAACAATTCCACGTCATGCTTCCTGTTGGCACTCCCTGCAATTTGCCAGTGTGGGAGTTCCCTTTCTAATGTTGGTGAATTGGGTCCAAATGTCAGCCTTAGGAAAGGACACTAGGCCCTGACTTCTTCAAGGCCCAGCCCCCAATATTATGCCTAACCTGACAGACGCTCAGCAAAATGCTACTGAATGGGTTCATGATATTCAGAGAGATTGGTGCTCTCAGGTGACTCTCCCAGGTCACAAATAGCATCTGGCCCATGACCGTACTTGGGGACCCTAATCCAGAATTCTGCGCACCATAAATGGTAAGCCATCCGTTCATGAATAAGAGGTTGCTCGCCATCTTCACTGCAGTCACCCTTTCAGGAGAAGGCCACACAGGTCCCAGGCAGTAGCATTGCCAGGTAGGCCAGGCCACAGGGCTGACTGGGGCAGGAACCAGGAAAGCTGATTATAGCCCCCCCCAGCAAAGGACTAGTGCAGCAGCTGAAGGGAAGCCTGGGGTTTCAGCAACTTCTGGTACGGTTCACCTCTTCTGAAGGGAAAATTGGAGGTTTTTTGAAATGCTGAGGAAATGCCATAGGAGTTGTCAAATATCTGAAAACAAGTGGGTAAAAACAGCAAACTGCTTGTGCCAAAACAGTAGAATTCCTTTCTTCAGTTTGATTTCGCTAACCTTGTGTATTTAGGAAAAACTCAACTTGAGGTCTAACTCGAGTCATCTAGAGCTACTGTCTTGTAGTAGAGTAAGAAATTGAACCAGAACAGATTTCATTTAACCTTTCAAAAGTGAGATTTTCACACTGTTGACCTTTTGTACTTCAAGGAGCAAAACAAAACTACCCGCTCTCTGCTGCACATGTAAACGAGAAAGGGAGGAGAGCTCCTCAGACGATGGCTGTCTCTCAAGTTTGGTTCACCTAGAAAGCATACATTACGGTTCACATGTGGAAATGGGCCCCTGGCAGATAGTTAAAGATATAAATTTCCAGATCATCCTGTCTGGCTTAGTCTTGTGCTAAAAGAGATAACCGTATAACTATTCAGGAAGGGAGTGAATTTAGCTGCCTTTCAGAAACACCATGGAAAACCCTCAAAGCTTGGGGTCTGAAAAATGTACTACCAATAAAAACTAGAGCAGTGGTATTTTCTAACTGATTGCTTTTGGTTTGTTTTGTGCTTGTTAAGTCAGGGGTGGCTTTACCTTATACTTGTACCAACACCTATAATGTGATGGTCTCAGCTTGGTTTTACAAAGCAGTATATAACTTTTTGTCCTGTTCAGAACTCACCTGACTTTTGGTGCTCCCTCGATTTTTTTTTTTTTTTTTTACTCTGCTGCAGTGTATTGTAACTAGAGTGGGTGGTTTTGTGGAGTACATCATCCTACTTGTTTGCTGAAAGGTCCTTGGCCTCATTCACATTGCACAGGTGCTCAGGTTCCTTGGCTGTTTGAGAAGCTCTTCATGCTGCTGGGAACCTAGATCATTTGCTAACCCAGTTCTCAGAAGCTCTTGGCCAGGGTAGCAGGTCATCAGTCTCCATCTACCAGCAAAGAATGTCCAACAATCGTGCCAGGAAATTAGCCAAAAATGCCCAGGATTTCTGTCCTCCTGTATACCAAGGATTTAGAAACCATGTGGATGAAGTTATAGGTAGTCTCTGTAGGATAATTTCTCATCTACAGCTTTCCATCTAGTGATAATCAAGAGTCACTGCTTTTAGGCATCTATCAGCAAAGAAAGATCAAAGGAGAACCTAGATTCAAGAAAGGCCTGCTTAAAAATAACTTCACAGCAAATTATTTTAAATTAAAACTGACATACTTATCAAGTAGTAGCTCAGCTGTAAGTAACAGTGAACCTATTATATAACAACATTTATGAAGAATAACTATATTACAAAGCAAGATAATTTAGTCAGAACAGTAGCATTGTTTTTACATTTTTTGCAATTCTCTTCCATGTATGGCTTAAAAGTCAGCTGGATTCTGGTATCTGCTTCTGCATCCAGTTTATTGTGATAATGTTATTTTGTTGGAAGCATATGAGGAAAATTTGGCTTAACACAGGTATGTAGTTGGAAGAGGTAGAAGTATTTTAATAGCCTTTTTTGTTAATAGTGGGTATTCCTTTTTACCCTATACCAAACCTTGTAATGTGGTAGTTTCCTAAACATTTTAAATGTGGAGTCTGAAACCATACCAGTAAACTTTTGAACTGTGGTACTTAGAAATCCGTTATCTTAAATGGTGTATGGTATATAACACTGTGGGGTTTTTTGTCAAGTATTCAACAATGAGCTATATTAGGTTTTTGAGTGGGTGGTATCGGTTCATTTTGAAAATTTATTTTTATATTTACATATGGTAGAATTCACTTTTTGGTGCTCAGTTCTGAGTGTTGACAAATGTGGAATTGTGTAAGTGCTTCCACAATCAATAAATAGAACACACTGTTACCCACACCCCCTTCCCATAATTCGCTTGTGCTACTTCTTTGAGTTACACTTTTAAAATCAGTTCATTTGGATGACTGACCTTGTCTATTCTGTCTTGATTGGTACCACTTTTGCTTGTAAAGCATCATATTTTCTGGCCTTATCTTCCATCTGGGAATGTGTTGTCACCATAGTGAATGTGTTGCCATTCCCAGAGATGGTGCAAAATGAAATTTTTTAATGTGTTTCTTTGCTTAGCTAGGAGTAGGTAGGTACTTCATCTGTGACTATAAAATGAAATTCTAAGGGCAATTCCCACAACAAACATTGGAGAAGAATTCTGACATTGCCATTGGAACTTTGTCACAAGAGAAATTTTAGCTGTGAGAATTTGAGAAACAAAAAGTGGTATCTTCAGTTCATTGCTTTCTTGCAATGGGTCATGAAGAGAGCATGAGCAGCAGTTCCAGCATACAAGTAATTATGTTCACTGTTTGAGCTTTCTAGAAACTAGAGCTAGGTATTGAGCCACTTGAAAGGATCACTTAACTTTCCTATATTCGAATATGCTTTTTTTTTTCAAATATGTATCCATTTTAACTTACCTGTGTCAATAGCAGAGTTTGTCATTTTACAAATTCTAGCACACTATAGATTTATGTAACCACCGCCACAGTCCGGGTACAAGATAATTCCATTGCTCCCCAAAACTGCCTCTTGCTGTCCTTTTCTAGTCACCTTTCTTCCCACCCCTAACTCTGGCAGCTAAATATTTGTTCTCATTGCTATAGTTCTGTCTTTTCAAGAAGGCCATAGAGATGGGAATCCCCTGGTACACAGCCTTTGAGACTGTCTTCTTTCAACTGGTTTGTTCCTTTTATTGCTGAATATTAGGCCACTGTGGGTATCAATTTGTTTGACCCATTCACCCATTGAAAGGTATTTCCAGTTTTTGGCAATTAGGAATGCAGTTGCTGTAAACGTTTGTGTATAGGGTTTTGTGTGTGTTATATTTTCATTCTTCTAGCATAAATACCTAGGAGCAGAATTGCTGGCCAGCATGTTCAGTTTATGTTTACTCTTTTAAGACATTGTCCAAGTATTTTTCAGAGAGTGGCACCATTTTTCATTCCCACAGCAGTGTATGAGAGTTCCAGTTTCTGCATGTCCTCACTGGCACTTGGTGGTGTTGGCATTTTTTATCTTAGGCATTCTAATAGGTGTGGGTGGTATCCCATCATTATTTTAATTTGTACTTCCCTGATGGTTAGGGGTTTTATATTCATCCTTATATCTTTCATCCTGTTCATGTGTTTATTTGCCATTCTTTTATCATCTTAGGTGAAGTGTCCAAGTTTTTCCCTAATTTTTATTTGGACTGTTCCCTAACTGTTAAGTTTTGAGTGTTTTATATATTCTAGGTAGAGGTCCTTTGTTGAGTATGTGATTTGCAAATATTTTCTTGTAGTCTCTAGCTTGTCTTTCCATTCTTTTAATTGTGTATTTCACAGAACAAAACTTTTAAATCTTGAAGAAGTACAGGATATCATTTTTTCCTTTCGTAGATCATGTGTTTTGGTCTTATGTCTCCAAACTCAAATTTTACATCGAAATCTGTGATCCATTTTGAGTTAATACTGTATGAGGTGAGGCTTAGGACAGGGTTAGGGGTTTTTTGGACTATGTAATTGCGGTTCTTCTGGCACTGCTCACTGCAAAGACTGTTGTTCCTCCACATGTAATTGCTTCTGTATTCTTTGTTTATTCTTTTGCTAACACCACAGTCTTGATAGAAAGTCTCTTGTAGTGCAATTCTTCCATTTTCCTTTTTACAAAAACGTTTTAGCTCTTCTAGTATTTCTGCCTTTTCATATAATTTGAGTTAGTTTGTCTTTATCAACAAAAATTCCTGCTATGATTTTTACTGGAAGTGTGTTAAATCTATATATTACTTTGGGGACCCTTGACATCATTATTTATTATGTTGGGTCTTCCAATCCATGAACATGGTGTGTATCTCCATTTATTTAGGTCTTTTTTTTTCTTTCATTAGCATTTTACAGTTTTTAGCATACAAGTCCTATATGTTTTGTTGGATTAATACCTAAGGAGTTCATTTTGGGGAAAGTTTTTTTTTCTTATGTTGTTTTCCAGTTTTACTTCTTAATATACAAAAATACACTTACATAATTTTTTGTTCTGATATTTCTATAGTTCAAAGGATCATAGGTGAATCATTTTGTTCTCAAAAGAATACTGAGGGCTCATGAAACATTAAAAATAGCCTACATAAATGCATAGTTAATATGCAGCCCTTAAAATTTATTTTTTTTTAAAAGATTTTATTTATTTGACAGAGAGAGATCACAAGTAGATGGAGAGGCAGGCAGAGAGAGAGAGAGGGAAGCAGGATCTCCGCCGAGCAGAGAACCCGATGTGGGACTCGATCCCAGGACCCTGAGATCATGACCTGAGCCGAAGGCAGCGGCTTAACCCACTGAGCCACCCAGGCGCCCTAAAATTTATTTTATAAGTCTATATTTTTGGCTCAAATATTTGGCCACATAATAGTGCTGAGTTTTTAAAAATATCACCTTATATAGTGTAGTGTCACTTATAAATATGGTGTGTGTGTGTGTGTGTGTGTGTGTGCGCGCGCATGTGTTTAGATTTCTAGAAGGATGTTTATCATAGGTCAAAAATCATGTCTGGGGATGCCTGGGTGGCTCAGTTGGTTAAGCAGCTGCCTTCGGCTCAGGTCATGATCCCAGCGTCCTGGGATCGAGTCCCACATCGGGCTCCTTGCTTGGCGGGGAGCCTGCTTCTCCCTCTGCCTCTGCCTGCCATTCTGTCCGCCTGTGCTAGCTCTCTCTCCCTCTCTCTCTGACAAATAAATAAAATCTTTTAAAAAAAAATCATGTCTGGGGTGCCTGGGTGGCTCAGTGGGTTAAGCCGCTGCCTTCGGCTCAGGTCATGATCCCAGGTCCTGGGTTCGAGCCCCACATTGGGCTTTCTGCTCAGCAGGGAGCCTGCTTCCTCCTCTCTCTCTGCCTGCCTCTCTGCTTACTTGTGATTTCTCTCTGTCAAATAAATAAATAAAATCTTTAAAAAAAAAATCATGTCTGAGTGGTGAAAAGTTTAGGTAATTTTTGTTTTATATATTGCTTTTCTCTTTTTGAAGATTTCATAATAGGTATGTATTGTTTTTATTAGAATGATGAAGCTTCTTAAAAGAGAAAAATGAAGCAGTGATTTTTATACAGTCCTTATTAGTAAACAAGGATAGTACAGACTCAGATCCTGTTTGAGAATCAGGTATGTGCATCTTAGACATCTTGATGTTGTCCTAGCCATTTAAAAATTCTAAAATTGTTGGGGCACCTGGATGGCACAGTTGGTTGAGTCTGACTCTTGGTTTCAGCTCAGGTAGTGATCTCAGGGTCTGAAGATTGAGCTCTGTGCTGGGCTGAGAGGGGAGTCTGCTTCAGATTCTCTCTTCCTTTGCCCCTTTCCATGCTCTCTCAAATAAATAAATAAATAAATAAATAAATCTTTTAAAAATTTATATTTTCTATTAAAACCAAAGGAACCTTTTAAAACAGATGGAACACTCAGAATTGAGAATGCTGTGTTTGGAATTTTTCTTCACAGCATTTTTCTTTCTTTCTTTTTTTAAGATTTTATTTTTAAGTAATCTCTACATCCAACTTGTGGCTCAAATTCATAACTCCAAGATCAAGAGTTGCATATTCCTCTGATTACGACAGGCAGGTACCTTTATTTCCTTTTTATTATATACTTGTCTCTGTGTTAAGCAAAGACGGTGGATCTCAGCCTCGACTTCTCATTAGAATCACCTGTGTCTATTTTGAACCGAGTACCTGATGGTTTAGCACCCGTGAACATTAGAGTAGAATTTCTGAGGGTGGGCAAGGACACTGGTGTTTTTAGACGTTTCCCCCATGTAATTACTAAACTCTTCAAAAAACACATGTTGGTAAGTTATAGTGTAATGTAATAATAACCATGAAGTATTTTAACTGTGACTTCTTTATGTGAAATTTTATTGTTATTGCATGTATGATTTCTATAGAGCCATAGTTTATATAAGAAGATATGAAAATAAGAAAATAAAAAGTATGTATATGCTTTCACACCTATATCAAGTTGAATATGTTCTTGTAAGTGAGAAGGCAGTTAAATTTCTAAAATAAAATGAGTTCTAATGTGACTCCAAGTAATTATATTACAGCAAAAAAAAAAAAGCCCAAAGCCCATAGCATCTTTAATATTACCACATTTTTCATGAGAATTTACCATCCTTGTTAAGTTTTCAGGTATATCACTGACACTTGACAAATAGCAGGTAATTAGCATTGCTCAACCCGTGTCTTCTCTGTTGTGGATATGATTGTATAAACCTAGGTTTAGGAGTATTTGTGTATAGAAATGTCATCTTCCCTGTACCTCTTCTAGGAGACTTCCCGTATAATGATTTCATGACATCATCTGATCTGGCATATGCTGAGGAATTATGTTCTTGACAACAATTTAAAGTGGATCTGTGATGTGCAGTCCTGTCACCACCTTCTCAGTCGTGACTGTGACTCACCATAGTCTCTTTTTGAGTAACTCCAGCTTCCTATCTGTAGGAGGTGGATAGTTTTTCCCAGGTCTAGCACTTCATGAGCAGGGCCCAAAAGTCAAAGTGGGACAGGGGAGATGTTAGGTAAAGGGCACCGTGTGGTTATGTAGAGTGAGCAAGTGTGGAGATCTAGCGTAAGGTATGTGGCTCTAGTTAGTAATACCAGGTCAAAGACTGGAAATTTGCTGGGTAGACTGCACGTGCTCTCATGACACCCACAAAAAGGTAATTATATGAGAAGATATGTTAAGTAGTTTGACTGTAGTCATCATTTCACTAGCCGCATCAAGTCATCATGTTGTACACCTTAGATAATACAATTTTTATTTAAAAAATATTAATTACAGGGGCGCCTGGGTGGCTTAGTGGGTTAAAGCCTCTGCCTTCAGCTCAGGCCACAGTCTCAGGGTCCTGAGATCAAGCCCTGCATCGGGCTCTCTGCTCGGCAGGGAGCCTGCTTCCTCCTCTCTCTCTGCCTGCCTCTCTGCCTACTTGTGATCTGTCTGTCAAATAAATAAATAAATAAATAAATAAATCTTTTTAAAAAATAAAATAAAAATATAAATTACAGTAAAATAAATGGGACAGCCCCTAGGCTGCCTTTTGCTAGCCCTCCTTGTAGGAATCAGATAATAGAAGTGGAATTCTGCAGCTTGCTCGCAGTGTAGCAACTTGAATGAAAACAATACTGTCTATCTTTTGAAATATTTTGGGCTTTTGGGAGGGGTTCCTGTGTGAACTTCAAAAATCTTGGAAACTGTTTTACTCAGCTGCATTCTCTAGAGCTGTCAGGACCCTCGTCCCTAAACACCATTTTTTCCTGGTTTCACCTACCAAAAATAGGTAATGTGCTTTAAAGAAGGAGAGAAATGATTTTAAAATGAGAGTATTTCATTACTTTAATATACATTGTACATTACCCAGCACATTGCAGTTTTCAGAGCACTTTTACAGCCTTTGTTGATCTGTTTCTCATGGTAATCTTGTGAGGTGCACAGAGGGATATCCTCAAGCGTGTCCCAACTCGTGATAATAGAAGCCTGCAGGTTGCCCCCATTGGCTGATGTGGTGTTGTGTGTTGCCTATTCCTCCATTCCCACTACTCGAATTCATTTCTTAGTTATTTTGTCCTTAGCTTTCTAATTGTTTCTTCCTGTCTTGACCTATTACCTTATCAGTCCATTCTTCACAGTGTTTCCAGGATTACCTTTCCAGAAGAGGGTTAGTAATGTCACCTTTCAGCTTAAAAACCTTCAGTGGATTCTCATTTCTTGTAGATGAAAACCAAATTTCTTAGTGTTGTATTAGTCCCCAGGCTAGACTTTGCCCCTTCTTCTCCATCCTCGCTGTCCATCATAGGCCCTCTACCCTCCTCAAAGGACAACTTCATGTTCCTCAAAGATCCCACATGCTTTTCTCCCTCCCCTCCTTCACTCTTGCTATCTCCTCTACCTAGAAACACACCCCACCACTCACACTGGCCCACTTGGCGAAATTCTCCTTATGCCAGCCATCCAGGAAGAATGGCCTTCTCTTTCCTGTTTGCTCTGTAACCCTTTGTGCACACCTGTTGCCAAGTTAAGCAGCTTTCTTCCCCCCACAGACTGTGAGCTCCTTGTGATGAGCAAGCTGTGCTGCTTAGGGCTGTGTTTTGCTTCATGTCCCCAAAGCAGAGCATAGTGCCCGGGACATGGCAGACACAGGGCTTGATTATCTGAATAAAGGAAGGACTTTGGGAACCTTCAGAAAGACTGTGGGTGCAGTGTTCATGTTTAGTGTAGTAGCATATTCTTACTTTTTATTAATAATGACTGTGCTTAATGGATGGTATTTTCTGGAATATCATCTTTAACCTGTCTCACCATTTACATTTCAAACACCTTAGTAATCTCTAGTAGAAGTTAAACTTACTCTTGCTTCACACACACACACACACACACACACAAATTTTCACTTTAAAAAATATCCCTGCCTCTTGAACCAAAAGTGTGCTGTTGATCTTTCCTTTTCTCTAATAGTACCCTTCCTGACGTCCCCCCCCAAGACCATGACCAGGACATTGGCTTCTTAGCAGCAGAGCTGGTTTTCAGTTGTGTAGGTTCTCTTAGCACTGGGCTCTCATGTCTTTTTCCTATTAACAGCAGGACTAAATACCGAGACATACAGTTTCGAGAAGCCCTTAGCGCTGTGTGTGTGTACACTTGTGCTTTTGTGTGCTCTTTTCCTATCTCTGGTGTACACATATGCACTATTGCAGGAGGGTAATGGGGTCTAGTTGGCTTTTGCTTCCTGGGAGAGTTGTTGTGTTTATTGGTCATTGTGTGCCTAGTGGTGCTGGTGACATATGTATTAGGGAAAATGAGTATAGGTAGGAAAGTGACTGATGATAGAATGTGCAATCTAAACTTCTGGAGGGGACCTCAGAAAATCCCATCATATTCAAGTTTAACAGATGACTTGGATCTGTGATACAGAATTAAATATTTTTGGACAGTAGTTAATGCAGTGTCTCCTTTCCATTCTGAAGTTGATAGTAAAAGCAGCTCTGCAGGAATAAGCTAGAGCAAGGAAACAGACAGGAGTTTAGATGACATTTTTTGTCAGGTCATCGCTACCAGTTGATAGAACAGCTATACTTTTTGTACTATCCCCCTGCTTTTTTTTTTTTAACAGAATGAAGTGCAATTGGCAACACTTGGAACCTTGCAAAGGACAAGCAACCAAACAGATAATAAGCTCAAAAGAAAAGGGAATTACCCAAGGCACACACTGGGTAGTAGCTTTGTTTTTGTTTTGTTTTGTTTTGTTTTTTAAGATTTTATTTATTTATTTGACAGAGAGAGATCACAAGTAGACAGAGAGGCAGGCAGAGAGAGAGAGAGAGAGCGAGGGAAGCAGGCTCCCTGCTGAGCAGAGAGCCCAATGCGGGACTCGATCCCAGGACCCTGAGATCATGACCTGAGCCGAAGGCAGCGGCTTAACCCACTGTGCCACCCAGGCGCCCCGAGGGTAGTAGCTTTGTATGTGCACCATCCGACTCCAGGGCAGTGGTCCCCTCCATTTCAAAATCCTATGGAAGTACTTTCTCCGCCCATTATTTCTGTTGAAGCTGAGAGTCAGGGAAATAGCTTTTGTATTAGGCTTTAAATTCAAAGTTTTTTTTTGATCATATTAAACTGCCGGAACCAGGTCTTCCTGACACGAGACCCCTGGGGTGCCTTTGCAGCGCCATGGACTCAGCAGGCACTCAGCTTTATGGGAAGTCACACGCGCACTAGCAGCATATGCATTCCCATTTCTATGTTGATAAATATGTGGATTGTAAGAACAGCTCATTTTCTAAACTAATGCTTGACCTGGTTCTTTGGTGATCTTTCAGGTGATTTCGGGCCATCATTACAGAAGTTAATGCTTAGCATCCATCATGATGTTTGTTTTATAGGAAGAAAACTTGGACTGTAGGGAAGAAACAAAGTAGGTTTTGGTAATGTTACAGGAAGCAGATACATGTTTTGGAAGTTTGGGAACCTCTTTTGTTGAATTGATAAGTAAGGTGTTTACAATGTCTAATTGTTGCCTATCCAGAGAAGCTGCTTCAAACCACATTAGGAGCTGTACAAATGATAGCATAATGTTTGTGAAAACAGGTTCTAAGCAATCCTTATTTCTTTTTTTAGCTATGGAGCTAAATGTCCATAGCAAACGTTATGTAAAATACATAGTTGTATCTTTATGTATATTTTCATAAGATTTGATTTATGATGTAAGAGGTTTTAAAAATCTGATAATGCTTGGTTACACACACACTTCTTTAAAAAGTCAGGAATCATCCCTTTTCTTCTCTAGTAGACAATCAAAATAAGCAGTTTGAAGAGATGGATTTAAGACAGCAAAATTGTTATATCTTCAGCTGTGTAAAAGAAGTACTGTACCTTGGACCAGAAAACGTGTATTAGCGATGGTTCGGTTAGTGACTGCAAAAGCAAAAACAAAATACCATAGTGTAAACTACAGTTCCACATGACAGCATGTTCAGCTAGTGCTGGCCATCGTGACCTAGGGAGCAGGTAGAGCCAAAACGTATTGTGCTGCTTTGCATGAAAATACATTAACGAAATCTAGGGAGCAGGTAGAGCCAAAACGTATTGTGCTGCTTCGCATGAAAATACATTAACAAAATCTTGGGGTGCTTTGTTTCTCATTGAATTCTACTACGGAGAGATTTGGTCAGGTTTTGTTGTTGATGTTTGTTTTTTAGAAGGAGTAGGGGTGGAATATTTGCCATAAACCTATCCCCTCAAAAGTTGCTTATTTCTCATCTTCAGAACTTCTACTGCCTACGGTGAAATAAAGCTTTGTGGAATAAAGCTGCGTTATTGTTTGTTTGGGATGTAGAAGTTGATCAGCGCGTTGCTTTTTAATGTGAAGTTCTAGTGTAAGGAGTTAAATGATAAATGTAACTTGCACAAGGATATTTTCTTTCCTCCGTTAGGGTTAATCTTTAAACAGTTTCTATGTTCAGAAAAAAGATACTGTTAAAGACCCCAGATTGCAAAAGCAGTGCCACTTCTTCTGAGAGCTTTGGGGCAATCCTCTGATGTGTAATTGCTTTTACATCAGTCACAAGAGAGAGACAAGAATGCGCTTTCCTTGAACTTAACAGTTTGGGCAATTTTCTATAATCCAGTAAATACAAATTGTAGCTTGATTATTCATCTACGTCTGTCAAGCAAATTTTAATGGATGAATGAATGAGTCAAATCTATGCATGGAAATATACAAATGTGCAAAATATGGGTCTAATTACCAGGCTGCTGAATTTACACAAGGTCAGGTAAACAAGGCACCAGTGTAATGATTATTAATTGTTAATAATGCCTTTGGGAAAACATTCACATTTTCCTTCTGAATACCTAACAGTTTGCCTCTCTAGTCATTTCAACTCTGAAAATTTTAGCTGGTCTGAAAACACAAAAATATTTTTGCCCTGTTTTTATCCTTTGCCTATAATTGCCTTCTAATTCTTTTAGAATAACAAGTAAAATATAATACATTTTTCAGGGCCCTGTGGAAAGTCACAGTTGAATATGATGGTGAGAAAATTAAGGCAGTGGTGGGGGGGTAACTC
This sequence comes from Lutra lutra, assembly GCF_902655055.1. NCBI lineage: Eukaryota > Metazoa > Chordata > Mammalia > Carnivora > Mustelidae > Lutra > Lutra lutra. The sequence continues at coordinate 79,236,921 of NC_062296.1, read as the reverse complement.
ACACAGCAGAATGAAATAGCAGCTTTCTTTTGTCTTCATTGAAGGGATGAGCATGCCCCCCCCATCCTCCACCCTCTTCTCAAACGTAATCGACATTCTAAAACACAAAACCAAGGTGGTAATAAAGGGAAGGAAATCAAAGCAGGCTTTTTTCCCCTCTATTTACCATAGTAAGTCAACATTTGACTCTGTCTTGATATTCTATAAAATGGATGTTGGAAAAAGAATAATATCAATGAGTAGTTTCCCATCGAAATGCCCAAGGGCCGAAATAATTGAGGGAGTACTTGCCGAGGTTTTTCTTAGTTCAGTAACTCTTGATCACTGTGCAGTTTTGTAGCTGTGCTATCATTAAGGGCTCTCCATGTCTGGAAGGACACCCCCCTCTTCCAGCTTTAATCCAAAAGTCATAAATTGTAGAACTAACATGTCGTCTGCGGGTCACCCAGGCGAAAACACTGCTTCTTGAGAGATCTATCTTTCTGCCACTGTGCTTTGAAAATCTTTTGAATATTTTGCATTAATGGGACTGCTGCAGTGTCTTGCTGGGCCGTCTTCTCATCCTCGCAGGCTCGACATTCAGAAGTTTTTCCCCATGGCTGATCTAAACATTCTTCTCTCTGTTCTAGGCCTCACTGCCTGCTACACACTGGTGTTGTATGTTCAGTGAATGCAAGCATCTTCTTCTGTGTTTTCTTTTGAGTATTTGTAAATACCATGCATATCTCTGTTTTATTTCTTTAAGCTCTGTACTTGAGGACTCATATCATTTCTTAAGAGTTTTTGTTTTCATATGTGTTTTTCTGGAACTCTGTATTTTTAAATCATGGTTGTCTTCTGTGGGTTAGATAATACGGCCTATAAGCCAAGTGAATTTGGACCACTGTTTGACTTTAGCCCTCTCCTCTTTTATGGTCCACCCTAGAATATAATTGACATATTTTATACACACTCATGGGTGTGCCCATGGTTTAAATTAAGTCTGTGTAAAATTATGGTCCAACTCTTTATTCTGGCATTTGAGACCTATTATCCAGCCTTCACTCCCCACATGCTCTCCCGTCCTTTGACACTGTCCACATCATTATTCCTCCAGACAGACCCTCATGTTTTTTCACAACTGCCAAGATTGTCCTCACCCACTTGCTATCTCTACATGTCTCCTCAGCCTTTAAGACCCAAGCTCACCTTCATTGTGGGAAAACTTTTGTTGACATTACAACTGTGGAACATTTGTTTTTCCTTTGAATTCCTAAAGAAGTTCAAATGTGTAACTTTCCTCCCACAGTTTCTTTAATACAGTCTCTTGTAGTTATATTCTTTCATTTGACAAATAATTTTGTTCCCTCTAAGGTTGTAGGCTTCCAGAGAGCAGAAGAAAGAAGACAGGCTAGTATTTTTTGAGTTGTAAGACCCTTTGCTAAACTTTTTCTTTTTTACATACATCATATTTAATTCTTGTAGCAACCCTGTAAGGTGGTGATATTTTTTCCATTTTTACAGATAAAGCTGAATCTTGTAGTAAGAAACCCAACCCATGTTAAAAAGCTAACACACTGTAGAGCTGGGATTTAAATTAGGGCCTCTCTCATTAAAACCCCACATACTCTTTTCAGGAAGCTTCTTCCATGTAAGAGTGATAGTTTGCATTCCACTCTATCAAGTTACTAGAAAATTCAGAGAACAAATTAAGTGTTCAATAAATGATTGAATTTATCACTATGGAAGTCTTGATTGCCCCAATTGCATTTCTTTTACCCATCTGCTAATGGTGATATGAATTAGCAATAAAATAGCCAAAGCCTTAGGAAGGGCCTTCGGTATTCTCAGTGATGGCTGATAGATGAACGGTTGACAATTGTACTCCCACATGAGACTGTTGACTTGAGGCAAATTCTTTTTTTTGTTTGTCTATTTTTAAGGTTTTCCCTTGTTGATCCCAACATTCATTGGTATTGTTAAATGTCACTCTTCTCATTTACTATTTGCATTTCATTTTCAGAAAGTAAATCTCATAGTAGTAGCATGAATAATTTATGCCTCTGTCAAGGAACTGTTAAAACACCAGAGGTTGAAAAATATTCACATTCTAAAATGTGTATAGAAACTTGGGAATATTTTCGCCTCCCCCAACCCCCGCCGCCTCCAAGTGTTTACCCCAGTAATAAACCGAGGCACTTACTGAAAAACCATGGTCTCACAGACTTAAACTTAGGACCCTTTGCAGACTTGTAATTATATTTACAGATAAAGAAAACTTGCGGGCGCCTGGGTGGCTCAGTGGATTAAGCCACTGCCTTCGGCTCAGGTCATGATCTCAGGGTCCTGGGATCAAGTCCCGCATTGGGCTCTCTGCTCAGCAGGGAGCCTGCTTCCCTCTCTCTCTCTCTCTCTGCCTGCCTCTCCATCTACTTGTGATCTCTCTGTCAAATAAATAAAAATCTTTAAAAAAAAAAACTTGCCATTTTATTCTTAATAGAAAATAGGCTTTTGTACTTCTGGGGGCTGTTTACCTTTTTATTTAAAGCAGGGAATTTTTTATGAGGTATATTTATTGTTGAAGAATTAGTAGTTATGAGGATTAGGAAGGAAGATTGCTCAACCTAAGAATGAGCAGAATTTCAATTTCATGAACACAGGCAATGCACCCAAGCTTTGGGGTGACAAAAATATGATCTGTTTTAGGTATCTGAGGTTTCTTCTTAGCAACTTCTGTGCATTTTGAGAAGTTCAGCCTGTTTTGCAAACAGTTACTAATGCCATAATGCATTTTCCCATATCTTCCATCTGAATTTTTTACTATTATTGATCGAGGATTCAATTGAGAAATGTGTTTAGAACCCTGCTTTCTGTGGTAATCACAGAAGTCAGTGGGAAGACAAGAAAATTGTATTGGAAGAAATTGTGTGCATGTGTGTTTTGTGTTTCAGCATAGATTATCTCTGCCAAAATAATAGCTGTCATTTTGTTCTTGTTATATTAGTGGCCTGTAGCTTACTTTTGCCTTACCTTTGCTGCTGACCACTAGCTATTACCCTCGGTAAGAAGACCTTTTTAATTGAATGTCCAAATTTGAATGATTCTTGTCCTAATACCATCATGATTTTGATCCATTTCCAATTAGAGAGCCCTAAGTTGCAACCTCTCACCTCAACATGAAAGCCCTTTAACATTCAGGTACTTTGAAACTTCACTTCTGTTTAGAATTTCATATCATGCCCATCATGGGGGGAAAAGATGGAAAATGTATACGCTGAGCCTATAGGACTTCCTGCAGTGCTTATTAATCCTTTATGGATCATTTGAAATGTTTCTAGTTTATTTAAGCTTTGCTGCTTGTATCAGATTGTTCCTACGAAAAAAGAAAAAGTGATCATGCTTTGAATTTTTAAAAATGATCTCACTTTCAAGCAAAAGCACTTTTATGCTCCATTAAAGTTGAATTTGCCAAACTCTTACATCGCATTAACACAAGCTTTACTGGATAGATAAACGTGTTGTTCAAAGACTGACTTGAACTTTACCAAACTGCATATTAAGATTTTTTACCTTTATACTTCTTATTTCTTAAATTATTTTAAAATAGACTAGTAAAATAGACTAGATTTGCCCAAATGTACTACTTTAATGACAAAATAAAATTTTCATTTATTTTATATTACTATCAATTGGAAGCTGATTGTTTGACTATGAAACTAAAAGAAACAAAAAATATTTTGAGCTGTTAATTTCACATTTGTTCATATTTGTTTTATATAGTATCAATATCTCAATAAAACTTTTTATTTTTCTTGAAACTTATATAAGTAATTTAACCATTTTGACATTTCTGATTTTTACTCAGTTATATCATGTGTTCAGTATTTTCTTGAAGATTTTAGTAGGTTAGCCAGTAGAATGTTTCGTTTTTCCCCCTTTTCAATTCAGTGGATTTTTTAAAATATGCATAGGACATTCTCCAGTTTTCTGTGAGGTAGGATGTTATGCTCTTTGTTTTTATTTATTTCATGAAGTTTTCAGGTTGGAGATAATCTTTGAATCTGTATCCTTTGCCGTAAAATTACTTAGTAAACTCTAGTCTCATTTGTACCATGCTTCCTGGCTCCCTAACATTATCATAAGGACTTGGTCTTTCCTTTGGATCTCTTCGGCCTTGGGATTTTATTTTAATATGATTATTCTTCAGAAAGAATGTAAGTTAGTTTTCTACTTGAAATGACTTTGTGTATTTTTTCAAAATACATGAAAACTTTACAAAGTATGAGGTTTTATTTAATGCAAAAATATATCTGTGTTCTTTTTAAAGCAGTAATTTACATTAACATTCATAGTGATCTTGAAAAAATACATATTTTAATGGCAATGAAAACATAATTTAATGTTAAGCTAAATCTTTTTTTTTTTAAAGATTTTATTTATTTATTTGACAGAGAGAAATCACAAGTAGGCAGAGAGGCAGGCAGAGAGAGAGAGGAGGAAGCAGGCTTCCCGCTGAGCAGAAAGCCCAATGTGGGGCTCGAACCCAGGACCTGGGATCATGACCTGAGCCGAAGGCAGCGGCTTAACCCACTGAGCCACCCAGGCGCCCCAATGTTAAGCTAAATCTTTATCAGATCTCATAGATTCCACTTTTTTAACTGTTGAGTCACTAGGGTTCTTAATAAGAAGAAAAATGCTTTTCAGAGAATTTTCAGAGAATTACTTTTTTAAGGCAAACAGCAGATTATAAACACGGAGGGAAAAGAGGATCTTTTATATGCCTTGTGGAGGGAGAAATCCAACCAGTTATATGAAATATTTAGCAAATTATTTTATTGTTAAAGCTCACCATTTCTGAGATGACAGTGATACCTTATTAGTCAGAAACTATAGGGGCCACCTGGGTGGGGTATAGTCAGCTGAGTGTCTAACTCTTGGTTTTAGCTCAGGTCGTGATCTTGGGGTTGTGAGATCGAGCTAGTCATTGGGCTTCGTACTCAGCTTAGAGTCTGCTTGAGATTGTCTCTCTCTCCCTTTGCCCCTCCCACTCATGCTTGCTTGCTCTCTCTCTCTCTCTCTCTCTCTCTCTCAAATAAATCTTTAAAAAAATAAAAGAAACTATTAACTTTGACTTCTAATGTAAAAATCTGCACTGAATTCATTTTTCACTAATTTACCTTATTCTCATCTCCTGGTGTTCCCATGACCTTTCAGAAATATGTAGTTCCTATTTTGTACTTTACAAAAGCTGCCCCTTAGGTTGTATTGAATAACACAAAGTTGAATTATGAACATAATAGCAGTTCTTAGTGGCATTTCCAGACCAGGCTTACTTTTGTTCTGCTAAATTCATAAGTGGAGTGTTTCTTTTTTTTTTCTTTTTTTTTTAAATTTTTTCCATGTTAGGGAAAAGGTTAAATAATGCCGGGCTTCTCTTTGTAGGCAAACAGAGAGCTGGACTAGATGAAGGACATATACTTTATGCTCAAGGAATTAATTTGCCCAACACAGGAATAGCTATATCCCTACTCCAGATACCTGTACCCACATAACTTTATGATCATTAACGTTTTAGTAATACTGTAAGTTTAGCAGCAGAATAGAGTCTTCCTCATTTCCTGTTGGTATGGAAAATCCCTCAAGTATTTGACCACCTTGACAGGAAGCTTTTGTGTGTTGGGTAACATATGTCAGGTTTGTGGCCGTTAGCATAGTAGCTTAACTCTTCTCTCACCTCCACAGAATTCCCAAAACCCAACCTGTTACAAGAGGCTTTCCTTCCCCAATAATAGTTTGAAGTCCAGTTGTAGAAATCTCAGTCTCTCTGGCTTTTAATATACACGGCCTTCTGGGCATGTTCCTGGGAAGGGAGAGTTGATTAGATAGAGACTTATTTTCTTTGTAAATTAATGTCCCACTCCAGCCCCATTTTCTTTCCTTGAGGAACACTCAGTGACTATACTTGCGCAGGAAAGTCAAATTCTTTAGATTTATTATACAAAACATAAGATGAGCTAAAGAGAATCTTTTCGCAGAAGCATCTCGTAAGCCCCAGAGTGGAATCGCAAGTAGGGCAGCGGACTAGCAAACGGACAGGCATGCCTGAGATCATCTCAACATCTGTGGGAAGCACATCAGGCTTGCTGCAGTTGGGCGAAACATGAAAATAGATTTGGGGACTAGTTAGAAGATTTAAAGCAAGGTCAAGAGAGCTGGGGAGCTGAATATAAAGTTTTCTTTGAACCTGTTTCAATAACACATGAAAATATTTGCTAAGATGGATGATATTTCCTTCAGGGAATTCTTTCCCTATGCCTCTTGCTATTTAGAAATTGTAGGCCCTGGAAATATTTATTAAAGTCCTTTGGAATCTAAGTATTCAGAAGGGCATTAAGTTTTTTGGGCTTTGCGAGGGGTAACATAACAGGCAGAGGTCAGCATTAGCAGCTGATAACATATATATTTTTGCCTCTTGTCATTCTAGCACTCTACCTCAGTGTGACTTCCGTAGGTTTTCACAACTTGATATAATGTGCTATTTAGCCCCATGATTTGTACTTATTAAACCTTGTTTGTATAAATACATGCCCATTTAGCCATACCGCGGAGGACTTGCTAAAACAGACTGCTGGGCACCACCCCTGGAGTATCTGGTTCTAGGTCTTGGGTGGGGTGGAGGCAAGAATTGACATCCCTGGGGCGCTGAGTGGCGCAGGTGATTAAGCATCTGACTCTTGGTTTTTGGCTCAGGTCATAGTCTCCAGGATGTGAGATTGAGCCCCACGTGGGGTTGGCTTGGAACTCACTTTCCCTCTGCCCCACCCCCAACAAAATAAATAAAAATAAATTTTTAAAAAAAGGAATTGGGATCTCTAACACGTGCCCAGGTGATGCTCATGCTGCTGGTCTGGGGACTGTTCTTTGAGAACCACTATCCTAGGCATTCACCAGTGTATACTACCCCACCAAGAAAGCAGTCAGCGAAAACAATAGTGATGTGATTCCTAATAGTGGTGTAATGACATTTGTTAAGAGGAAATGTTGTCAGTGATGGGAACATGGGTATATTTTCCTAACCTGAGTTAAGGATAAGTCATGAAGGCTTATGGAGAGCCTCATGTTTATTTTTTGAAATTAAGTCAGAGAATTAGACGATTCTTGTGCTAGAACAGACCTTAAAACCATCTAGCCAGATACAAAACCCTTCTTTGTGAAAGAAGAGATTAAGATCCCTAAAGTTGAGATCTCTCCAACGTCAGGATTTTTCTTGGTTTTTTTTGTTTGTTTGTTTGTTTTTTGCTTTTTTGTTTTGTTTTGTTTTGTTTTCAAGAGGCAGAGCCAGGAGACATGATGGAACAAAAAAGCTATGTTAGGGAAGAGAGCTTTTACAAGGACTAATTATCCAAATATAAAAGGAACTATTTTAGTATTTATTCAACCACTTAATATCCTTAAATTAAATTCAGTCCCAAAGTTTATTTGTATTTTTTTTCACCTGTAGTGACTTTAATCACCCCCCCCATAGTGGTTTTAAGTTATTTTTTCCAGTTACAGAGATTGTTTGGGGCTTAGTTCTTAGGTCCACAGCCCTAGATTATTGGGAAATCTGATGCTAGAGGCAGTGCAGTGAAAATGTTGGTAAATGTTGGGCTTTGAAAATGGCAACTATTATGATTAGATAAGAAAAATAATATATAAAAATTAGAAGGGGAAGAGGGAAATGATCATTATTTACAGATTTCCTGTAAACCCAGAAATCCCAATCAAATCAACCAAAAAACTACCACAGACAAAAAGGATTTAATAAGGTCATTAGTTACAAAATTTGTATTAAAAAATCAATAGTTTTGATCTACACCAACAATCAGTTAGAAAATATAATGAAAGAAAAAAAAAGAAAGAATATAATGAAAGAACTAAATACCATTTACAGTTATGACTGAACAGATTAAATACCTAGGGAAAAACTTAACAAGAAATATGCTAGATGTGTGTGTGTGTGTGTGTGTATGAGAATATATCTATAAATAAAACTTACAAATGTTAACTGAAGGATTTAAAAGAAGACTTTGGTAAATGGTAAAGTATATTCTTTTTTTAAAAAGATTTTATTTATTTATTTGATAGAAAGAGCCAATGAGAGAGGGAACACAAGCAGGGGGAGTGAGAAGGGGAGAAGCAGACTTCTTGCTGATCAGAAAGCCTGATGTGGGGCTCGATCCCAGGACCCTAGGATCATGACGTGAGCCTAAGGCAGAGACTTAACTGACTAAGCCACCCAGACTCCCAGTGTATTATATTCTTGGCTAGGATGGTTCTCTAAGTTTATCCATAAATTTACAGCTTCCTTAGTTTTTAAATAATTCACAGGAAAATTCCTACAAATAAGATGACCTATGGCCAGTTGTTAAAATTTTTAGGACTTTACCATCCTTAACATATTTTGATGCTTCCCTGATTTTGATGGAGGCATTATAGAAAGTCCAGAAGTAGACCTAAAAGTTACATTTAACATTTTTATAAAGTGGTAGTTTGTATCAGTAAGGAGTAGTCATCTGGGGGAAAAATACAGTTGGATTTCTTCCTTACTCCCTACACTAAGACAAATTCCAAAAGGGTCAAAACTTAGAAAATGAAACTAACATAAACAGACATTTATCCAAGGAAGACATCCAGATGGCCAACAGACACATGAAAAGATGTTCATCATCACTTACCATCAGGGAAATGCAAATCAAAACTATGGTGAGAGGGGCGCCTGGGTGGCTCAGTCTTACCTTTGATTGGCGTCTGACCTTTGATTTTGGCTCAAGTCATGATCTCGAGATCGTGGAATAGAGCACCACATCAGGCTCCATGGTCAGTGAAGGGTCTGCTTCAGATTTTCTTTTCCCTCTCCCTCCCCCTCTGCCCCTCTCCCCACTCTTGCTTGCTCTGTCTCAAATAGGGATGCCTGGGTGGTTCCATTGGTTGAGTGTCTGACTCTTGGTTTTGTGCATGTCATGCTCTCAGGATCATGAGATCAAGCCCCATGTTGGGCTCTGCCTTGAATGGGGAGTCAGCTTGAGGATTCTCTCTCCTTCACCCTCTGCCTGTCCCCCACTCTCTCTTTCTAAAATAAATAAGTCTTCGAAGATATATAGGTAGATAAGTCTTTTTTTAAAAAAGCACAATGAGATACCACCTCACACCTGTGACAGTGGCTAAAATCCACACACAAGAAACAACAGGTATTGGTGAGGATGTGGAGAAAAAAGAACACTCATGCACTGTTGGTGGGAAGGCAAACTGGTGCAGCCATTATGGAAAACAGTATGGAGGTTCCTCACAAAGTTAAAAAATAGAACTAACCTACAATCCAGAAATCACAGTCCTGGGTACAAGAACACTAATTCAGAACGGTACATGCTCCCCTATGTTTATAGCATCATTATTTACAATAGCCAAAATACAGAAGCAGCCCAAGTGTCCATTGATTGATGGATGGGTAAAGAGGATGTTCTGCATATATACAATGGAATATTATTTGGCCATGAAAAAGAATGAAATCTTGCCATTTGCAACAACATGGATGGAGCTAGAGAGTATAATGCTAAGCAAAATAAGTCAACCAGAGGAAGACAAATACCATATGATTTCACACATATTTAAGAAAACAAGCAAGCAAAGGAAAAAAGACAAACCAAGAAACAAGCTTTTAATTATAGAGAACAAAGTAGTGGTTACCAGAGGAGAAGGGAAGGGGCTAATGGAGATTAAGGAGGGCACTCGTCATGATGAGCATGAGGTGATGTATGGAAGTGTTAAATCACTATATGGTTCACCTAAAACTAATACAACACTGTATGTTAACTAACTGGAATTAAAATGAAAACTTAAAATGAAACTATAGGGGTGCCTGGCTGGCTCAGTCAGTGGAGTGCGTGGCTTTTGATCTCAGGGTTGTGAGTTCGAGCCCTACATTAGGTGTAGTGATTACTTAAAATGAAATCTTTCAAAAAAATGAAAGTATGAAAGTGATAGATATTTTTAATGATCTTGGATTTGGGAAGACTTCTTGAAACAATTCAGATTTCAAGAAGAGAAACTATCGGTAAATTTGACTACAAATGAAAATTTCTACAAGGTAAAAATTATAGATTCACACATAAATAAAATACTGTAAAGCCAAAAGAGAAATGATGAATTGGGGGAAGTATTTGCAACCCATATAGAAAATAGAAGCCTAATTTCTTTTAGATAAAAAGTGCTCTTGCAAATCAATGAGAAGAAGACCAACAACCTAGTAGAAAAATAGGTAAAGGACATGAACAGGCAGTTAGCTTATAGAAACAGAAATGTAAGCAACTTACACACACAGGTAAAGATACTCAAGCTTACACTTAAGTTCAGAAGCCTGAATGAATACCACTTTTCACCTACCAGAATGACAAAGATCAAAAATTTAAATAGTTGTGCAGGTAGAGGTGTGAGGAAAGGAATACTCACGTATACTGTTGATGAGTGTGAAAACTGGTATGCTTTCTTTAGATCACAACTGGGCGACATCTGTCAATATTTGAAATGAAATGCCATCTGGTTTAGCAGTTCCAATTTGAGTATCTCTCCTTATAGATGTACTTACTTGCAGGTGTTGTCAAAGCTAATGTACAAGGATATTCCTTGTAGCATTGTCGATAATAGTGGGAGACTGAAAACAACCTAATTGTTGATCAGAAGAAGATTCATTGAGTTAATACAATCATATGATAGAATTCTGTGCAGCCATTAAAAAGAATATCACAAGTCTATATGTACTTATAGTGTGTCATTTCCTCCACTTCTAAGCAGAACAGGTTTAAGAAGGATGTATATGATAATTCTCTATTTTTTAAAAGATTTATTGGGGCGCCTGGGTGGCTCTGGGTTGAAGCCTCTGCCTTGGCTCAGGTCATGATCCCAGGGTCCTGGGATCAAGCCCCACATTGGGCTCTCTGCTCAGCGGGGAGCCTGCTTCACCCCCCTCCCTCCACCTGCCTCTCTGCCTACTTGTGATCTCTGTCTGTCAAATAAATAAATAAAATCTTTTAAAAAAGATTTATTTATTTTAGAATAGTGCGGTGGGGTGGGGGGATGGAGGGGTAGAGTCTCAAGTGGACTCCACACTGAGCATGGAACCCAAAACAGGGCTCAGTCTCATGACCCTTAGATCACAGCCTGAGCCAAAACCAAGAGTCCCAGACACCTAACTGACTGCACCACCCAGGTGCCCCTCTCCTTTTTTATAAAGAAGGGGAGAGGGGCACTTGGCTGGCTCAGTAGAGCTCGTAACTCTTGATCTCGGGGTCAAGAATTAAAGTCCCATATTGGGTGTAGAGATTACTTAATACAGATTATTTTAAAAATGAACCAAGAAAAGAAAAAAATAGAAGGAGAGAGCGTTGTTCATAATATAACAAACATTTTTACTTAACCCATTATATCAAATATTGTTTTATCTATAATGAATGTTTAAATAATATACTTTATATTATTTGGACCAAGTCTTTGAAATTTATCTTTATATTTTACACTGGCAGCACATTTCAATTTGGACTAGCCACATTTCAACTACTCAAGAAGCACATACAGCTACTGGCTCCTGCATTAAACAAATTAGGTGTAGGGAGTAAAGGGTGCTGGGCTAGAAGTTCAAAGACCTGTGTGGCCCCAGAGCCAATTGCTATGACAGTATATAAGGAATTTGCTCTTTCCTGGGCCTTATGTTCCTCAGATAGAATATGAAGGATTAGACTACAGCTCTACAGTCCCTTCCCAACTTTAAAATATAGGGTTCAATTATATTGTTTCATATTACTTGCCAAAGTCAAAAATGTACTTGTGTTTTCTTTCAGAGACCCTCTTTTCACGAGCACTCCTAAAATTCTGTGTTTGTAATCTAGGGACTATGTTGTTATTGCTAGAATAAGATTCTTTGTTTATTGGTTTCTTTAACAGAAGAATGTTACTCAGCTGCATACATGATGTAAGCCAAGTAGGAATTGGTCAGTTCTTTTAAAAGAATTAAGCCAGGTTTGAGACTTGGCTAATTCTAATCTGTATAGAGAGCTTGGAGAGAGTAAAAAAGAGTCACTCAACAGTATCTAAAGAAAGAGTAACTATTGAAGGAGAAAATTAAGAGACAAGGGGTTTTCTTTTTTTGGTGGGTTTTTTTTTGTGTGTATCATTGATTCATTTATTTTTATGAACATATAATGTACTATTTGTTGGAGACAAGTTTTTAAGGTACAATTCCGTTTATAAAATTCATTTTTCGGGAGATAACAACTGGTAGTTGTCTTTGAACAAGAGAGAAGGAGAACAATATGGACACAAGATCTGAACCACGACTACAGAATTCGAATCACTGGGGAACTTTGTTAAATTCCCAGTGGCCATTCTGTACCCCAGAACAGTGGTTTTCAAAGCATGGTCCCCAGAGTATCAATATCACCTGGAACTTGTTAGAAATGCAAAATTTCAGGCCTTATCCTGAGACCTAGTGAATTGGGAACCCTGTGGTGGTGCCCAGCAGTGTGTTGTAACACCCCCCTGGTGAATCCCATGTGCAGTCAGAGTTGAGAATTCTAGAGCAGGAAGGTTTACAGGACAGAAACCGCAGGTGGCTTTCATATTGAGTGACAGCTTTCATCCTGTATCAGCCATGGGGATGGAGTTAGAGATGCAGCGCAGTCTGCCTGCTAGGTATTTGCCATTCCTGATTTGGGAATTGGGGTAATTTATTGGCATTATAGGTGGTTGGATGGATTATAGGATGTTCCATTTCACAAACAGAAGTCAAGAAGTGTCCTATCCAGTCAGCTAAAAAGAAAAAAAAAAGGAGAAAAGGGGATAAAACAGGAAAGAGAAAAGGAAAAAACAAACATTGGAACAGAAGCCACAAAAAGTTGGGCAGGGTGGACTAGTATACTGGGTAAAATGTTATAAGTGAAGAAATTCAGGCTAGATTACAAAATATTTCATTTATATCTAAGGGTTTCTTAAAGAAGTTCAAGTGTCATGGGAATTTTAGGCCCACTTTATGATCTGTCATCAGTTCTGTTTGATCAAAAAGTACTGAAGGGCTTGTTCAACCCTTTATCATTTGGCATTAGAGGATACATTTCCACTTAACATTTAGACTTTTGATAGGATGCACTTAATACCAATTCAGTAAATTCAGAATGAACTAAACCAGAAAATAAATATATTTTCCAAGCGTAAAGAGGTTGTCACTGACTGAGAAGGAGTTAATGTGTCACATTCTTTTGATTTCTACTCCTCAGGAGAAATCACAGCATCTGTAATTTTGGAGGTATATTCTGAAGAATGTTATATTGTGATTTCTCTAAGCTAAATCTGAGAGATCCGTCTGGGAGTTTGCAGCCCTGACAAAATAAGAATGGACCCATTATAGGATCAGGTTCATTTGATTTTTCAAAAGTTAGGGGAAATACACAGATCATTTCAGAGACTCTTTCTGCTCTGCCTTCTGGTGAAGCATTTGAAGGAAAGCAGGCTGGGCTGTTGCGAGGGTTGGGAGCTAATTTTTTTCAGATCTCGGCAGTACAACTTCTACAAGCCCTTTCTGTGTGTATTTTTCTTTTCTCCTCGCAAGATACTACATTTTACCCAGGAAAGCCAATTTCGATAATTTCCGAAAAGCTAGGCATTATAGCAGAATTTGTTCCTCTTAGGAAAAGACCTCTCCTTCACCATTGCGGTTAGAACCTGCCTTTCATACCTGAGTAAAAATAAGTCTGATACAACTTTTCTAATCATCACATTTACTATAGAAAAGATGATAATACTACTCATGAGACCATGGTTCTCTCCTAAAAATATGATTTCGATTTTTTGTATTAATTTCGGAGTGTTCAGCTTGTTTTGTGAATTGGGGTCTGCGTATGAAGTGGTTTTCAGCACACTGGTGATAATTGTTGAACATCTTCCTCAGATAACAAACATGCATCTCCACAGCTTTTTGGACAGAACCACAGTTAATAATTTATTTACAGGCAAAAGGTGTGGTTTTTAAAATTATTAGTTTCTCATCTTAGGTTCTGGCATTTACATTACGAAACTTCATCTCGGTGTGTAGACTTACCCCGTGTTTCCAAAAGGAAAGAAGTGGCTTTTCTGCAAAGCTAAATAGTTTTGACGTTATTGTCTGCTACGAAACAGCTGCTGATACCAGAAAAATGCCGTCTCATCAGTGGACCTGGGGTGTCCAAAAGCAGCAGGAAAAAAATGACTGTAGCTCCCTGTCTGCCCTGGCCCTCTTCTCTTTTCTCTCCGTTTTCAGTTTTCATTGCCGTGAAGAGCAGGAGAACAATATTCTGCAATTAAGGATTCCATTAAGTTGAAGAAAAGAGCAAATGGGGGATGTTTGTTCTCCAAGCTGAAAAAATTTGTCTGGGGGGGGGTTGGATAGTGGTAGTGGTATAGAGAGAGGTGGGTGGAGAGACGAAGTCAGGGCTGTTTGTTGAATATACTGTTAAGGACTGTTACCATCCTAATTAATCAAGTTAGAAATTACAGCTGTAGTCGGTTTCCCCCCAATTCTTGTTATCAATTTTCTTCTCTTTTGAGACAAAGCAAATATAAATTTTGTGTTCATTTGTCATTCGTTCTTTGACTTCAGCATCTCTGAAAATAACAATGTAGCACAAAAGCCCAGTATTTACCTAGTTGTAATGTGGGTTGCCATGGTGTTTTGCAAATTATTGCAATTATGTTCACCATGCGAGTCGCCCTTGGTAACTGGCGAAAAAACTGATAATCCTGTTTTGAACAAAAGGTCAAATTGCTGAATAGAAAGTCTTGATTAACTAAAAGATGTACAAAGTGGAATTATTTCCTACCATTCAGAAATAGTTCTTGATCGGGTTTGGGGGAGGGGGTGAGTAAGTACATCTGATTACTGAAGTACAAAGCATTGAAAGGATGTTGTCTTGAGCCTTTCATGTAGTCTTAATGGTGGCTTTTTTGTCAAATTTACCCATTTGCCGCATTGAAAGAGGCAGCTGCATTTAAGCTGGAGAGACGGTGCTTTTTCAAGAGTTCAGTGCAAGGAAAGTTCTCAGCAGTATCTGCAGTTTACTAGTAGCCCCTGGTCTATTAAAACTGATGTGCCGCATTTGAGCCCATTGCTCTCAGTACTTGTGAACCCCTCTGGCTGATGATCTAATAAAGTGCTCTTACTGGACAATCTCTGATCAGCTACTTAGAAAGAAGCTTGGGGGAGGGGCAGGAGGGACACCCTCACAGGCAGTCAGACTTGGTGTAGGCCAGAAGAGTCTCGAGCGAGTGGCCAAAACGAAAGGTTTGTCCTGATGATAATCGGTGCTAAGCTGTGATCACAATTTTTCTTCTGGAAGGAAATCTTAATTTTATTCAAAGTTGAATAAGAAAAGATTAGACATGTCTTTTTGAAATTCAAAAATCCATCTTTGTGGATTTGTTTCTTAAATTATAGGCATCCATAAAATACATGATCCTATGTTTATGTAAAACCAAAAGTTTCCCAGGTTACAGCCAAAGGTCAAATGGATTTTATCTCTTCTGTATCTGGCAGAGTATCTGGGGGAGTGAATTTCGAAGGCAGGGGGTCTCTTCTTTTCTTAATGGCCACCTGAAAAATCAGTCCTCAAAACTTTTGAGAGTGTGTGAAAGTGGCATGAAAGCAAAGCAAACCTTAACAAGTTTGTGGGTTTACATTCTACGTCACCTAGCAACCCCCTGGCTCGGCCAGATCCCTTGTCCACCCTTAGTTCTGTTTGCAGACTATTCAAACGGCCCTTCGAAACCATGAAAGATATTCAGTTTCATTAGTACCATTCTCAAGGAGAAAATAATTAAAGTTAAATGAACAAACATTGCCTGGTGATGGTTTGAACTCCATTCTGATTTTAAGATCTCCTTTGAGGCACTTGCATTGATAGTTCAGTTTTAGCATTTGTTGTTCACTACCCAAAGGCATATCACATTAAACTGTACCAATAAATTATTAGCCTACTAACAAACAAACAATAAAAATTACTTTTAGCTAGACTTCAGCAAAGAAAAGAAACTCTGCTAATAATAAGGTTCTAGGCATGCCCACCTGATTGCATTTTTTAAATTTGATTCCTACCCTGGACATCTGAGTTGATCCGTATGTATGTTGAATAAAAGGCAGGGGAGGGGGCGTGGGGAACAAAGCACCTCTGTTTAAAACGGATTTATTACCTACCTTCAGATATCCAACATCGTAAAGAAAAGTATTCAAATCATATTCCATAGAAGGCTGTGTGCATTTTAATGAATGGCTCGATTTAATAAATGATTCTACTGCTACTAATACATGCCCTGCCACTTTCCACTTGGGAACAGCTATGTGCTTAAGTCGACCTATTTTTTAAATTTCTGACTTAGTAAAAAAAAATTTTTTTTTTAAAGAAAAAACATTTTGGGGCTCTTGGTTGGCTCAGTCGTCAAACGTCTGCCTTTGGCTCAGGTTGTGATCCCAGGGTTCTGGGATCGAGCCCCGCATCAGGGCTCCCTGCTCAGCGGGAAGCCTGCTTTTCCCTCTCCCACTCCCCCTGCTTGTGTTCCCTCTCTCACTGTGTCTCTGTCAAACAAATGAATAAAATCTTTAAAAAAAAAAAAAAAAAAAAGAAAGAAAAAGCATTTTTTCATGTGCCCGTTTTTTTTCTCATAAGCACGTTTGCTGAAAATTCATCTTGGTAGCAACCAAGCACCTGTGATATAGTTCAAAATATTTTTCACATGTATTAGTGATTCGATTGTATTGAATGCTCTCGGCAAAACTGTCTCTTCTTTCATTAGTTAACAGCTTTCTAATTATAAAAACAACATATGCTTGTTGTAGAAAATTCAGAAACTACAGAAACAGAAGAAACCACCTACAGATAACCGGTGATGACATTTTAGGGTAGTTCCTTCCAGTCTTTTTTTTTTCCCCCTGTGTACACACTGATGAAACTAAGGCTTGAGTTTACTTTTGAGGTTTTATTTGTTATTATGTGTTCATAGCAAAGGTGAATTTTTTTCATCATTGAAGAGTTGAGAGTCAGGAGTGGTCGCACAAGTCATGAACAGTTTTCCTGAGAGGCTTCGTCGATAAAGTATTCATACAAGCAGCAGAGTAGCCATTTGGCCATCTCGTTCTATGTGATTCTTTCTTCCTTTTCCTTGTTGAAATGTCTGTATGCCTTCACTGATACTTGCACTTATCACCATTCATGTTGGAAAGTCACAGTTGGAATAGAACATCCCCAAGTCACTTGTAGCTTCACATAGCGGAAAAAAAACCTTTTACGAAAAGATTTGTAATACAATAGAGATTAATGGAATGTGGAGAGAAAAATGCTTTCAGTTTCTCACATAAAGTAAAAGCAGGGCAGCTTGGCGATCTTGTATTCTTACTATTTGTATTTTGTTAGATCTCTAACATCCACAGTACGTGGCTGGGTTGCATGAGCTCTTTGTGCTTTGTTGACAGTTGACAGACAAAGCAAAATTATTCCTGAAGCAAGGTACTGTGTACTTAGTTGTGACCTATTATAGCCTACAAATGTAGCTTGCTTTTGAGTTGGATGAATAGGGAGAGTATTTTATAGAATAGGCTTGAATATACTAAGAGAGATTTTAGCTGCCCATACAGAAAGATACATGTCCTCCATTGAACTTTTTCCCCCAAAACATAATTTTCCTTATAAAATGATTTTAAGTATATTTTCCCCTGTTGCTTGCTTGGCGACAATTTTAACTGTTCCAGTATTGTCCTACAGTGGTAAAATAAAATTGCTGGTAATTGTTGGCTTTCTCTGCTCACAGTATAGCAGGAGGAGATGGCTTGCATGGGGCTCTTTAATGTACCTCAGGGACATCTTCTGACGTTCAACCTCTGATTGCACATTAAAATAACAAGGCTGAGTATTGGATTTGATGTGAGGCAAAGCAGAACAACTTGCTAATTTATCATGTAATATACAATTGCTGAGGTTGGAATTTGTCCACTTGTGGTGCTATTCTGTGTGTTTAAATGAGGACCACTGTTTGCATCTAACCTATCATAACAGTTTGGGAGTGCTCCATTATCCTTTCAGCAAACTGATGGCAGAGTCTGGTCCTCACACAAATGATAAGATCAATAAGTTTCAAATAACTTGGATGAAATGACATGTGACTGTTCATTTAAAGAGATCTCTTACTTTAAAAATCAATTTTGGTAATATTTAAAATTCTTAACATTGACAAGGCTCTTTCCACTTCTCTTTTGGTTGATAATTTTGTTAAAAATATTTTTGTATTAACTTCAGTGAATAGTTAGTTTATATATGTGTATTTCCTGATTTGCTCTTTCATCTCCTACCCTGGCACCTCTCTGAGACTTAATAATCACTCTTTGACAGGCCAGCATGCTGCAGTGTAGAAGATTTAACTTTAAAAGCAAAATTATGTTCCTGTTAAAACTTCCCCTGGAGATCTTAGGAAAATTTTCTCCCAGTTTTGGGTGCAAATGTGGGTCAGAAAGCAATTTGTTTTTTGATATTTCTGGAAATCCCAAATCACAACATGTCATTCTTCAAAAGCAGCTGTGGGCCCATACTGTGCACTGTCTGTAAGACCCATTTTACACTGGGGATAATTCCATGACAGAAAAATGTGACTGCAAGGGAACCCCCAGAACATTTATAAATGGTTTTGGGTAAAAAGAGTGTCTGGTGTGCTCAGAGTGCATATCGTTTGGGGAAAGGAGCAGTTAATGGCCATTACAGGAAAATAGTAATGATGTGGTGAACTCTGTAAGAGCACACGAATGCTGGCAGACCTCGCCCTGTGCTGCTGTCACTGCACTCCTGGAGAGCCATTACAGTTTAAACTAAATCATACGTCAGTGCACTATTGTGGTGTGTTGTGTCTTCAAAATCTCTGAGTCCCAAAATAGAGCAAAGACCCCTTCCTCTTCCCTCACCATCCATTCTGCCATCTGTAACCTCAAATCTAGTATGGTTTTGTCAGGAGGAACATGGAAGGGCCGCTTATATTGACTACATAGCTCTATTATTTTACATTCAAATTGCAAAGCACCCTTACCTAATCTTACCAGTTATCCATCATCATAGCTCTCCATGTTGGGTAACAGCAGATGGGAAACCGACCAGGCTCTTTCCTGGTTGGAATAGTGCGTCTTTAACAGTGTCTTGTTGCCCGTAGCCGAGCACTGATGTTCCCCAGTAGTGCAGATGTGTGTAGGGTAGGGATAATATCTTACATTTAATGAACAGTGTTGTGGGCTCTGAGCAACCTTATTAGGGTAAATGTTATTAGCTCTTACTTTGTAGATGAGGAACTTAAGCTCAGAGGAAAAGTTAGTGACTTAACGTGAAATTACCCTTTAATAAATGGGTGGGGCAAAGCCACATTTATATGCAGTTTTTTATAACCTTGTTTCTGTATTCTTCATTGAGTGTGAACCTTTGTGCTAGAGACTGGAGAGGGCACTACCAGATCCAAAGTGGTCATCCCCCAGGCCTGACCTTCGAGTTAGGGAGGTAAAATAAGATTGTTCAGGAACAGTGCACAGCATTGTATACTTGGTGGCAGTGGGCTAGAGGGAGAAGTCCCTGGACGGTGGGGAGGTTTCACAGGAGGGGAGTGGAAATGATGCTCAAGGAATGGCCATGTTAGGCAAAAATTCTACAACATTAGCCAAGACAAAGAGTTGGCAATAGGCAAGATGTATTTAGGACAGTGAAAAAACTAATCCAGTGGGGGCGAAGAGTTTGTGTAAGAGAAAAGGGGGATGGAATGAGGGTGGAAAGATTTGAAAGCCAGACCAAAGCATGCATTCTCTAAGGAAGGTTTACCACAGGGAGTGAAGGAGCCTTGGGAAGCTACACTTGGCAAGTCTTTACAGAGAGAACGGAGCTGGGGAAACCAGGCAGGAGGCTGTTAAGGTAGATCAACTTTGAGGTCTGGGCTTTGGTGAAGTAGATCACAGTGGGACTGCAAGGCCAGTGGACAACTTGGGTGACTGATTGGAAGTGGGAGGAGAAGGACCCACCATCTATTTGATTCAAGAGTATGAGAACTGTGCATTTTTCTATCTCCTGGGAATTTTAGACCCTTATTATTTCCTATAAACTAGCTCCTCTATTATTTTATTGCTTCTGTTCATTCATTTATTCAAAAGATTTTTTTGTGTGCCACATTTCCAGGTCTGGATGATTTCTATGTATGCATCCTTCTAAAAATACAAAAGTACACAAGTGGGTAGGTTTGTGTTTAAGGTGCACCTACCAGGAACGCCTCAGTTACAAGTGGAAATCGATCCCTTTTTAGCATGTGCAGACAGAAAACATTTTAGTTGAGACCTCAGAAATATAATTTAGCAATCAGAACCAATCAGCATTTGACACAATTTCGTACACAATGATTTCAAGGAATTAGTGATGCTGAAACTAAAGTTAACAGGTGATGGATCTTTGCGTATTTTGGTAAAGGTTTATTTTGCTTTTGGCCAGGCTGGCTTCACCTCTTTTGAACCCTCTACTTATAAATGTGGTGAAGGTAGGCATCTGTCACATAATGACTTCATTCCTGTTGGTTGTGACAGTTTGGCATTTACATGTGGGGTTGCATAATAAAATGACATATTTGGATGTCACATATCCTTAGAGTGGTTCTGGGGGTTTTTTAAAAACCCAGCCCTTCTTATAGGTTGGACTTCCAAAGAACTACACTTTATTAATTTTTTTGCTGTTAATTTGGCAATGTAACTTTGGGCTGCACATTATTTCCCAACACGGGAAATGAAAATAAGCTTAGTTTTGTCTTTGTGAGTGGATTTATTCAGTGCTTATATGTGCGACTAAGATTGGCCCCATCATGGAATATTTTTAAAGACTTGGCATATTTAATTTTAACAATGCAGATGTTTCTTGAAAGGTAGATTTGGCTTAGTCCGTTAATATTGCTGGGGGAACAAAGGGTTAACTGAAGTGTACTTGGCAAAATCAAATGGAACCAAAGCATAAATTGAATATGATTAGGGTGTATTTCCCCCACAGAAGAGTTTTGTTTAAAATACACCATGACCAAAAGCTTAATTATCAAAATAAAACAAGAGGAATCAAGAGTTACAGGCTTCTGATATTGTGTTTCAGCCCTTCGTTCCCTTCACACAGTTATCAGCATGTGTAATTTCCATGCATAATAGCACTAGTTATTGTTGTCATTTGTAAAGGGAGATTAACAGATAGTAAGTACAAACAAACCCGAATAAGTACTGAATAGAGAGGTGACAAAGAAGAAAAGACCTCCTTAATGTTAATTATAACTGGTAGGAAGTCTAGACAAATTATATTATCTGTTTTCTATATGATTTGAAAGGACATTTAGTTAGTAACTCTGTCAGAGATAGAGTTAGGTGTTTGCTTTAGAAACAGGTGAGGTGACAATTTAGCATCTCCTTGGTTGGCAGCTTGCTAGTGAGTCATGAAGTTGTAGTAAATTGATGGAATCAAGTTTCCAAAGCACCTGAAGGGTAGTTGAGCTTTGCGAAGGGTGTATTTAAAAAAATTAAAGAATAATTTTAATTTGCAGGTTATATCCCAGTAATTAAAAATGTATTGTCTCGGGGCACCTGTGTGGCTCAGTGGGTTAAACCTCTGCCTTTGGCTCAGGTCATGATCTCAGGGTCCTGGGATCCAGCGCATCGGGCTCTCTGCTCAGCGGGGAACCTGCTTCCCCCACTCCCCACCCCACCCGCCTGCCTCTCTGCCTACTTGTGATCTCTCTCTGTGTGTCAAATAAATAAATAAAATCCTTTAAAAAAAACTATTGTCTCAAAACATGCAGGTTGTTGCCTGTCTGCTTGCTTTTTAAAACTTTTGTTTAGAATTGAATGAATTACAGTTGGGGTTGGCATCCTTACCTGATACCTATTCCAAAGTGTGTGTAAAGCCTCAGATAGCAACTTTAAGGTAGCAAAGCCAAATGAATGATCAAGGAGTAGTCCAGTCCTCCACGTCTCATACATAGTTTGCTTGAATTCTACTGCTTCCTTTACTAATATGCCTAAATGGGTACTTCTGGAAAGAACTAGTCTCACTGTTAGTATTCATAGGCTTCATTGAAAATGTAATACCTGCTGGGGTCAGTACCACTGTCTCCCTCTGTATCCCCCATGCCTAGAACAGGCTAAACCGAAGTGTCTGGTTTCCTTAATTCTGAGGGGCCATCGATTGTGACTTAACAGTGCTTTAGAAGGAAACAAATACGTTATTAAATGTACATATCAATTGTAAATACATCTGGGTTTCTGAAATATCAAAATGTGAATTAAAATCATGTCCTCGGGGCGCCTGGGTGGCTCAGTGGGTTAAGGCCTCTGCCTTCGGCTCAGGTCATGATCTCAGGGTTCTGGGATCGAGCCCCGTGTCGGGCTCTCTGCTCAGCGGGGAGCCTGCTTCCTCCTCCTCTCTGCCTGCCTCTCCACCTACTTGTAATCTCTGTCAAATAAATAAATTAATTAATTTTAAAAAATCATGTCCTCGAGTCAGGAAAATGTAGTTATAGGCCTGATAAATTAGAACAGAGTTGCCTGTGACCCAGAACCACTGATTGCTTCTTCTAGTTTGTGTTCTGCTGTGGTGGTGGTTTTTTGTCTTGGGTAGGAGCCACATGACCCCAACCCTTTTCCGTCTCGTTTGGCATTTATACTTGGTACTATACAACTTGGTTCTTAAGGCCAAACCTTACTGAATTACTTTTAGTCTTTGTGTGTGTGAATCTTTCTTATCTAGGTTGTCATTTCCTGAAACTCTGTCTCTGGGGCCTCTTTGGCTACTCCACACAACATTTAATGTAATTCTGGGCATATATTAAAGGTTTCATAAGGAGTCCTTGAGATGCTCTATCTGAAAAGTTTAATTTTTAAAATAGTTCAGTGTATTGATTGAAGATAGGAATGAAGTTCACTGTGAATGTATTGACTAGGTGAATTTTATAGTCTTTAAATGTATTATATTTTCTTTTAGTCAAAAACTTTTACAGTCTACGTTCTCTGGCTGTGAAAGCCATAAATGGAGCTGGAAGAACTGATTTTTAGTGCTCTCTCTTGAGTCTGGTTGTAGTTTCTTCCAAGAAGAACCTATTCTGAGGACTGAGGTCACACAGCACAACAATGAGTGGGGACATCCTGCAGATTTGGAGTAAAGCCATGCAGCAATGTTAATAAGTGGCAAATGAAGGTCCCCAATGTAATTAAGCAGGATTTGTGTATATACTGCTCTGAGCTAGGGGGAAAAGACCAACGAGCTGCTCCACTGAGAAACAGAGAACAGGGTTAAACACGCCATTGATTCTTTCCTTAATCACATCTCACATAGCTCTCTGGCTTTCATTCTTTTGCATGTGTCCTTCTCTCTGCCTAAGTGGTCTTTTCTGTTTTCTCCACCTGCCAAACTTCTACTCACTCTTCAAGACCATTTCAGAAGTTCTGCTTCCCCACATACTCCCAAGACCCAAAGACAGCTAAGTCCCTCTTTGCAGCTGCCTAGGTGGGAGCACCATGCAGTAGGGAATACACCTTGTACCCCAGCACTTCAGCCTACTTTGCTTAGCCTTATTGTGCCTAATACATGCAGCACTAAACCCATAAACTCTGGTGCCTTCATAAGAACACCTGAGCTTTGGGGTGCCCGGGTGGCTCAATTGGTTAGGCATCCGACTCTTGGTTTCAGCTCAGGTCATGATTTCAGGGTCGTGAGATTGAGCCCCACGTCGGGCTCCATGCTCATCAGGGAGTCTACTTGGTATTCTCTCTCTCCCTCTGCCCCCCCACCCACATGCTCATGTGCATGTGCTCTCTAAATACATACATGCATACATACATACATAAAATCTTTTTTTTGAAGAAGAAGAATACCTGAGCTTTGCTCCACCCCATTCGTGCAGTTTTGTATCCCTTTTGGAGCAGGTATGTTTTATAGCAAACATGACACTGATTTAAGATAATAGGCATGTTGTTATCACATCTCTATGAAAAAATTCAAACAAGAGCAGCAGGGAGGGTAACTGAAGAAGGAAAGTGAGAAGAGAGTCTAAAGGCCAGAGAAGTGGGCAATGACTGTTTCAGAAGTGGGAAAAGAGTGGTCGGTTGAAATTGACCTTGAAAACATTGCAGCCAGTTTTATGCCTCCAGATTATGTGTGTAGAAGAATCTGTCTTAATTTTAAATAATTGCTTCCTTTAAGTGTTTCTTATATGCTGAGTATAGCTCTAAGTGTGCTAAACGTATTGCATCATTACAACCTGCAAATACTGTAGTTGGGCCTATTTTACAGAGAAGGAAGCTGAGCACAGCAGTTAAGTCACTAGCTAGTAGTCATTCAGCTATTGGGAAAGCCATTCATTTCTACATGGTATACTCTTTTTTTAGGATTTATATATTTATTTTAGGGAGCATGCATAAGTAGTGGGGAGGGGCACACAGAAAGGAAGAAGCACACTTCCCGCTGAGTAGGAAGCCCGACGTGGGGCTCCATCCCAGGATCCCGGGATTGTGAGCTGAGCCGAAGGCACACGCTTAACCAGCTGAGCCACCTAGGCGCCCTCCATGGTATACTCTTTACTTTGATAATGGTCTTTATCAATGACCGAAAACCCATCCGTGTGTAATCATATAAGCTTTTACTGGGAGGTTTTGCTGTATGCATGCCAGGGAGTCTATTTTAAGAAGGGACGAATATCTTACGTGATTTTTTTTTTTTTTAAATATGAAGAGTTTTCTAACTGTTAAGGTTGGGGCATAGATCAAAGTGACATGTCAGGGAAGAATGATAAGGAGCTATTTCAGAATCTCTAAGGAAAGTTTGAGCTAAATTAGTCCATCTTGATAATGAAAGGGATTTTATTTTGTTTGTTTAAAGATTTATTTGTTTATTTGAGAGAGAGAGAGAAGCAGATTCCCTGCTCAATACAGTGCCTGACACTGGCTTGATCTCACCACCTTGTGATCAAGACCTGAGCCAAAACCGAGAGTCGAATGCCTAACCGACTGAGCCATGCAGGTGCCCTGAAAGGGGTTTTTGTGTGTATTTGTTTGATGGTGGTAATAAACTGAAGTGTTCTCTTTCTTCTCTCAAGGGCTGGTTGATTTGTGAGGAGCCAACCTGTCGAAATCGAACTCGGCGCCTTCCCCTTCAGTTCTCCCGAAATGGGCCTCTTTGCCAAGTCTGCATGAAAGCTACACTTCGGCCAGAGGTAATAGTCACATGATGCTAAAGAACTGTTTAGAAGGGAGTGGGGGTCTGTATTTTCCCATCCCTTAGCTCTGAGAGGTAGATATTTGATATTTGCCCTCTGGAAACACCCTACTACCACACATGTGTATTTTTTTTTTTTTAAAAAACTCAGACTTCAAAAAGGTAAATATTTTTTCACATCATGAGAATAATGTTAAAAGACTAATGTTAAAAGAGAAACTGACTAGTTCTCATAGAAATTACTCTGTTTTCTTTGGTTGCCACTTCATAATTACACAGAAGGAACTGCTTTTATAGAAACTTGTCCTCGGACTAGGTCAGAACCCCTTCTGTAAGGGCCACAAAACCTCCCAAACCTATGACCTAAAGGATTTATTATCTTTGTGTGATTGCATTGTTTCCATGGGACGGCGAATCCAGCTTTTTCTCTACCTGAGCACGTACACCTGAGGGAGGAGGCCCGCTATCATTAGTGACTTCCAAGTAGGGAGCACATAGTCTGGAAACACCTTCCTGGTATTGGCTTTCCTTGTGTTGTACCCTTGGAGCATTATCAGCCCAAGCAGCATTCCTCACACCTTGGGGAGAGAAGTGTTTGAAGGTCTTCCTTGCAAAGAGGGTTTTGTGATTGGTACATCTAGCAAAGTCTGGGCTAGCCAGAGTTAAACAAGCCTATTGCAGATTGTCTGAGAGCCTGTAAAATGGTCATATGCGATCAACCTCCCCAGTACAGGACTGTAATATGCCTTGCTTTACAAATGTGTCCGGCCCGAGGATTTATAAGGATTTTGGTGAGAAGAAAGTAGGAATAAGGAAACTATTATTTACCTTTTTTTTTAAATGCTAAGGCAGTGTTCTATTATCAAGTCTTGACTTCAGGTCTTTTCACTGAAAAGGGTTGGTATACAGGCTACTTTTAGGAAAATATTTTAAAGTTCTAATGGTTCCTTATTTTAAGATAACAGGTCATTTTACAAAATTTAGTGAGGAGTCTTAAGCTACAAATGGCTACTACCATTGTATATTCTCTTGTTGTTTTGTATAGCCATATGTATTTTTAAAAAGATTTTATGTATTTATTTGAGAGAGAGAGAGTGAGATTGAGAGAGAGAGCACACCAGCAGAGGGGAAGGGCAGAGGGAGAAGGAGAAGCCGACTTCCTGCTGAGCAGGGAGCCATATGTGGGACTTGATCCCAGGGGCCCCAGATCACGACCTGAGCCAAAGGCGAAATTTAACCCACTGAGGCACCCAGGTGCCATCATCAGTCATGATGAAAGTATGCTTCTGTATCATGTTTATCTTTTGTCAAGTGTCTGTCTGTGTTGCTACATCATTTTCAGTACCAAAACCAAATTTAACATTTTCTCTTGTTGGACATTTTAGGCTACTTTTACTGTCTCTTTATTAGAAAATTATAATGACTATTCTCCTGCTTATATTATTTTTATTGTTATTTGAAATATTTCTTGATAAATTCTTCTCAACAATGCATATCAAAATTCCTAAATACAATATGGTCATGAATCATATTGCCACATTGCTTTCTTAATGGGTTTTCCCAACTTAAACTGTAGCCAGTACTTGATGCATGTACCAGTTTTACCACTGTCTTTGCACCATTTGGACATTATCATTATTTTTAGCTAATTTAGTAAGTATAAAATGTCCCTTGCCTTATTTTGTATATCTTTGATAATTAGTTAAGTAGTATATAGTTTTTTTAAAGATTTTATTTATTTATTTGACAGAGAAAGAGATCACAAGTAGGCAGAGAGGAAGGCGGGGGGGGGGGGGACACAGGCTCTCTCCACTGAGCAGAGAACCTGACACGGGGCTCGATCCCAGGACCCTGAGATCATGACCTGAGCCAAAGGCAGAGGCTTAGCCCACTGAGCCACCCAGGTGCCCCCATAGTTTTTTTTTTTTAACAAAAATATGGAACACATAGTGAGAATTAGGTATTGTACTAAGTTGGTCTCATCCCAACACTTGGATTAGCAAGTGTAGGAAGAGAACAAAAGTATATGTATTTAGTGTGACACATCACTCCACTTGTAGACTCTAGGGGAATCACCTGGCTTCATGAACTGATGCTGCCTTTGAGACTTCTTAAACATCTAGCTCATCAAGTCAAGTTTAGTGAAGATTGAATTACTTCTTAGAAAGTCAGTGAGTTTTATGATGATTCCACTGTTGGTAAGAGAAAGTAAAAGGAGACTGGATAGCTAATAGATTGGTAGCCCTCCAGTAAATGTTGATGATGATATTGGTAGTGGTTCAATAAATCAGGTCATCATTTGTCATTTAGTACCTTTTTTTTTTAATGAGTGAGCCACCACAGGCATTTCGAAGTACTTTTCCCCCATTCATATCCTTGTCCTCACAATGGTAACATTTTAGGCAGACTTTTACCAAGGTTATCAGCCACTCTTGACAGGGAGGAGCTTTCATAGTGCAGGGTCATATTGCTTGGGTTGCACTGCTGCTCTGAACATGACCTTTTGGGATAACTGGAGGCTCAGAGCATCCTGGTTGGTGATACTGCCTGTATTGTCAAGGGACCTTGACAGTAGGTCTGAACCCACTCTTCTGCAGTCTGTTTGGATGCTGGTGATGAGTTGGGCATTGCTTGATTCTGTATATGAGGTTCCTGGGCTTTCCTAGTAAGAGGGAAGTGGCACCTGTCCAGAGACCATTCCAAAGAAGCTCCAGAATCAGTGGTAGAATGGACAGGATCATTGTAATTACTATAGGGTTTTCTCAAGTGTCTGTTTTTCAGGATTATGCTTACCTGATCCTTAAGTTATAGGGTACTGTGCCTCAATCATACATTACTTTCATTTAATAATTGTTTATTGAACACCTACTACATCTTAGGCAGTGTGGGGCTGGGGCAAACCAATGAACAGAACATTTCCTTATTTCTAAAGGTAGTTTCACATTACATAAATTATATAAAATTGATATCTGTGGGCAAGAATAGACATTTGCAAATACCTGTTTGGACAGAAGCATCAGACCTTCCCAGTGCTTGCCTAGTAGGGGCTTTAGATACATTGTTCAAGTTTGATGGTAAAGCACTTGCCTCTTACCATGCCAGTCTCATACTTACATAATAAATCTCCTCTTATTTAGTCCTTGGTTGCATTTGGCTTGAGTACTTTCCAGGACTAACTTGGGGTATGAAAGTTGGCTCTTCTTCTGACTCATGTTCCCAGAGTCATAAGAAAGCTGGGACAGTTTTGTTCCCAGGGTTTTAGATGTGTCCATCTTCTCAGATACCTTTAGAGGGAAAAAAAATCAGTTAAGTTTTTTCATGTTCACAGGAATTTAACAGTATTCAAATTGCTGATTATTTAAAAATACATTCTCTGAGTGTTCTCTGTTACATAGGAAGTGCACATAAATGCAAGAATTCAAGCTTCAATATATACATGCGTTCCTAAATAAGTAGAACCTTTTTTCACACTGGAAGTAGACACAGGACTTTCCCAAGTTAGAAAATAAATATTTTAATATCTCATTATTTCAAGGACCTGGTTTTAACTTCTTATAGTGGCCAAAATCTGTCTGGCTGTGAGGTGAACCGATAGGAGATTCTGTGTTCTATAATTCACCAAAACTAAAGGGTTAGTTTGTTTTTGTTTAGTTTGCACTATAGAACTAAGATTTTGAGCTAAATTAGACTTCTGCTCACTAACACTTCTGTTCTTGATACAGAGGTGAGAAAGCATCTACATGTGACTCCCTGGGCTGTGGCAGAAATCACTGAGGAAGTCTCATAGCCCCTGGGCTAGAGCACTGTGGTGGATGCCTTCATCCTGTGTATTCAGCTAAATTTCTTGAAGGCCCACTTATAAAGAAAGCAGTAGAAGGACTCCTAGTTCTACTTTGGGATACTTTTAATGTTTCTCACATTATCCTCAGTTGTAAAATTGTGAAAATCCTTTATAATGGAATGTGTGTACCATACAGGACTTCTTCAAAGAAGAAGAAGGGGTAATATTGAATTTGTGGTCATTGTATGTTAGTTTCAAAGTGGTTGCAGCTGAAGTGTTGATTTGGTAAGTCGATTAGGGACAGTGAGAATATTGCCAGGCTACCTGAGAAAAAGTGTTTTATTTCTGCATAAGATGAAAGCATGAAAATAATTGTGGCCCCTTAGGGCACTAATTATGAGTTGTGCAGGCAGAGAACCTTGGAACTGTGATAGAAAATCTTAACCATCTGTACCTAGTCACTGGTTACCGTCCAGGAGTTAGTGGATTTTTACCGTGAAGGGTCTTTTGGACTTGTCCATTGTAATTTTGGTGTGCCTGTTTGTTGATGCAGAGTTTGTTAAACTTAAACTCTTAACCATGAAGCAGATGATAGCTTTCTTTTTCAATAGAGTTTTTCATTTTTATTAAGGTGAAATTCACATAACAAAATCAACCATTTTAAAGTGAATAATGGAGTGGCACTTAGTACATTCACAAATGTTGTAAGACCACTACTTCTATCTGGTTCCAAAACGTTTCATCAACCCAGAAGAAAACCCTGTACCCTTTAAGCTGTTGTATCTCATTCCTTCCCTTCTCCCAGTCCCTGGGAACCCCTGATCTGCTTTACATCTCTGTGGATTTCCTTATTCTGGATATTTCATATACGTGGAAACATATTATATGTGACCTTTGGTGTCTGACGTCTTTGACCTAGCATATTTCTGAGGTTCATCTGTGTTACAACCTGTGTCAGTACTTCATTCTTTTATAAGACTGAAGTAATAGTCTATTAAATAGCTATACTACAGTCTGTTTGTCCGTTCATCTATCCGTATCCGTGGACATTTGGGTTGCTTCTTTCAATATACTTTGAATTCTATTAATTTCATTAGCTGGACAGATCTTACATTTGGCTTAAATATGTTATATTTATAATATAATGTTAATAAGATAATATTAATATCTTACATTTGGCTCACTTGTTGGCCCTAGTTCAGCTGAATGGTACTACACAAAGCTAGGCTGATCCCTTCCTCTGTTCAGTAAGTACTTGCTCAGCACCAACTCTGCCTGCTCTGAGAACCTTTTAGATACATGAAGGTAGCTATCTTCATGAGCCTTCTCCTCCTTGGCCCAGTTTTCCTAGATCTTCAACCATTTCTGTAGTGCTCTGCTTTCAGAATAATCATCCTAGTCTAGAGTTTGTGTCCCAGTAAAGTGAGGAGCCCCAAACAGCATGCAGCCCTTCGAGTGCTCTTGCTAGCACTAGTCTGGAGCAGAATAAACCTGTCGTTGCTTACTTTTCTGGGTAGTAAATTTCTATGAAGTCTACTTAGGGTTGCATTAACTTTCCTAGCATTCATATTCACAGTATTGACTCATTTTGAACATCCCATCTACTAAGATACGTAATGTTTTTGCACTTGCAACTGCTAAGCCATGGCTTACCAGATTTCCTGAGATCCATGTGGTTTTTTTAGATCTCTCTGTAAGGTTCCATTAGTAGTGTGTTAGTTTCCTAAGTCCACTGTAGCAAAGTACCACAAGCGAGGTGGCCTAAAACAAGAGAAATGTATTGTTTGACCATTCTAAAATCTAAGGAGAACTTGGAAATCCAGGGGACAGCCTGGCTCTTTCTCCTCCTGAAAACACTAGGGAAGAATCATTCCTTGCCTCCTCTAGCATCTAGTAATCTTTGGCATTCGTTTGCCTATAAATGCATCACTGCAGTCTCTGGTTAATAGTCATGTGGCCATCTTGTCCCTCTGTAGCTCCGTCTCTCTTCTTCCTATAACTTCACCAGGCATATTGGATTGGGGCCTATGCTAATCCAGTATGACCTCACCTTCATTTGATTTTTCTCTGCCGAGACCCTATTTCTAAATAGGACTTCAGTATAACTTTTTAGGGACACAGTTCAACTCATAAGATAGGAATTATACTGAGCTTGGGGAAATGGAAACCAAAAGTAACAGTAGCTTAACCAGAACAAACATTTAATTCACTAAGAAACTTTAATTTTTTCTCACACAACAGAAATCCAGGTGTGGGCTGTCCAAGATTGCAGTGGTGGCTCCCTAGTGTCATCAGGTGCACAGGTGCCTCTGCCCTTCTGTATCACCAGGCTTTTACTCTTAAGCTGCACACGTTCCTTCAAGCCATCACGGGCCACAAGACAGAGAAAAGGTTGAAGGGTCAAAAAGGTGCACCTCCCATCCAAGTCAGTTCTTTGAGTGGCCTTTCCAGAAGTCTCACCCAACATTCATGCTTACATTTTGGGAGCCAGAAACTAGTCACATGGAGATAATAGCTTATTTTGTTACCAAAGAAGAGTAGACTGGATATTGGGACTCTGTGACTGTGACAGTCTCTGTGACTGAGACCTTCCAGTGAACCCTGTGAAATGTTGTCTTTCTGAGCCCAGCCCATCACCATCCCATTGTGAGTCTTTGGATCCTGATTCTGCTGTGCACCCAGCATTTTGGCTTCTACAGATCTGATGCGGTGATTAGCCTTCCCTATTTTATCTTCTTCAAAATATTGACTAAAATGTTGTTATGTGTTTTTGCACATACCAACGGATAGATGCCTTTGTCCGGGGTGGACACTGCTCCATTTTAATCAGCACCCTTTGTGTAGCATTGTTCTACCAGTTGCTAATTATCTTGGCTTCTGACTTATCGTTCTCCACAAGGGGTCTCTCCCAAGGAGAAAACCGCAACATCACTGATCAGAAGCTAATGGTCTCATGGGTTTGTAACTATTTTGGCCCCTAGAATAAGAAATCA